>NC_056741.1:1544619389-1544721889 GCF_019279795.1 Protopterus annectens
TACTCACCCCAACCCTGGCCCACTCACTTCAGTTACACATACCCCCTCTACTTGCAATCTAAGCTACAAACCTACAATTAATAGGCCAACTAACTCTCTCCTAGTCTGTCATCTCAATATTAGAAGCATTAATAACAAGGTACATGAATTGCATGCACTTCTGGATGTCCACTCCCCTGAGATTCTCTGTTTATCTGAAACCTAGTTAAAACCTAACACTAAAGACAATGAAGTGTTACCACCTGGGTACAACATACACAGGCTGGATCGTGCTTCAAGGAAGGGGGATGTGGTAGCTGTACTCTATAAATCTGAGTTGAATGTCACCATAGATGTAATACAACCTCCTCAGATTAATAACTCTGAGATTCTTGCCACCAAATTGCAACTTAATAAAATAAATGCATTAATATCATCTGTATGTACATTCCCCCAGGTAACAATATATCTACATTTGAAGATATCCTGCACTGGTTATCATGTCACTACCCCCAAGAAACCGTACTACTTGGAGACTTTAACATAGACTGGGGCACCTGTTCCTTAGAATCCCCAACCACCCATATTAACCTGCATGCATTTACACAAATCATATCCACCCCTACCAAGATAGGTAAACCCAACCAAAAAGAAAGTATACTTGACTGGGTACTCATAAACAGTCACCCCCAACTGTACACCTCTGGTACCCTCCTTAATGGCCTAAGCGATCACCTTTTCACATATGTAATTAAGCACAAAACCATTAATTCCCAACAACCCTTACTCAGAAAGGTTAGAAACAATAAAAACTTTGACCTTGCCAAATTCCAACAAGAACTAAACTCATGTAATTGGTCTATTCTAAAACACATCCCCTTAGAGTAAGCAGTAGCATACTTTAACAACAAATTCCTTGAGATCCTTGATTTGCATGCACCTGTTTGTTCAAAGAGAACCAAGGCAAAAACGGCACCATGGCTTTCTATAGAGTCTAAACTCAAAATTACCCTTAGAAACAAAGCATGGGCTTTATGCCGTTCTTCTAAAGACCCTCAAGATCACATTAAATACAGGCAATCCAGGAACGAAACCAAAAAATCAATTTTACAAGATAAAAAAACAATACTACTGTAATTTACAGACAGTAAATCAAAATAACCCTCAGAAGTTTTGGACAGGTTTAAATAATCTACTACATCCTGGACAAACTTCAACCCCAATCCCTGCTGCTACTATTGATAAAACCCCTGAAGATGTTTCTGCTAGTTTTAACCAATTCTTTACTGAGACAATTCAAGCTCTAGCTAGCCAACTACCTCCTAGCTTCCCTGGTCCTGAAAGTAGCACCCCTAGAAACCTACTTGCGTTCAGCTTCCAACCAGTCGCCACTTCACTTATCCGTACCTTGATCAAAAAATTAAAACCCACTACACTTTCTGCTGATCAACTCCCTGCCGAGTACCTACAAAAATCAGCTGATGCTATTGCTTACCCCGTCTCAATACTAATCAATCGAACCATAGTAGAAGCTAAAATTCCCACCATCTGGAAAATATCCTATGTAATCCCACTTCACAAAGGAGGCAGCTCTACTGAATTCTCCAATTATAGGCCAATAGCTATACTCTCTCCACTTGCAAAGATTATGGAAAAATGTATTCATAGACAATTCATGCACCACCTAATCCAAAATCGCCTTATGGCAGACACTCAGCATGGCTTCTGTCCTCATTACAGCACTACTTCAGCCCTCCTAGCCTTTACTAACACCATAAACCATAATCGCAACAATAATTATATATCCTCAGCCCTCTTTTTGGATCTTTCCAAGGCATTCGATATGGTTGATCACCAACTTTTAATCCACACCCTGCAAACATTCTGTCTAGATACTGGAGCCCTCCAATGGTTTCAATCCTACCTGAATGGTCGACAGCAAGCTGTCCTCTGGCAGAACAAACTCTCTAACCTTCTACCTAACACCCTCGGAGTACCACAAGGCTCTATACTAGGGCCCTTGCTGTTCTCCATCTTCATTAACAACCTTTATATTGTCATCCCAAAAGTCAGCTGTATCCAATATGCTGATGACTCTACTCTGATTTGCTCAGCCACATCTCCAGTAGAGTTATGGTCAGCTACCCAGACCACCTTTAATACAATAGAAAACTGGCTTTCTGAACATCGTCTGATCCTAAATCCCCAAAAAACTAAAATGCTGTTATTTTCACCAACACGTAGGTCTACTGCTTTCACCTTTACCATAAAATCAGATGATGGCACAATAATCTCCTCTGACCCATCTACAAAACTATTAGGTGTCATCATATACAATAATCTCAAATTTGACCTACATGTTAACCAAACCATCAAAACCATCAATAAAAAACTAGGGTCACTTTACAGAATAAAAGCCTTCCTAACTCCTCCAGCTAAAATTGCCATAGCTCGCTCTCACCTTCTTTCAACCCTTCTGTATGCATCCCCTCTACTCTCGAATTTGAACAAGACTGTCCTTAACAAACTCTCAATTTGCTACAACCACATTGCCAGGTTTGCCACTGGGCTGCCTTTTAGGACACATCATTGCATCAATCTAAATCAGCTTGGCTGGCTTGAACTACCTAGCCTAATCCAGTATAACCAACTGATTATGGCCTATAAAATCCTCTATAATCCGGACAATACTCCTGCACTTAAAAAATATTATTACCCCTATAACAATCCTAGACCACGTCAATCCTCTAACAAACTACTAATTCAGACTAGCAAAATTAATAACACAGCCGGTGATTCTTTCTTTGCAAACTCTGTAAGCAGATCCTGGAACTCACTTCCAGCTGATATTACCTTACTTTCCACCTTAGGTCAATTTAAAACTGGACTCAAACAACATTTGTCACTTAACTGGCTATGTCAATGTATCAAGCCTGGCTAACTCGAATGTGTAAAAATCTGTTAACCAGTTTACTGTGGAATTTAATTTAATCCTGACTTGTGCTCAAGACTAACTTTAACCTGTGGAACTTGTTTAACTTGCTTACTTATGTAATCTCTGTAAATAATCTGTTTGTAATATGTAATGCTGGTATTATGTTATGCTGTATCTGCTTACCCTTGGAGCTTTTCTCCCCGGGCCTCCGCTGAAAATGGACATGCATCCAATCGGACTATCCCGGTCAACAAATGTAAAATAAAATAAAAAAATAAATAAATGTTTTTTAACTTCAATTAGGGTGGAGTTATTTGTATATAAAGGAAATTATGTTAGAGTGATTTTAAGGTCTGAGGAAGCATCTTGTGGATGTAAAAGCACCTACTTGTTTTTACTGCTGGTTTTCTCAATAAAAACATGCTTAATAGAGCCTATTTGTGCTGTGTTCTTCTCTGATCCGTTTTGGACTTCATATTTTCTTGTTGTTATTTGGTGTCAGTGAAGTTTATCGACAGTGGCTACATCTTTTTATCTTTTACTGGGAATGTATCAAGGTTTGCAGAGCACTGACAGTTCAAGCAATGGACTGCATTGTGAATTATTGAATTCATGATACAAGGAGAAGTAGAATAAAGCAAGTTTAAAGTGTGTGTGTGTGTTGGGCGGGGGGGGGGGGTCCTGCTACCCAGGTACTTATGATCAGAGTGACCTACATCACAAGAAAGGGAATCAAGCAGGTCTGTGTGTGTCCAAGACTATATATATATTCATGCTTACAAATAAGCACCATACATTCACAAATAAGCACCGTATCATTGTTACATGCACAGTAGCAGACAGCCCAAGTAGGACCAGCACAGCAATGTGTCAACCCAGTTTATCTAATAAATGGCATGAAAGGGGGAGAAAGGAAAGTTAGAAAAGGAAGAAGAGCAAGCAGAGGAAAACACAAAATTGCAACCGTAAGGGATGGCGCACCACACTCAGTAAATGCACATTACTAAACATCACAGGCTACACACATACATTTATGTATGGGGAGGCAATTCTGAGCATGTTACAGGTGCTGAAAAGAGAAATCTTGGTTAACATCAAAGACTGAAACAATACTAAGTTCATGAACTCTGATAATGCCCTGACTTAGGAAAGTGGTCCATTCTCATCATGGTATTGAAACTCAAAAGACTTGGAGAAATTAAACTGAAAGAAACAATTTATTCTGCATCCTCAAAAGAAAAATCCCTTTCTTCTCTTTAAAAGACAAATACTGGTCACTTTAAAAAATGTAAGTTCTAAAACACATTTTATACTTGTTTTGTCATTCAGAGCAGGATACTCAAAAGCTTGCACGGAGTGTTAGACTAGTGTATGATGTCACACAGGTAAGATGTCTGGTGTGTGATCCAGGAACACCCTGTAGGGGCATGCACGAAAGCTGCTAAAGCTAATCATGTACGGACAGCATCATGGTATGCAAATTGCCTCATTTGCTGGTGAATTCCATGCAAATGAGGTAAATTTGAGATCCAGCAAACACTAACCTGTCCGTGGAAGATTAGTGTTACCTGCAGAAATGTAATCTGTTGGTAATGGGGAACATTTCTGCAAATAGCTAAACGGAGCTATGACAGCTCCAAATAAAGGATGCATACAGTTGAGGAAGCATGCCAATGGCCAAATATAAGGCCATTCACAGTGCAAAATGTTTAAAAACATAAAAGTTTAACTTTGTTTTCCCCCTGATCTCCGATGTTTAAGCATAGCGCAGCACCGCACAAACGTGCGGCACTTAAAAAAACAAGAAAATTATTTTAAAAATGCCAAAAATAGGCATTTTCACTAAAAAGCTAATTCTGCCATGCAGGTGAATGGCAGGCTGAAGACAACATGGCTACTGACTAATGGTTGCTAAGGGAGGGCAGCTCAGTGTGAGAGATGTAACCATGCATTACTAGGCAATCCTATGCAAATGAGGATAAGGATAGTGAATCCCAATTTTCCCCAACAGGTGAGGCATGTCCCAAGCGTGTAAGATTTGGAGAAGGTGAGTGTAAGACTAGAATATAGGTGACATCATGAGGGGGTGTGTCAGACAGGCTGTAAGCTAATTGGAGCACAGTGGCTCGTTTTTGCCCTGAGTTGCTCCGGATTGCAAAGATATGTGTCTACAGTTGTCCTATTTGAAAACCTCAAACCCAAGGTGCACACTGTTATAAGATAGGAAACTCCTTGCAAACATGCACACAATGTGTGCTCGCATGTGCGTGCATTGGCACGTGTTTGCTCACGTTTGTGCGGCGCTTCCCCCGGGCGGAAACAGAAAGGCAAAAGGAAGGAAAAAAAATAGTAGGAAGTTAACCAAGGAGAACTAGCAGAGCTGCCAGGTGAAATATATCAGAATCAGCCAATTACACAGGCAGCAGACTAGCCCAGCCCAGCACTTTAAACTCTGCAAACACCATCCCCCTGTTTTTTTCTCAAGAACCCTGCAACACTGCAGTATACAAAGAGGGAAAGCTTAAAAAGCTTAAGTCAGACAAAATGTTAGGGGCTGCTCTTACTATCATTTTTTTTTTTAATTTTATTTATCATTTGTTGACCGGGAAAGTCCGACTAGGTTCCACAGAGCCTGTTTTCAGTGGAGGCCCGGGGAGAAATGCTCCAGATGCATGTTTTTGGAATGTGGGAGGAAACCAGAGTACCTGGAGGAAACCCACGCGAACACAGGGAGAACGAGCAAACTCCACACAGAAGGCACCCCAGCCAAGAATCGAACCGGAGAACCTCTTGCTGTGAGGCGACAACGTTAACTGCTGCACCACTGTGCCACCCATAATCCAACATGTGCAAGGTGCAGAGGGTGGTGATGTTGTGAATTCTGATGAGCAACCCACAGTGAGGAGATGGAGAAGAGTGTACAGACCCAGGGTAACCTACCAGGGGCTACATGAGCTGGAGATAGTGGAGTGCTATAGGGTGGACAGGGACCTCCTATAGCAAATTGTTGAGCTGTGCCGGCCACACCTCACACACAGAACCAACAGAGAGGAACCCATCCCAGTGGATACCAAGGTATGTGTTGGCCTAAGAATATTAGCTACAGGTACCTTACAAAGACCAACTGGTGATATGATGGGGATTTCACAGGCATCAGCATCCAGAGAACTCCACCAGCTCCTGGATGCCATGTCAGCACATGTTGGTGACCACATATATTTCCCCACTTCCCGTGAGGCATTGGCTAGCAATATGCATCTTTTCCACCAAATAGCAGAATACCCTGAGATAGTGGGTGCAATAGACTGCACGCACATACACATCAAAGCACCACCTGATGAGCAGGGTAGGGTTTACATCAACCACAAGGGCTTCCTCTCCATCAACTGTCAGTTTGTGTGCGATGCATAGGGCATAATAATGAATGTGTGTGCTAGATGCCCTGGAAGCTATCACGATTCCCACATTTGGCATCTGACCCAGCTGTACCAGTCATTTTCCAATGGGGACATTCCCTATGGTCACCTAGTAGGGGATGCTGGATACGCACTGGAGCCATAATGAGGCACACGCACAAACAAGAATCATAATAGAGCGTGTGTTTGGGATGCTCAAGTCACGGTTCTGGTGACTGGACACATCTGGTGGAGCCTTGCAGTACTCACCAACTACATATACCCAAATTGTTATGGTATGTGCCATGCTACAGAATATGATCCTGCGGAAACAGTTGCAGCAGGAACAGCATGGGGCAGGGCCAAACAGCCCCCCACCATTGCCAAGGCCTGCACAGGCACAGCGTGACTCGGAGGAGGAACAACTTGAGCCTGTCCCGGTAAGCAGAAGGAGGTGTGCCCAGTATGCCCTGGCCTTGGCAAAGAGGCAATGCATAGCACATTCACTGACTCAGTAGGAACCCTGGAAATGACACCTCTCTCTGACTCGCACATACAATAAAAGGGATGCCGAACTTGACACTACCTGTTTTCAAACATATATAGGGAGTGTACTATGTGCATCTGACATAGGCAGCCCTGCACCACCACCTTCAATACTGGCACAGACACAACTTAAGTCACTCACACATACCAGTTGGGGGTCACATACCTAACAGTCACAGCCAGCAGGACAGTTGTAGACAAACACCAACACAAACAAATGCTGTATCATGCCCTCTGAAGAGGCCTGTGGGTAACCTCCCCCCAGGCCTATGCAGACAGATAGCAGCAGGCCAAGCAGTGTAATGTGGGTTGGGTAGGCTATGAAGTCACACACTAATATGCATGTAATTGGAAGCTAAGGTCTGTAGTACAGTGGTATGCCTCAAGCCAGTGCGATAGGCAACAGTACAGACTGAAATGGAGTACTTCACATAGCAGTGCAGGCCTAGCAAATGTGTATAAGTGTCAGGTGTACCCCTCATCCTATGTACACCCACAGTAACAATCAGGTGTGCCCTCCCATGTAGAAATGTATAAATAATAGCTGTCCCCCTGTATGTAGAAATGTTTATAAGTCTATGCAAATTGACTCATGGAAGCCCTAATTGCACAGCGTGCTTCCTGTCGATGTACAACACAAAGGTGAGCACTAAAGTAAAAACCCGCTTGGTTTTTCACACACATATAGTATATATGCCCATAGTGGGCATGCTCACACACTTTAGCAAATTTCAGTCAACAACATACTGAAAGGTCATACTGGGCATGCTCACACATAAACAAACAAAGCAAATGTCAGTCAACAACATACTGAAAGGTCATACTGGGCATGCTCACACATAAACAAACAAAGCAAATGTCAGACAACAACATACTGAAAGGTCATACTGGGCATGCTCACACACTTAAACAAATAAAGCAAATGTCAGTCAACAACATGCTGAAAGGTCTTACTGGGCATGCTCACACACTTAAACAAATGAAGCAAATTTCAGTCAACAACATACTGAACGGTCATACTGGGCATGTTCACACACTTAGGACATGTCTGAGTACAGCAGTGGGCCAAACATATCTGGCAGTTGCAGTTCTTACTCCAGACACATGTCACTATTCACCAATCCTGCCTTGCGCATACAGTAATATGAAAACAGACCCATATTATATATTGGACCACTGTCATAATCAAACTATGTAATACAAGTACTTAAGTTGTTCAAAAGAAAGTGAAAATCCAAAGAAGATCAATAAATCTCTAATCAGTATCATCAAGAAACAATGAGCACTCCTAACATTATCCAAGCCAAGCTCTGCCAAAATATTGCCAAAGATTCCATAAAGAACAATGAATCTTTCTTTAGCTATGTCATAAATATCAATCTAAACTCATATATGTTCTGAGTTAATGCAAAGTGTAAATGAATACATGTACATGACTGACATTGCCAACATCTTGTCAGACAGATTCATACATATTTGACCCCCCCTCTCTCACTGACAAAAAGGCCCATTACCATACCTGGAGATTGTGAAAACCCAGAAATCACATATACAATGGTTAAACAGCTCTATCCAAACCTAAAAACACAGCGTCTATGGGATGACATGGTGTGCCTGGCTGTGTCACATGTGAACTCCAAAACAAACAGACCCTGCACCTGAACAGTCTGTTGATACTCACCCTCTGTACAGGATATGAAACTGTTGAATGGGTTACAGCAACGTTTGGCACACTCCACAAATGTTGGTGCACAACAGGCCATGGGAACTATTGAATAAGCCTGATCTGCAAGGCCATGGAGTCCATCATTATGGAACTCATAAACAGAGCTATTGGAAGCCTACAAACACCAAACCCTATGCATTTTGGTTTGGTCAGGGGCAGATCATGATACCTAAAGCTACTAGACTGTTTTCAAGGCAGTTACCCAGGACATACATCAATGAAATGAGCTCCACATGGCCTACATAGACCTTGAAAAGCCCTTTTCCAACATCCCACACACATGTCATATCCACAAAATAAAACCTGTGCATAAACACATATGTCATCTGATGGATTGCCAACTGGGGCACAGATAGATCCCACAAGGTAAGAATTGGGGTCTCCCTGTAGGACTGTAATCTGGTAACAATTGCTGTCCCCCATGGCTCAGTCCTAGGACCTCTCCTGTCTGGTGTATACTTTTCAGAAGTACAGTCAAACACACGAGGGCTATGGTTAGCAAAGTTTGTGTATGACTGCAAAAAGGTTGTCATAATCAATGTTTGGGACAACAGAGACATCCTTAAAAAGGGTCTCAGTCAGACAGATGTGGTGTCAAAATTGTGGCCTTGAGCTACAGTCATACAAACACCACATAGGTGCCAATACCCTAAATATGGAGGTAATAAGAAGAGATCTATGGACACATGTGGATAGTCATCTCTACTTTCACAAACACATTCACAAAGTGGTTAGAAAATCATGCTATGTGTCCCCACTAATTGCCAAAGTCTTTGCATGTAGGTCAAAGGAGGTTCCCTCTACTCATCAGTCATCAGACCCATCAGACAGTACCACGACACACTTGCGATGTATCTGACTAGGCACCTTCAGCAGCTGGAAAGACCACTGAAATACCCCAACAAGAGGATTACTGGCTTCAAACAGTTGCCCCATGCAACAAGACTGAAGTAACTTAATCTGTACTCTGTTGCATACTGTCTTCTCTGTCGATCTCTGCCCAACATACAGGTCCATGTCCAATGCAGAACTGATGAACATGCTCTATCTGAAGTAAACCCAAGCTCACTGTGCCACATGATCTAGGGATATAATCATCACTACAATAAATAGAACATGTTGGAGGGATACATTACTAACTCACAGGCTTCCCTTGCTTTGGAACAGGCTCCCAACCTGCATTAAGCTGAGTCCCTCACTGACATTCTTCCAGAGGAGCCTTGATGAGTGTATGTGAAACTTAACTTACACACCATGGATAACTTAATCAGCTCTACTACACAGAGGCATAGGGAACTAAACCCAGGTGCGGTGATAGCTGCACACTCTGGCCATACTAATATATGCCTTCAGGCAAATAGCCTATTACCTACCTATGTACCTATATATGTAGGAGGAACACAGTACAATAAGCCAAAGATGGATGGGCAGAGATGTGTGTAAGAAGGTGGCCATGACAAGGAGCCATCCAGGACTGTCTCACCCAATACACATCCCAATGGCACAAAAGACATGAGGTGCACATCTCACCCACTGTACATAATAGCCACCAGTATCTGTAAGCATTACAGAGTATGTGGTGCATGTGCCTGCTGTACAACATGACTCTACAATGAAGTACACATCTACTATCTGTAGACATGTACCTGTCACATAGGTTCATAGGTATGTAGTAGACTATCTTCACGAAGGCATATATTAGCCTAGGCAAGTTGTGCAGCTTTCACCACCCCATTGGTTAGTCTCCTAAGCCCTAGTTCTAATAGTTAGTACCCTAAGCCCCTATCTAGTGGGGCAGCTGATGTGATTCCTGGCGTGAATTGTCTGTTTCCCATTCACTCATCAAGGTTCCTATTAAAGAGTGGCAGTGAGGGGCTCTGTCTTATGTACATTAGGACTCTGTTCCACAGTAAGGCAAGTCTCTGAGATGGTACTCTATCCCACCAACATGTTGTGTTCATTGTTGTGATGAGGTTCATATCCTTAGAGTGTGTAGTACAACTCAATTTTGTTTTCCTTAGATGGAGCATGTTCAACAGTTATGTGTTGGACATGGCTCTGTATATTAGGCAGAGTTTGCCTCTGAGTAGGCAGTATGCAACAGAGAACAAATTTACTTTTTCCAGTTGTGTTGCATAACACAACTGTTTGAGGCCAGTAATCCTCTTGGTGAGGTACCCCTGTGGTCTCTCCAGCTGTTGGATATGCCTAGTCGAGTACATCCAAAATGGTGCTTTGCACTGAATGATGGGTCTGATGACTTAAGAGAAGAGGGCCACCACTACCTCTTTTGGTCTTGATGCAAACCCTTTGTTGATTAGGTGGGCCACATAGGATTTCCTAACCACTTTGGCAACATGGTTGTCAAAGGAAAGATGACTACCTACTTGTGTCCCCAGATCCCTTATTAACTCGTCAGTTTTTAGGGGGTAACACCTATGTGGTAGTTT
Source organism: Protopterus annectens (assembly GCF_019279795.1). Taxonomy (NCBI): domain Eukaryota; kingdom Metazoa; phylum Chordata; order Ceratodontiformes; family Protopteridae; genus Protopterus; species Protopterus annectens. Next base: position 1,544,630,421 of record NC_056741.1, read on the forward strand.
TTGGGTATTTTGTTTTTCCCAAAGGGGATTAATATGCATTCTTTCGCATTGAGCTTGAGGCCATGATTTTGACACCACACATCTGTCTCATAGAGTCCCTTCTGGAGAATATTTGTGTCATCTGGTGAATCTATTATGGCACACACTTTACAGTTCCCAGCAAAAGTAGTCAACCACAGCCCTCCTGTGTTGGCATGTACTTCGGAGAAGTATATACCAAACAGGAGGGGCCCCAGGACTGAACCCTGGGGGACACCAATTGTTACCGGTTTAGAGTCTGACATGTAGCCAGCAACTCTTAATTTGTGGGATCTATCTGTGAGCCAGTTTGCAATCCATCTTGTGATGTATGGATTTATGCCCAGGTTGGTGAGTTCATCCATGATACCTGACTGGGGAATGGTGTCAAAGGCCTTAGTGAGGTATAGGTAGGCTGCGTGGAGCTCCTTTCAATCATCTGTAGCCCGGGTAACTGTCTCAAAGAAATCCACCCAATTCAGGAGGCATGATCTGCCTTTGATGAGGCCAAACTGGGTGTGCTCAACTGTGTGAAGGTTCCCAATGTCTTTATTGTTGAGTTCCTTTATGATTGGCTTCATTGCCTTGCAGATCAGATTTGTCAGGCTCATAGCGAGGGAATGCCAAGGGTCTGTTGTAACCCCACCCCTGTGGAGTGGGAACAATGTCACTGTGCAACATTCTATGGGTACATATCCTGTAGAGAGGATGTAGAGAGAGGTGTAGGTATCCTTGATGAATATGAATACATCCCCGCCCTATGTGTTATGATCCAGGTTCTGATGCTGGAAGGTATGGAATGAGTAGTATCCTGGTAGTGCTGGTGTGCTCTCTGGAGCCTTGAACTAGGTTTCTGTTATTGCACAGATATCAATATTCTCCATACTGAGGAGTGCCTTGAGTGTGTGCATTTGGAGGCTGAGACTTCTAGCATTGAGTAGCATTTAGCTCACTTTGTGGTTATTTGTGTTGGTTACAGGGGTTGGTTTTCCTTTGAGCCTTGCCTGAAAAAGGTAATATGGGGACAGCAAGAGCCTTGGCCAGTATTCAGAAGCATAGGGGTGACAGGTGCAAACCATCTCTAGTGAAGCAACGGGGCTTGTCTATCATGTCATCCCAGGCAGACAGAGACTGGATCCCCTTTGAATGACACCAGAAACTCAGACAATTGTTGAAGTTTATCATCTTTCTGTTATGTTGCAGTATCATGTGGGTGAAGGTAAGATGCTACTCAAGGTCAGGGTCATACCAGCCTGGGCTAGATGATCATAGAGCTACTATATATCTCTTGTCATGTTGTCCTGGGAGGTATTTCTCAGATCATTCACACTGACATGTACAAAGAGCGCATCATAGATGTACCTGTTCTGGAGTGATGTAAGTGCTTGTGTTATGTGGCGGATCATAGCACCTGACAGACAACTGACAGTAATCTTCCCCTTGTCCAGCCTAGTGAGGGGAACATCTGTGTGCCTGACTATCGAGTCACGTATTACTAGTGTGTTGGGTGTGTTGTTTTGCCTTAGGGCCTGTTGTGAGGCACACTGCTTTGGTGTATTATGTGCTTTCTGGTGTGTGCTTGGAGGTGTATGTTGCTTGCTTGTCTGCTTAGGAGGACACTTTCTCTTTTTCAGATTAATATTTGTATTCCCCGAGTATGTTAATGTCTGTGTTTTGCTGGTGCTTATATTGTAGGTCTATGTGAGACTGTTGGTGTTGTGCTTGTATGACCCTACTCCTCTGACTGTATTTTCCAGTATTGGGTTGACAGAGCTTAGCCTCCAGTTTGACCCTGTGTGTGCCAGCATGTGGTGCATCAACCCATATATGATATGGTTATGGCCTATGCATACAATACACTCACAATACACCTAGTATGATAAGCCTGCTGAGGTTAGCAAATGTGAAAAAAACCTTTGGGCAAACTGTCAGCGAGTAATGTCTGTACTGCATTCTGTAACTCCATATTGCTTACTGAAGTGTAAAAAAGTACTTAGTTTGGATTAATAACCCCGCACTTGCCAACTGTGTATGTGTGTGTCTGTCTCTCCCTGGGGAGAGAGCAATCTTTCTGGAGACTACTCACACCCCTTAAAAGTGATATACTCATCTTTGTCAAGTCTGATGATGTCACCATCTTACAAATACACCTGTGGGAAGGTGAACTCCCAGTAATGTGTATAGTGTGTCGTGTAAATGCATACTGCTGTAGTATCATAATTTTGTTAGGTAGGAGTTTGAATCCTGCACTTGCCAAACTGAGTGTGTGTGTCTGTCTCTCCCTGGGAAGAGAGAGCAACCTTTTTGGAGACTACTCACACCCCTTAAAAGTGATTTACTCATCTTTGCCAAGTCTGATGATGTCACCATCCTACAAATACACCTGTGGGAAGGTAAAATCCTAGTTTTGATTTTTCTAGTGTATTACATATCACAATGACAACTGTATGTGCATAACACATGTAAAGTAGCTGTGGGGCAAAGCCATAAACATACATGTGACCTCAATTTTTTCATAGGTGGGTACTATGCTGTCTGCATGAAAGCATCTGTTAGCCTTGCCAGAGTGTGCTGGCGCTTTCCAGACCTTAGGTTACTTCTGTATGCTTGTGACAAGCTTAGCCACTACAGCGATCCCTGGGCTACATCTTCTGTTTCACATCCACTCATCATGGTTTCTATTGAAGAGTGTGAGTGAGGGTTTATGCTTGAGGTATATTTGAATCCTGTTCCAAAGCAAGCAAAGTCTGGCAAAGATGACTAATCATTATAGGTGTGCAACAACTTCTACTGATCTGCATGCAAACCCTTTATTGCTTATGTGCTCCACAGAAGGATTTTCAAAACCCTTTTGTAATGTGATTATCAAAGGAGAGATGACTAAACACATGGCTCTATGTATACATTAGTACCTGTTCCACATTTTGGGGGCTACTACCTATGTGGTACTCTGGGAATACTTTGTTTTCTAAAAGTGGATAACTATAGCTTATAGATTTACAGCTTATAGCTTTACAGCATGATTTTTACACCAGGTATCTGTCTCTATGATACCCTTTTGGAGGATGTGTGTGTCATCTGGAGAATAAAGTATAGCCCACAGTATGCGTTTTCATCAAACGTGGGCAGACATATCCCTACTGTGTTTGCCTGTATCTAAGAAAACTATATGCCAAACAGAAGTGGTCCCAGGACTGAGTGCAGGTGAATACCAATTGTTACTGGCATAGAATTGTACATGGAGGCTGCAAATGTTACTGTGTGTCCTACATCTGTGCGTCAGTTGTCAATCCATCATCCAACAGTTGTTTACGGTCAGTCTGTTGAGGTTATGTATAATACCAGAATGTAGGATGGGTATAAATTGCTGGTGAGCTATAGCTTTGCTGTGTGGACCTCCCCTCCCTCACCTATAGCCTTGTTAACTGGCTTGAAGTCTACTAGGTGTAGGAGCCATGATCTGGTCTTTAGAGAACATAAGTGGGTATGGTGCAGTGTTTGCAGGTTCATAATGTCTCTGTTAATGAGTTCCATAATGCTGTGCTCCATAGCCTTCCAGATAACATTTGTCTGGCTTATAGGGTGAGAGTTTCCAGGATCTGTTGTAGCTCTACCCTTAATCAATTTATGTTAACATTTGTACTGAGTGTGACGAGGGTGGACAGGATTATGAATAAGTATATTAGAGGGTCAGCCCAGGTTTGAAGGTTAGTAGACCAAGCCAGATAGGCATGCATCAGAAGTAGCAGCTAGAGCAGCGGGTTCAGCTGCGGTCTTCAGACGACACGCCTGGATGTGCTTGTGCAATTTCATGGAACCCTTTAAGGCTTCCTTTCTCAATGCTCCCATTGAGGCCTCCTTGTTGTTTGGACCCAAAGTTAAAAGCACACTGGCCAGATGTGAACAGGACGGTAAGACCTTTTCTGCCGTAGGTGTACACTATTCTTCCCCTCAATGTGCTTTCTCCTAAAACCAAAAGAGTGGGAAGATATGGTTGAAGAAATCTCACGGTCCTTTTCATGACACACAGGCTGAGTTCTCCCCTAGAGGCAGAGGGGGAAACTCACAGGGAAGACACTCCTTTTGGGGCAGAGGAGATCCACATAACCAGGGTTCCAGGAATTCTTTCCCTGGCCAATCCTACCAGCGCTCCTGAACAGTGGCCCAACTCCTTTCCTCTGGAGGTAGTTGTGGGACGTTTCTCCTTGTACCCTTCTGCCTGGCTAACCATCACCACCAATTCTTGGGTACAAAGGATTATAACCAGAGGTTATCATATCCCCTTCGATCTTTGTCCTGTACCTTCAAAAAACCTTCCCGACGTTCCACCCAGTTAAAAGGAAGAAGCAGCACTAGAGATAGAAAATCTGCTAAGAAAGAGAGTCATCCAAATAGTCCCTCCAGACCAGATAGGATCCAGATTCTACTCAAGACTATTTTTGGTGCCAAAGAAAACTGGGGACTGGAGACCAATTTTGGATCTCAGTGTATTGAACAAGTTTGTGAGAGTACAAAAATTCCAGATAATCCCAATACAGTCTGTCCTCCCACTTTTGGAAAAAGATGATTGGATGTGCTTGATAGATCTTCAAGATGCGAACTACAACATAAAAGTGGACAGGCCATCAAGAAGATTTCTGTGCTTCTGTGCAGGAGCCAGTCACTACCAGTTCAGAGTACTGCCCTTCGGACTCTCTACAGCCCCCAGAGTGTTCACAAAGTGCATGGCAGTTGTCAAAGCTCACTTGCGACTTCAAGGATTCCAGGTGTTTCCATACCTAGATGACTGGCTCATTTCTGCCCCAAACAGACATCTTCTGGAAGAAGCCCTGGCATACTCTCTCCTTGCTGCACAAAGGCTAGGCATAACCATAAACTGGCAAAAATCCAATCTCACTCCATCTCAGTCGACAGAATACATAGGAGTTATCTTGGACATGAAGAACTGCAGAGCTGCTATTCCAGAGCACAGAATTTTAAGGATAAAGCATCAACCGATTCCAATCTTTTCAAGGGAGAAACCCACGGCTCACTCGGTTCTACAGCTGTTGGGTTCCATGGCAGCCTCCATCACCATTGTCCCCCTGGCCAGGTTTCACATGAGGCTTCTACAATGGCTACTGCTCACCCAATGGTATCCCTTTCAGCATCCTTTTTCAGCCATGATTCGAGTAACCCACAGGTGCAAACAGGATTTAAATTGGTGAATGCCACAATCTGTCACAATGGTCTTGCCTCTTCTCCCCCCAACAACCCAAGGCCACAGTGACCACGGACACTTCCCTGATGCGGTGAGGGGGCTATGTCAGGGACAGACAGTCCAAGGCACTTGGTCCGAACTAGAGACCCATCTGCATATAAATGTTCTAAAGCTGAGGGTGGTGCTTCTGGCGTTGCAAGTATTCCATCCCCTGCTGCCGTCTAGGACAATTGCGATTCAGTTAGACAACTTGGCAGTAGTCTGGTACATCAACAAGCAAGGTGGAACCAAATCTTACCTTTTTTTTTGAGAGGTCATGAGGATATGGCAATGGGTGATGGGTACCAACTGTTTTCTTCTAGCAAAGAACATTCCCAGGAGTTCCAACGTGATAGCAGACAGACTCAGCAGGTGCATTCTTCATCCTCACGAGTGGTCCCTGAATCCCTTGATAGCGGCAGAGATCTTCCACCGCTGGGGCCGTCCTTGCTACAACCTCTTAGCATCCCCGACCAACTACAAATGCAGCAACTACTTCACCCTGATTCCACCTCTGGGACAGTCACCCAGGGATGCTCTAGTCCACGACTGGCCGTCAGGTCTTCTTTCTGCCTTCCCACCCTTTCCCTCATTCCCCAGTTTCTGAAGAAAGCCTGTCAGTTGAAGAGCAAGGTGATCCTCATAGCACCATATTGGCCTTGTCAGATTTGGTTCCCCTTTCTTTGGCCTCACCTACTAGATCGACCATGGATTTTTCCATCCAACCCCAGAGTTCATCTCACATCCACAGAACCTGATCCATTCCAACTTGAACAGCCTGAAGCTCACGGCTTGGCTACTCCAATTCCCTTGATTGCTAGGCAGAATGATCTTTCTTTACCAGTACGTGATATTCTCATTGCATCTCATAAGTCTTCCACTAGAATTACTTATCTGAGCAAGTGGAAAAGATTTACCTGTTGGCTGAAAGATAAACAAGTAGATCTCTTCTCAACACCAGTGCCGATAATACTAGACTATCTGGCTGACCTTTTTCAATCGGGTCTATCGGCCTCTACCATTAGAGTTCTTTGGCTGCAATCTCTAATTTTCATGAGGGTGTCCAAGATTCCTCTCATGCCCCACAAATTGTGCAAGACCTTCATAAAAGGTGTGAATCATCTGAAGCCACCTTTTAGGGAACCTATTGAACCATGGGATTTATCATTAGTTCTACAAGCTCTGACAATGCCACCTTTCGAACCAACCTCTTCTTGCGACCACAAGCATTTGTCATGGAAAACCTTGTTTTTGGTCACCATTACTTCTGCCAGACGTATTTCTGAGCTTCAAGATTTATGTATCAAGAGTCCATACTTGATTTTTCATAGAGATAGGGTGTCTCTGAGAACTAATCCATGATTTCTGCCAAAACTGACCTGTGAAATGTCCATTAGTCAAACCACTGAATGGCCAGTTTTCTTTCCCAATCATTCAAACAGAGGAGAGTATTGCCTACATACCCTAGATATCCACAGCCAAATCTGTTTTTACTTAAACAGGACTAGGTCCTTTCAAAAATCTGGCCAGTTATTTTTGGACTTTTCTGGGCCTACATTAGGATCTGCTGTTGCTAAGGTCACATTAGCTAGATGGTTTAAGGACTGTGTGATCTTCATCTATACACAACGCAATATCTCGTTGCCTACTACCATGAAAACTCAGTCAACAAGGTCGTTGGCAACTTCTTCTGCCTTCCATGCCAGAGCTTCTTTACATGACATATGTGCAGTTGCAACTTGGGCTACGCCTCATACCTTCATCAGTCATTACAAATTGGATTTTGCCTCCAGGGGAAGAGCATCTTTCAGTTCTATGGTGCTCATGAATGTCCTTCCATGAGATCCTCCCAGGAATAGAGGTAGCTGGGGACTCTGCCCCATGTGTAAGGAATGAACGAGGTTAACAATATCAGATAAAGTAGTTATGTCTTACTATAACGTTCCATCTGTATTGTTGATCCTCGTTCAGTCATTACGACCCTCCATCCTTCCCCCTCCTGTGGTTTCTAGTGGATCTCACTATCTGGCTCTCTTAGGTTATTTGACCAGAGGTAGCCTCTACCTTCTTTGACTTGCAAACTCAATCTGAGTTAACAGGGAGAGGGGGGTTGTGAGTAAGAGTTTAGCTTGAGAGTTTGAAGCTGATGCAAACTTGGAATATGGCTGGCTCAGTTCCGAGTTTGGAACTGATACCCATGTGTAATGACTGAACGAGGATCAACAATACAGATGGAACATTATGGTAAGACATAACTTCTTTTTCCTGCTAGAATGGCTACTTCTCTTATCACAGTCATGTAATGTAGTCCCACAACAAGTGTTGGTCAACATCCACAGAACAAGTTGTGTGGTATGGTATTCCTAATTTTCCTTTACATTCACTCATTCTGATGCATGATATAATTATTTAAGCACCAACTTAATGTATATCTACCATGGTGTAGTGGTACTTCATGTTATGTAGTTTGTGCAGGGTTCGAGACTTGCAGAAGTGTTTTATTTTGCTCCTGAGCAGAACAAGGGCCCTCATATACAGAGTGACTAAGGCACTTTTAAGCAGTTGTGAGCGGGTTTGCACAGGTTTGCGCAATGCCTCGAATTGCTTAGCCAAGTGCAAACAAGTGCAAACCCACGCAAATCTGCTCACTACTGCTTGATAGTGCTTAATTCCGCTCACCCCCACGCTAATTTCTTTGAAAGAAAAGAAAAATGGGGAGATAGGGAAGTGGTGAAAAAGGGGCATAAAGAGGGAAAGACAGTATGGAAAATAGCTCGGGATGTGCAGGACAGGTGTAGGGAAGATCCATAGCTGCCCATTTCTTCAACAGCAACAGCTGTGCATATGCAATAAATTTGGAGGTAGATATAAACCCTTCAACCCCTGAGAGAGGGGTGAGGACAACAAAGTATTTTGTAATGCCAATTAACATTTCATGTGTCCAGTGGACATGTGTGCAAAATGAGCAGCTATGTATGGGGCGTAATTTTTTTTTTTTTTGGAACAGATTGCCCTTGTTTTTTCAGGTGAGAGTGGAATGTGGAGTAGGGGAAGTAGGTATATTTGGGGAGGTAGGTTGGGGAGGTAAACAGACAAGACAAACAAGACACATACAGGGATGATATATGACACATGTGGTGGGTGAATACTTTTGACGGGGAGGGATGTTTGGAAATCGCAAGCCCAAGAGACCCCAGATGGAAACAGTGGGACTGAGGTCCCCACCCATTGGCAGTCACCACTGCACCTTCACAGCCCAGAAGGTGGCTGTGCTGGGGGCTGTGTAGGAGAGGCAGGCTGACCCATGAGTTGCATCACTCGGGCCTCAAGCTGGCACAGAGGTACTGCAACAGAACGTTCAATCTCTCTATGCACCACACACTGGACCATACGAAGGTTGATAGGTGCCTCTCCGCCCACGCTTGCACGGGGGGGCTGAGCCCCATCCCTTGCAGCACTTCTACCCAAAGGTGGCACAGGGCCATTGGAGGAGGAGGTCCCAGGCCGGGCACTGGATCTGCTGGTGCCAGGTGCCATGACCAGCTGAGGTGGGACAGGTGGGTCTGCTGAGACCAGCCTTCCCATACGAACTATGTTTTGGATAGTTTAATAATGATATGGGTTAGTAACTATCAACAGCATTCCCAATTAGTTATAACAGCATGCAGAATTATTCCCATTAACCCAACACACCAGATTTTCAACAGTTGAAAAGCAAGCATAACACATGCATATATAGAACAATAGTGGACATTACAACAACATGCAGGTTTAATTGATGGCAACAGGTCACCAATATTGTGGTATTTTAACAGGGCACATGCATAGAAATAAAGGCAAATATTTACAAACCAGTAGGACATATGTCCCAACAAATGTTTTGAGATTAGACATACTGATTGAGGTGTGGAATTGCATTTGTTATGTACATACAGTAGGTTGGAAAACGACAGCTCAGTTAACAACTTATATATCCTTCTAGTATTCACTACATTCCTATAAACTGCAGTTATATGTCCCTTACATGTATTATTACACTACCTAATGTCCTTATATTGTGCAATTGGATTTTGCTAGATCATTATATACATGAGCTGTATCATACATACAAACTGTCCAAGATGCAGATGTTACTGCAACATATTTTGAAAATTGCTCACATACACTACTGCTAATATGGTACACCGACAGCTCTACTTTCATATAATTATCTAGATATGTTCAGGTGAAAGTATCAGTTATATGTTAACAGCTCCCTACATTTCTGGCAGCACACTGACATTTCTGGGGAACACAATACCAAGCTACTCATGTGCCAGATTAACCTGTACATGCTGGGCATGAATCAACAGTTGAGGGCTGTAAATATGCATAAAAGCTACCGGCACTCCCTTCATCCACGTTATATGGGCATACCCAAGTGTGGGTTGACACTGCTTAATACAACACTACTATTTGTAGAATGCAACAGTACAACAACATATCAAATAAAATAACACAGACGCACTCCAGGAATTATACATTTATTAAAGGATTATCACACCTTTATTTATTGGGTTAAAAGACTTTTTGAAGGCTCTCTCATTTATTTTATATGACAGTATATGCAGAATAATTACTAACCTGCCTCATGATGCAGCCTTTGCAGCCTATCTTCATGGGCTTGCAGATTCATAGCCTGGTCACCTGCAGCTGTGAAGTAAATGCAGTGATATTGAGACATACCTATCCATAGTATAGACAAGCATGGCAATTCTTAACTACTTAATACAATGGCTACTTACTCAGTACTGGATCATTAGGCATCCTACGGGATTCCTTGATCCACCGGTCCAGTTCATCCCCCCTATGCCGCTTCAGGTCAGAATAATGGTGCCTGACCTGCTCACCAGTCCGAGGAACATCAGTGGCACTGGTGAGATCACGGGCAAGACTGTTCCAGGCCTCCGTTTTATGTTGGGTACCCTGGTACTGGCCCTGTAGGAGTCTTTGCTCATGTTTGTGGACGAGGAGCCAAACCATAATTTTGGACTCCTGGATGCCCCAGCATTGCGCTGTAAACCAAGTGCCCTCACCTACACCAGCCATGCTGACTGCAGAAGGAAGCCACAACCAGTTATAGCAAGTATTCCCACCTGTGGAGATTAAATATGCCTATTTCCCGCACTTATTTGTGATTGGCCAGTTTTGAAAAAGCTCAGCTGTGGGCATGTCTGCTTAGCTGATGTTGGCAATGTTCTGCTTAGCTGATGTTGGCAATGTTTAAATGCCCTTTGATACATATGTCTCTGTTGAAAGTGCATGTTTGTGAAATGCTATCATGGCTTAGTGGTTAGTGTATCCTGAGTTTGAGCCTTCTCACTGTTATTTATTTATTTTCCTGCTGGGCAGAACTGACTGGTTAAGGAACAGTAAAGCAGGTGTGAGCATGTTTACCCGACTTTGCACGACTTTGCCTGACGTTGTGCTGGTTAGCGTGGATTTGCGCAAAGATAATCAGCAGTAATGTTCTGTGAACCTGTGTTACTCCTTAGCATTACTCAGCTATGCACAAATGTATTTAAATATGCTCAATACTGGTAACATGTAGTTAGCAGTGCTTTATATTGCTTAAAATAAGGTACTCATGCCTCAGAATGCATAAACATTTCACCTTCATATATATATAATTCATGCACTACTAAATTTAACAATTCAATGCTTTTTACAAAACTTATACATAAAAAACGTCAGGACATTTTTTTATACAGATTTCTCACAGAAAGGGGAATGTGCAGTAGGGGGATTTGAACTGGGAATGCCTCCTCTTTGTGCAAGAGCTCTAACCACTACGCTATCGCTATGTTGTTTCATTTGCATATATATTTTCTTGTTATCCTCTTCTGGTGTCTAAAATGCTGTAACTGTAGCTAAGCAATGGTCAAACCCAGGCAAACCCACGCAACTACGTGCAGCTATATCAGAAGATAAAAAAAATATATATTTTTTTATTTTTTATTCTGTTAGTTGTTGAACATATGGGGGAGTGTAGTGTTACATTGTACACATGAGTGGACTCGCTCATTTAAATGCGAAGTTGCGGCATTTCTTCATTTCAGGGGCGTGGATATTTGGACTGCTCAGCAGTCCAACATGCCCCCTAAACTCATCCACGATCTGTGTAAGCTTTAGAGTTGAGGCAATGCACCCTCATTAATATGCATGGCACACTGCCATCATAATCTTACACTGGCATTTCCGTGCAAGATTAGTAAATCTGGGGTTCAGACTTATCTCTCTAATGGCAATTAGGTTTTACTGCCAAGATAACTCTCATATTTCAAGAACATTATTAAAATCACCCCTCACAGCTAGATCTATTTTTTCCAAAAAAATTTGGTGGGCCGTCTTCAGGACTTTGCCATTTCTTCCACTATGGTGTGATCTCGGAGTTGGTATATTTGAGTAGGGGGGTGTGGGGGGCACAGCCCTCCACATGGGGGGGGGGACAAAGTCCCCCACTTAAATTTGTGTTTAAGTTTATTTTTTTTTTTACGGAGCAGCAAATTTTTTCCCTGGGAAAAAATTTGCTGTTCCGTTTGTTCGATATTTTGTTGTTTTGATATTATCAGTACAATGAAATAACGTTCGCTATTTACATTGTACGATAATATGATATAGACGCATTTTTTCTATTACTATGAGCAAAATATTTCTAAAATTCTTGCACTATCAAGCTATTTTTTCTCAAGCATTTAGCTCATCTTTATTTCTAATTGCTAAAACATACATTTTATATGATAATTTTCAAATGTTTTTACCTACAAAATATCTTTCACAAATCATGCACATTGTGAGATATACTATTTATATTGTAGTGAAAGTTAACTTGCCTCTAACTTTTAAAATGCTGTTACTTGTTTATTGTACAGTAACTACAAGATCTAAATGGTGTTGTACCTAACATCTTTCAGTCATTTTACATCCATTCTCTAAGGCTTTCAAATGAAAAAGAAAAGAAAACTGCTGCAAGCTGAAACTGTGAATGAAAATTCTAAATTATGTTTTAAACTGTCAATTTTATATAGCCCTTTAACTATAACCCATTTTGGTGCAGCTGCAGGTTAGTGTATAGGATGCAAGGATGTCCTTCCTCAAGGAAGTTCAAGAAGTGAAGATAAAAATAAATACATACATAAATAAATCAAGCACTGCATTACAGTGAAAAATGAAAAATGAATAAATAAGATTTCTATTGGTGTCACCTAAAGTCTTGTGTCAGATGTAGCCAGCCTATCTGCCCTACCATTCCTACAGCTCTGGTAGAATTGATAGCAGAAATGCCATCCTTGGCCAGAGGATAGAACCACAGCTAATCCATTTAGTGCCGTATGTAGTTCTCTGAACAGGCACTCTCTCAAGTTAAACTGAAGAAAAAAATGCAGCCAAACAAATTACAAATGTAACAATCAACTTATTTAAGTTAAATCACTGCACACTGAGCATTGCAGGGCTTCAGCCATGACTTATCTACCCATAATCCAAAGTCTCTCACAACATTTATTTTGGAGCAATGTGTTTTCTACACTATAAGCTTGCTTGGGGGAGTCTACCAAATGCAACAGCACTGTAGTTTTTATCATTTGGTTTTAGCCCGTTGTCAGTGCTATTAACATCTGTAAGTTAACTTTGTATTTTCTGCAAATCAGAGGAGGATTTAAGTATAACACCTGATTTATAATCAGCAACAAACTTTGCTAATCAAAGTTCCTACTTTTAATTTAGATATTAGAGAAATGTAAGCTGAATAGCAAAGTCCAAGCACAGAACCCTGCAGTGCCCAACTGGTTACTTCCATGCTCTCACAGGCCGCAACTGAAACCCTCAGTGTGAGTTCTGTCCCTCAGCCAATTACCTAGCCATCTATCTACATGATGAGTGATTGATTTGCAGAGCATTTAGCTTTTTGATAAAGTTGGCATGTGGTATAGTATCAAATGCTTTGGTGAGGTCAAGGTATGCTGTATGGACAGCATGACCATTGTTGTCAGCTTTTATTATACACTCAAAAAAACTTACCACATTCATACGTCAGAATCTATTCTTAACAAAGCCAAACTACTGTGGATGTGTACTCTCTGGAAAACGTGGTAAGACCACTCTTGTGAAGAGGCAACACAACTCAATGTGACAAACATTTGGAAAAAAGCCAGTGGATGCTGTTCAGCAGGCAGATTAGGATGTTATCAAATCCCGTAGGATATATATATATATATATATATATATATATATATATATATATATATATATATATATATTTGTTGTTATGGAAAGTACTTTTAACAGATATTGTTTTTGTGATAATAGGTGGTATTAGGTCCTTAGATATATGAGGGTTTGGTATAGATGTATTTGGAGTGAAGATAGCAACTGAATTTGTTTGCCAGTATAGCTGTGGCATGTACTGGATCCAAGTAGGTACTGCTATTTTTAATGAGTTCAGAGCAATGTTGGGTGCTGTTTCATAGCTTTCAGATGTAAGTAAAGAAGAATCTGTGATTATCCCTAGCTTCTGATGCCAGCCTAAGTTCATGGGAAGCCTTAATCTTCCTGATGGTGTTTTTCAGTAACTTGGATAACCTTTTGGTGTTAAACTTGATATCTGGGTTTTTATTTATTGTTTTAAATTACATTTGTTTACTGGGAAAGTCTGACTTGGAGCAAAGCCAATTTTCAGCAGAGGCCCTGGGAGAAAAGCTCCAGGCACATGGCTTTGTAATGTGGGAGAAAACCAGACCATCCAAAGGGAACCCACATGAACACAGGGAGGACATAGAGACTCTGCACAGAAGGCACTCCCACTGAGAATTGAACCAGAGAACCTCTTGCTGTGAAGTGACAATGCTACCGCTACACTACTGCACCATCCAATGCAATGCAGTCCTTTAGTTTTTTATATATTCCAATGAGCAGTTTTTTTCTCTTATTCTCTTGTTTACTTATGCATATGGACCACCAGCCTGATTTACTTTTTCTTTCCCCTTTTTGTTTAGTTTTAGTAGGGATTGGCATATTTATATAATTTCTTGGTGAGCATAGAATTTATCTGTATAACTACTAGTCATGTCTGCATTTTGTGGGTATAGTATATTTGAAATTAAAGAGCTCACAATAGAATTGGAGGAAATTTGTCCATCTGTAATTTTTGAATACTGTGAAATTTACTTCAGCTGACTTAAGGATTTTCAAAGAGAAGGTTACCAATTCATGGTCAGAATTTACTGGGGAAATGTATACCTCTGAGACAATACCTGTTGCTGACACATTTGTAAAGACTAGTTCAAGAACATTTTGATCTCTACTGGTCTGTTTGACAATTTGATCTAGGGAATTCATTTTTATAAAATCAACACATTTTTGTGCATGTTCTACATTTGAAGTGTAGCTCTCACAGTTTACTGATGATTAGTTAAAGCCCATTAGGATGATGGAGATTTTGTGTATATGATGTTCACCCAATGTACTTAGGAACTGGATATGGTTTTCAGGGAGTCATGGTAGGGCTCCTATAATAAGCTATGATTTGATAGTTGGTTTTATTTAAGCTGAGTTGAATCTCAGAAAGTTTGGTTTGTGTGTCTCTGAGAATCTGCCTTAAGACAATGAGGTATTTAACAAATATGGACAGTCTACCACAAATCCATGATATAGGGATGGGGTGCTTTTTGCACTCTTAACCAGGTTTCAGCAACAAAACACAAATAAATGTAATCCAAATGTATGATGGCTTCAAGGTTAGGAAATTTTTTTATTTAGATTCTTAACACTGAGCAGCACTACATTGATATTGTCCTGCACTTTGTTTGTCATGTTTGTGGCAGGAAGATACATTTGCTGGACTTGGCTTAAAATACTGGCAATATGGTGGGTAGTAAATGTTTTAGCCAGTATGAGGAAGCATTTAAATGAGAGGTATAAACAATCCTTGACAAAGTAAGTGGGGTTGTTCAACAGTTTATCCCATGTTGATATATATTGGATTCTCCCACCTAAAACTACCAGTTATTAAACTATTTGTTTAACTCAATCATCATTTTCTTGTACTTTGGAATTTTTCTAGGTGAAGGAAGGATTATGTTGAATATCAGAGTCTTTCCTATACTTGTGACATGCATTGAGATCTTGGAAATATCTCTCTGCATTTCCCTTAAAGGTTTGCCTGCCCAGATCATTTATACCCACATGGACCAACAATGTGTCGCTGTTGTATTTGTTGTGTTAAGGGTCTTGAGGGTCCTTAAGACATTGAGATCTTGGCACAAGAAAGACATCTCACCATCACCCTGCTTTTGTTCAGCCTTGTGGGGGTATAGCCTGTGTGTTTTACTATTGAGTCACCAGTAACCAGCACATTATTTATAGTGGAGGGTTGGTATGGGGTAATTTGTTGTTCCTTGTGCATGTCAATTGTGGCTGTAGCACTATGTACTATGGTATTTAATTTCTGATGAGGCCTGGTCTTGTTTGACCATAGAAGCTTAGGCAATGGCTTTTGTACAGTGTCTCCATGTGAAAATTGTCCATGTGTTTGACTGGAGTGCTGCACAGATGTGTGGTGTGTACTGACTGAGTTTTTGGTGAGTGTGTTTTCTCCATTGTAGTTAAATATTTGCAAGGCACAGAGGATGTTTGTGAGAGGGTGGCCACGGTGGTGCAGTAGTTAACATTGTTGCCTCACAGCAAGAGGTTCTTCAGCTTGATTCTTGGCTGGGGTGCCTTCTGTGCGGAGTCTGCATGTCCTCCCTGTGGTAGTCATGCTGTAGGTGGATTGGGCACTCTAGATTGGCCATAAGTGTGTGTGTGTGTGTGTGTGTGTGTGTGTGTGTGTGTGTGTGTGTGTGTGTGTGTGTGTGTGTGTGCGCGCGCCTTCCATAGAAGGTTGGGAGTTGGGCTGGTAACTTGACACCGTAAAACTCTACTGCCAATCATGAGCAGACAGGTGATCTGCTGTGGTGACCCCTAACTGGAAAAAAGCCGAAAGAAGAGGATCTTTGTGATGGAAAAGTAGTAGTTTGTTGTCCTTGAACATCAGTCAGTTGTATGCTGCCTACGTGTACCAAGTGTTATGAGGCTAGCAACTGAAAGAAGACACCTTGGCTCACCTTCTGTTTAGTCCAAGAGTGTAGAAATGTGTGGGAATAACAGTATTATAAGACTTATCCATGGTATAATAGTTAACTAATGGAGGTGATTTACTAAGGCAAAAGCCACTTACTGTAAATTAACCTGGTCCAAATAAATAGGTAACACTTTTCACATAGCCTGCTAATGGATTGTCTTCTGGCTATGCTTGCTAGGAGTAAAACTTACTGTAAGTCAAAGTGCCTGCATCTATTCAGTGCAGGTTTGCATCTAGCAATGTATTTGTGCATGCTTGTTTGTTTGTAAATACATTTTCATGCATGTGTGTGTGTGTGTGTGTGTGTGTGTGTGTGTGTGTGTGTGTGTGTGTGTGTGTGTGTGTGTGTGTGTGTGTGTGTTTGAATATACATATTGAATACAGTTGTGTCATGGCCAACATATTTACTAGAATAAGACAGACTTCTCTCAACTAAAACCCACTAGAAGAAATGTTGATGGTAACCAGATAAAATGCAGAAGATGATACAAATGCTAGAAGACACAAGAATATGATGTGAAAGGAGAAGCATTATTGTTATTATTATTATTATTATTGTTATTATTATTATTTTTTAGTATCTAGAGTCAATCTTGTTGACACTTATTTTAGAGTACTTTGTGAAAATCTCCAACTCACAACTAATTAATAAAGTTTGGAATATTTTGCTTATATGTTAAACGCTGATTGAAGGCACATAATAAAATTGTAACTAATTTCATGAAAAAATGTATAGCTGTGTTTTGGTTAGGATTACACAAGCAAAACAAGGCAAGGTGGCAGAAACAGCTGCATGATGTTTCAGTTTTTTCTTTACCTTAATAAAGTTTCCCTACTTTGCTGAACAGGAATAGTCTGATAGGTTAAGAAGAGGCATCTAATTTCTTTTTGGAAGATAAAGGTATGATTTGCTAATGTTGCTCATGGAGTGTGCTACAGGCTTCCTCTTTAGTTTGACAAACTTGCTGTTTGTATTCAAAGTTATTGTCCTTTGAGGAAAGGGAAACAAATGCAAGATAGACCAACCCAAATGTACTTTAATGATAAAGCTGGTGTTGAGAAAGAGAAGAATGAATGTACAGGAACTTTGTGCACTGCAAAAACTACTAAGATGCCTGATTCTCTAATTGTTCATTTACAAACTAAGTGAAAGGCATTAACCCATCCCATATGAACAGGCAAAAGTTGTTCTCGCCAGTAGTTTCAATTGTAATCCAAGCTGCAGACTGGGGTAAAAAAAACTTTAGCAAAGCCATAGTTAGGTGAGTTATTCACATTACCTTGAGAAAGGCAGTTAAATGAAGCTCTAAATCATTGAATTTCAGTGCTGCTGGATCAGATTCCTTCAATAAGATGTAGTCATGTTGCTCAGTTAGGACATGGCTAGAGACAGAGGGTACTCCATTTGGGGGCGGAGTCCTCTACTGAGTATTTTTCATGAATATTTGGACAGATAAGAGACTGTGATTTTAGAGGTATAAGTTCCTGGTGGTTTGTCCAGACTGGGTAGATATTGGCTAGGGGTACTCAAGTCATTGACTTTGAATAGGGAAGTCTGGAGTATATTTTATTCACTCCCAGAGTTAAATACAAAACAGTGCAAATAGTCATGGTTTTAAGCAGTGCAATAGGCTGGAGGTAACTCATGCCTTTATCTGATGAGTTTATAATAGAAACAAAAGAGAACTGGTAGGAGATCAAGACTAAATTAGTTCTATAAATGTCCATCATAATGACTGAATTGGTTAAGACCTTCATGTGTAAAAACTGGAAGCCTGTCTGGATGTAGACCTACTCTGCTGGAAACAGAGATTTGCTACCAATTCGGAGTAGAGTTTAAAGTGGGGCACAAGCAGGTAATTAGAGAAGAAATGTCCTACCAAATGTGAGAACAGCTGATACTTGCTCAGTGGAAGAAGATTCTATACTGGATCATAAACAGTGAAAGGAAACACATACAAGTAGATGCATAAGAAAGTTAAAAGATAATATTGAATGGGTAGTTACACTTCCGGAGGGCATCATATTTAAGTTGGAGGCAAACACAAAGATGAAGGATGATTTAAGTATGTAAAAATATGATAACATACAATGTAAAACTGATGAAATTCTAGGAGGGAAAGCACATATTGCTAGCCATGCAGACTTACCATTTGTCTCTGCTCCAATGAAGGCATGATGGAGGTTGCAGCAAGCTGTCCAGATATTGTATATCCCCTCAGGATTCTCCTGCATATTAGACTTAGATGCATTCATTCTGATACACTAGGCCATTTACCGTATTGAAATGTTCTGTAGGGTAGTGGGCTGCTTGGCAAGGAGCAATGTGTTATGTCCTAGCAGTCAGAGCTGAGCATTAAGGCTATCAGCTGTTAATTTGCTGCTTCTTGTGTTCCAGGATTCAATTGCCTGAACCTCATATCACTCTGTGCAATTTACTTAACCCCTCTACAATCAGATTGAGTCCGAAAATGGTCCCTGTGCATTATTGCTTGACCTAATTAACAAGTACAAATTAAGTAACTAATTAATTTATTAGATAATGTCACCTTCCCAACCCCTCTCCAGCCATGTTACATGATATCCCATCAGGAAAATCTAGTGTAAGCTGGACGATGAGCAGAAATATCATCACATGGCTCTAAGGAAGCCAAATGCAGTTCTACAGCATCCATCACTTTGTCCAATGCAGTTGCTGTGACAGCAATTCCTGAGATATTGTGTTGCCCATGGGGCAGGTGTGCATATGTATAGAAAGTCTTCAACAGGTCAGCCTGTATTATATCACATAGTGATAATTTACTGTATCTGTACGTCATTAATGGAATAATACCAAGCAGAAAACTTTCCTTAATAAACAGGCAGACAGACAAAAACACAATATTTTTTAACATCAGTTATATGAACACCCAGTCTGGCTGTGTAGTGCAAAAGAAAGGAGCCCTGACCATATGACTGGGGGAGCCATGCCAGTAGAGAGATTAGTGAAGAGATGTATTGCTTTCATCTCTCTCTCTGGGGGAAGTGTGGTGGCATACATTCAGAGAGCACATAGGGAGGACAGATCCCCCTCGTGGAGACTGAAGATACTGCCTTCTGTGTTCATGGCTGGTGGAGAGGTTTGTTTTCTGGTGTGTGTCCCTTTCAAGAACTGAGGAGCCACCCAGTACTTTCAACTCATTGCATGCACCTCCCATCACATGCCCCCTTTTCTTTGCATAACTGAACATATGCAGGAGGTAGAACATAAGAAAAAAATCATATCTCACCTTTGATGGCTACCTAGATAATGGTTCCCCTCATTGGTCATCACCCCAGTGATGAGGAGCAAATAGGGTAATTGACTGGGATAGGGGGAACTGATGGCCAACAGGCAGCAGAGGCAACACAGTATGACAAAAATCTCTCAGTATAACCAAGAATAAAAAGAAAGACAATTCATTGTGCTAGTGCATAATAATACATACATTTGATTATGATCTGAACACTGGCATTTCATACATATTAAAATATATTGAAGAGGCTCTAGTCTGTTACTCCAAAAATGAACAGTTTTGTAATGACTACCTTCTCTGTAGGTTGTGGATTTATCTGAATACTGTATGAGGGACACCTGTTCTGTGGGTTTGTGGAGGCTTTTGGTGAGAATGCTAAAGAGGAGGGCACCAAGAATTGAGCCTTGTAGTACTGTGGTGGTAGTGACTGAGAGGAATGGGGAGGGGGTGGAGTGCCATTTTTTACTCACTGATACCTATTGGAGAGGTAGCTTTTGAACCACAGAAGTGTGTGCTGAGAAAGACCTAATAAGGACAATCAACACAGAAGTTTAATGTGATAAACTGTGTTGAAGTCTTCAGACAAGTCTAGAAATAAGGAGGAAACTAGTTTGCCATTATCTTTAGCTATATTGAGAGTATCTATATAGGTTAAAAGTGCAGTGTTAATAGTATGGGAAAGACAAAAGCCATGCAGAAGATAATTTAGCAATTTTTTTGAATGCATTTTTCAAGTATTTTGAGTGGAGAGCTGTAGATCTAAAATTGGTAATGTCTGTAGAATTTCCTCCTTAGTGCAGAGTGATAATGTGTGACTTTTTCTAGAGAGACAGATCGTAGGATTCCTGGACTAACTTATTTATAAGGATTGAGACAGGGTAGGCAATGCTATCAGCTGTTATTCCAAGGTATTTACTTTGAAGTATTCACTTGAGATAGAGCATGGTTTGAGTTTGTTGTAGTGTTATATAGGATTTCTAGACAGGTTTGAAAATGAAAGTTGATGTGGTGATATGTGGCTGCCAGGCAGGGTTAGGATTAGATGCTGGGGAATCCTTAGTTAAAGTTTTTATATATCTATGAAACAAGAGTTGAACTGTGTTGTGGTTTTGAGTGATGACTTGATAGCAGAGAGTTTAGGGTTGAATTTATGCCTGTATTGCAAGATTTCTTTAATAATTCAAAAAATAATCAATAAATAAAACATAACAACATTCAGTCATGACAAATGAGCAAAATGACTACAGAATTTTCATAAGTGATGACACAATGAACATCAGATGACATTTTTATACACTAAAGAAAGCTAGTATAGTTTTGCAGTACATGTAGACAAGGTTGAATAAAAAGCAGAGTAAAAGTGATTGTGATGATATGGTGTAGGCAGTTGATGAAGACTCACTTATGCTACTTACCACTTCTGAAAGTCGCAAGTCAGTACAATTATAAACACTGTATTGGCAGTGCAAACATACCTGACAAAATTATTTTAAGTTATATCATGTATATGCAAATGTTTTGTGTGTGTGTGTGTGTGTGTGTGTGTGTGTGTGTGTGTGTGTGTGTGTGTGTGTGTGTGTGTGTGTGTGTGTATGCCTCTGTGTGGTTTTGTATGTCTATGTGTGTCTGGGTACATTTGCATACTTTTGCTGATGGTTTAATCCCACAAGATTTGTGATGTATTTTTAGATTGGCATGCCATGCAAAACTTTGGCAAAAATATTACCAGGTGTCCTGCTGTGAGGAAAAGTCCTACCATATCTATATACTGCATCAAGCAAGCAGAACTTGCTAAGTTGTATGTTAAAAAAATTGTTCATCAAACAGTGAGATGAAAAAAAGTGGACTGAAAAAAATATGTCACACACACAAACATACACACACACACACACACACACACACACACATATATATATATATATATATATATATATATATATATATATATATATATATATATATATATTTGAATTTGTGCAAATAATGTTAAATTTATCATGAATTATTTCTAGATAGGTGCCATAGACAATATCACATATTGTCTAACTGCAACGCCTTTAATGAGAGAAACTACCGTTTTCTATTATGTTTTACATATAGCTTCTTGCGTAGGTCGAGACAGTATAAAGTAAAATGTATTGCTGCTAAAAATGGACCTTACACACACATACACACACAGACACACACACACACACACACACACACACACACACACACACACACACACACACACACACATGCACACATTCTGGAAGAGATTAGAGTTATCTTGGTGCAATAAGCACTTTTTGTCATTTATATAATGTGGCCTAGATAATTCAACGTATTTTCCTGTGATCATAGTTTTGACACAACCAACTCTAGGAGGATGTGAAGGAGAAAGATTAAAGGCAGCTTCTAGAACTAATCTTTACCCATTACCTTTCCTTCAGCAATGTGCTGTGCAGGCTGTACATTAGTAAGTTCCTAAAATGAATGGAGTCAATTGGTGACCTTTGATAACGAATAATTAATCAAATGAGTAGGGAAGTGGACCAGAGCATTCATCTTGTTAGCATTACAAAGTAATTCATTAGCAAACGGACAAAGGCAGGAGGAAGGAGAAGAAGGGGACAACCTGTTCAAGTTATAGCTATTAGAAATAGCTTACACACAGTGGGGCATGTGATTAATTGTCACATAGAAAAGAAGATATGGACTATAAAGTGACAAGGGATGAAAAATTAATCTGCACTTAAAAACCACAGTGTCATTCAAAAGAATCCTGAACAGAAAATTTAATGAGCTCCATGAAGAGTAAAATATAGCATAAATGAATATATTCAGAGCTGTGAATTTCTACTAATAATTTTAAATGTATCATGAACTATTAAATGACAAAGGATACTGTAAATCAGCGGTCGCCAACCTTTTTTGCACCAAGTGCTGGTTTCATGTAAGACAATTTTTCATGGACCAGCTATCGCACAAGCATAATAAAACATGATAAAGTGCATATCTATTTATTTATTTATTTATTTATTTCACATTTGGTTACCAGGAGGTCCGACTTGACTAGAAGTACATTTCCAGCCAAGACCTGGGGAGAAAAGCTCCAAAGAACAATAAAAAGACAATCGGCAATAATTACAAAAAAAAGTGTACATTCTGATTAACAGCATAACATTGATCCACTATGGTCGAGAGGTACGTAAACCTAATGGCAACCTTATTGACTTTCTAAGTTTCTAGGAGCAATATTTAAAATCTGTCCCTATTATTTGTGGCTCTGTCCATATTTGTTGTGTGAGAGGCTGAGTGCATACCTCTCAATCTCTTAGAGTAGACCAAGAAATCTGGACAAAAATATAAATAATGGGTGGACAAAGGCCCCAAAATAGGGAAAAATTGTAAACATTGCTGTTACAAAGTTACAAAGTTGATAAAATAACAGGTTGTTTGTTAGCATGAATTTTCTGAAGGGTATGGCATTATTTTCTGACTTCAATTTTTAATGATTTGCCAATGATTTGCCAGAAAACGACAATTTTATGAAAAACAGATCCAAATATATGAGGCAAAAATCTGCACTTTTTGTGAAAATCTGTACAGTTGAGAGGTTTGGTTGAGTAGTATGGTCGAGGGCAAGTAAACCTAATGGCAATCTTACTGACTTTTTAAATAATGCTCTTAGAATCTGTTCCTATTATTTTGTTCTGTCCGGATTTATTGTGTGAGAGGCAGAATGGTATGCTCAAGGGGGGACTCAAACCTCATTGCTGCTGCTGCTACTGCCAGAGATCACTCTCACTCTTCACTGTCTCTCTCTCTCACACACACACACACACACACACACACACACACACACACACACACACACACACACACACAGTCTCCTCTGCTTTTATACACACATTCACTCACACAAGATCGCTCTCACTCTTTCTCTCTCAATCTCTCACATACAGTCTCTTTTGCTTTCATGCATGCATTCACTCACACACGCAGACAGAAACATAGACACACACACACCCACAGACAGACACACAGTCTCCTCTGCTTTCATACACACATTCACTCACACAAGATCGCTCTCACTCTTTCTCTCTCAATCTCTCACATACAGTCTCTTTTGCTTTCATGCATGCATTCACTCACACACACAGACAGAAACATACACACACACACACACACACACACACACACACACACACACACACACACACACACAAACACACTTTTTCGGTTTCCTTGACTTTTAATTTACACTCGCTATAGAGCAAAAGCGCTGCTTAGTGAGTACAAAATAACGGCTCACTTGATCACACTGCTCACTCTCTCTCTCATACATACACATGCAGTCTCTTCTTTCACACACATGCATTCTGCTTTCATCCACACATTCACTCACACACACAGGCAGACACATAAACACACTCATACACATACATACACACATTCATTTTTTTTTTGTTTCACTCTGTGCCTGGCAACCCTGTACCAAATGATCTACATCCGAGTACAGGTCCATGGCCCAGTGGTTGGGGACCGTTGTTGTAAGCAATAGCTCACATTTTGTCTTACTATGAAAACTTAATTTGAGAAACTGCACTTTTCTAGCATGTTTTACATATAGCTGCTTCAGTAGACTTCAACTGCTATGCCTGCAGAGCACCAAAAAAGGAAAAATCACTGTCACTAAACATGGACCTCAGACAGGTTTCTCTTTAATTTGTTTGTTTTGTGATATCTGCCATCTTCACCTTTGGTCTACTACTAGCTGTACTTTGTACTGTTTCTGGCAACAAGCCCAACACTAACCCATGGGGAACAAAATTGTAATCATGGTTGAGTGGGTAAGATGATTGACCCAAAATATATTGGGATTTCCCTGCACAGGTTTGAATCCTATAAGTTATGAGGTTACAGGTTTTTTCATCAAAAAGGAAAAAAAAAACACATCTTGGCATGATGCTGCTGTTGGACTTGCTCTGTAGTGCACCAACCTAGCTGCTCATTAATAGGTTTACCTAAACTAACGACAAAATCCCAAAACCAAACTAACTCAAACAGTTATAGTTTCCCCATTCCATTAAATCATTCCTTTTTAAACCATGGACCATAACTTCCAGCAACTTCTGTAGCTAGTTAAATTGCAACGGATATCTTAAGACAAACTAAACATTGTCTCATGCTTTCTGATGATCATCTGTTACTCAAACACCATAACAGAATGTGTGCGAGATGTACATATATATAATGGCACTGGAGGCTAAAATCCCATACACAGACAATTTGGGAATCAGGATCATCAGCAGTCACCATACACCACACCTCACTACACACTGCACACCACATCTTACCACACACCACTTATCACACACCCTACACCACATCCTACCACATAGCGCATACCACTCACCACACCACACACTGCACACCACACCTCACTACACCTGACCACATACTGCACACCTCACCTCACCATGACCCTCATACTACCCATACTCTTTCATATGTTGTGGTTCTAAAGATTGACTTGCCTAAACATTAAAGACCTCTAATATGAAACACAGGCAGAAAGCAACCCTCAGGGATACTGTCTACCTGTTAAACCTACCACCTCACATAGTGCAAGGAATCCCAAAATCATGGATGCTATTCTCATAAGGGAAGCTTCCTCTGAACCAAACATTCTAGTTATAGGTGACTTGATTGTAATACATACAGATATACCCTATTACCAAGCTGAGCAATGAAAGAGTGATGGTTATTTGTCTGACTGGTGACAGCATCAGTCACACTGCACATACACTCAAGCTGTTGCACAATAAGTACTGGCATGACTCTGTCATAGAACATGTGTGTGTCAGTGGCTTGAGACGTACCTCCTTGGACTATACGAACAGAGACATGATGGAGCTCTCAGACTGTGTGTGTCCAAGGCAGGTATGAGCCTAGCACTGAGTAGCTTTCTACCTTCTCATTTGTCATTTGAAGGAGGTTCAATATATGTCAGTCAAGGAGGACACGCTTTACAGACTGTGCTGATTCACTAGGGATGGCTACTGAATATTGGCAACAACATTATCCACTCCCACATGCCAACCAGATATATTACCAATATAATTTATTAAGCAAAGTAAAAGATGAATGTTTTGCTGATCAATGCCAGGTGACTAAACAAGAAACTCCACTTCCTGCAAGCCCTCCACACCCTGGAAGAAGCAGACATCTGTGCAGTGATGAAAAGTGCAGAGAGTACTCTGGTTGTCCAGGGTTATAATGCCTTCTACACTTTTAGACAAGCCAGTACTCAAGAGGGGAAAAAAAGGTAGAGGTGTCTCATACTTCATTCAGAAGAGATGAGCATCAAGGCTGGCTAAACAGCATGATGCAATAGAACTTCTTTGTGTCCAAATCACCATCAGAAAGGTCCCTTACCACAAACTAGATTCCTTTAGAACTCCTTCTGTGACACTGTACTAAGAAACATGTCAATATACCTAGTGAACCCACATTATAAGTTGCTGACTCAGGGTGTTATGGCAGAATCCTCCCATCCCAAGGGACAGTTGTCTGCCAAGAAAAAGGCCAAAAAAGTCAAGCTAGATCTGGCTGCTGTCCAGCCTCACCCAGCCATCTCTCTTGTTTCTGGTGAAAGTTATGAAGATCATCCAGTCCTTGCTTCAGATTCCTCTGCTGCTACCCTTTTGGAGGCCGGTATGGATCTGATTTCTCTCATGTCCTCAGAGGCTTTTCAAATGTCTGCACCTCACATTGAGCGGTAACTTCATCTGATGATATCTGAGGGACTGAGGGGGAATCTTCAAATTTTACTGAGGGAGGAAATTCCTACAATTATTATAGAGTGGTGTCAGGGGTCAGACCTTCTGAAGGTGTTTTGACCAGATGTTCACAGAAGAAGAAACATAAGACAAAGCATATTTCCCCTGTTATGAAAGATCCCCAGCGTGAATAGCAGGATTTTACTCAGTGTTTATTTAATGTATTGATGGCCTTGAAGTCACCTCAAGGGATCTCTGTTCCTGTTCCCCCCTGGTCTTCAACTGCAGTCAAGAGGACTAGGGAATTGGATTCCTCAGATGAGGATCAGCACTCAGGGGAGGAATCCCTGTTCTATTCTTCCCACATCCCTCTCCCCCACCTTGGACTGCAGTTCAGAGGAAGAGGAACAGGATTCCTTAAGTCCAGACTCCCTTTTGGAAGAGCTCCACTTTTTAGATACCACTGCCCTAATATTGGACTAGTTTAAGTGAGATTGTTCTGAGGTCTCTGATATTCTAAAAAGTACTATGAGCTCCTACAGATGGAATCTTCCAAAGCATCTGCTGTTCATCATGTTCTGGCTACCCTTTTAGATACCCTTCCTGCAGATTCTGTAGCCCCTGACTCTCAGCCTCCTGCAGCAAAAAAGTCAGATAAGTTATACAAAGTGCCTGAGGAGTGCATACATTTTATAAATGCCCTTCTGATAACCCTTCTGTAGTGTCAGTCTCTTCTGACTAGCCATCCAAGTTGTTTTCCCCCCTCCACCAAGCTGCTTCCTTCTGACAAGGATAGTAGGGCCATGGAATGGTGTGGCAAGAATGTTTATACTGCTGCCACTTTGCCCTTTAGGGCCATTAACTACCAGCCTCATATAACTAGGTATGTCTTAGCCCTTATTTCTCAGGTTACCAAGGTTGTTTCTGACCTTCCTGACTCTGAGGGGAAGGCTTCAGCTAAGGTGGGGTGCTTCTTGTGGCCCCTTAAAGGTCCAGGGTCTCTGGCTTCCTCATCAACAGTCAGACCATATCAACACAGAACACATAAGGGCTATTCTTCAGGCTTTGCAAGCCTTTCATTCACTCTTTCATCCTGGACAACTCAAAGTTTTTACAGTGATGTGCTATGTCAACAAGCAGTGAGGTATGAGGTCTTATCTTCTTTGCATACTAGATCTTCAGGTCTGGGATCTAACTATCCAGTATCAAGTGACTCTTCAGATGGTTTGCATTCCTTCAGAATCCAATCTAGTGGCAGACTCTTGAGGAGGTCCAGAACACAAGCACATGAATGAATGCTTTACAGAGATGTGTTCCTAGACATCATCCATCGGTGGGGTATTCCTCCAGTAGATCTTTTTGCCTTGCTCTGAACAAAACAACTTCCTCTTTTCTTTACTAGAGTACCAATTCCTCTGACTTGGAATGTGAACACCCTGTCTTTTCCTTGGAAGCAGATATTTCTTTACCCCTTCCTCTGTTATCTTGGATTCTGCACAATATCAGACAGGAGTCTCCCAAAATCATGCTGGTCACTTCCTTCAGGCCCAGACAGCATTATTTCCCTTTTTGCTCTCACTTGGCCAGAGGCAATTTCCTCACCAGTTGGATCTTCTCACAAAAGACAACTGATCTCTTGTCGATCCTTACCTATCTACTCTTTAACTAATACTGTGGGTGATAGTGCTTTGATTCCCTTTTAGGAACCCCCATTCTGAGGATGTGCTTTGTGTTCAGTAGGAGGCAAGGAAACCCACTACTATAAAATTATGTTATGTCTAAATTTAAGTATTGTGCCTCTCTTGCCATCAGGATCCCCTATCCTAGGGTATTCCTCTGGTTTTCTCATATTTCTGTGATCTGCTTCATGCTAGGTTGGCATATTATTCAGTTAAAGCTCACATGTAAGCATTTTCTGATTTTCTGCTCTTAAATCCTCCTCTGGTCTCTAGATTTGAGATCAAGCAATTCCTTAAAGGCATCATTCATGTCATGCCTCACAGGAAGCCTATTCTGTCTTCTTAGGGGCTTAGTTTTCTTCTTGAGAAATTGACCCAGGTTTATTCTGAGCCTGCTTCTTCAGCTACTTTGCAACATTGTACTTGAAAGACTGTTCTGCCTTTGGCTTTTAATTCAGCAAAGAGAGTATTTGAACTTCAGGATGTCATGGCTATTCCTCCTTTTTTGTTTTTCAAAATGACAGGGTATCTCTTTGTACTAATCCTTCTTTTATGCCTCAGGTGGTCAATGAGTTGTCCTTTAATCAGTCTGTTCATCTTCCTTCCATTTTTTCATTTTCTGCAGTCTGCAAGTGAGAATGTTCTTCACACCATGGATCTGCATAGGCAGCTCAGATATTAGTTAGATAAAACTAAAGTTTTTCACAAATCTGAGAAACTCTTTCTTTCTTCATCCCAGGAATTTGGAGTTGCTCTTTCTAAGCAAACCATCTCCTCCTGGATTTCTAAAGCCATTTTTCTTTTACTATTCTTTTCATGGCAAATGTCCTTCCTTGTCTGTAAAGCCACATCCTACTATGACAGTTGCCTCCTCTGGTGCCTTTTTTAAAGGGTCTGAACACCAATTATATCCTTGCGGCTGGTACTTAATCCTCTATTAATACTTTTGCTAAACATTAGAAGTTGGATATTGTTTCAAGGGTCAGAGCAGGCTTTAACAGGCCTATCCTGCATGGGTTTGGTTCATGGAAGGTTCTTTTCTGTCTTCCTTTAGAGCTCATGCACTGTCCCTCAGGTAAAGACTACTGCAACAGTGATAGGGAAGGTTTTAGCACAGTTGTGTAAAATCTTACTATAACAGTAGAGGTCCTTCTCTTCACTGTTGCAATATTCTGTGCTTCCATCCTTCCCTCTCTGTCCTTACTCTTTCCCTGTGTTCTGGTTGACCTCCTGGCTGAGAGGCCCTTCTTCCTTTTTCATTTTTACTTGTGGATGCACGTGTTCCTCTTTGCCCTTGAGAGCATTCTGTTCCTCTGGGACCTTTTTGATTTCTGAGCATCTGAATCTGTGGGTCGCCTTTATGCCCTGTGCTGATTGTGGGGATATGTGTGACACACAGCACCTGTAATAGCTGATGGCTTTGGTATCCTAGTCAGATGTTGAGCTATCCCTGGCAGGAGATCTCTAAGGTAAAGAATACTGCAGCAGTGAAGAGAAAGACGTCTACTTTTATGGTAAGAGTTTATCCAGCTGTGCTCTATTCCTAAACAAAAGGAAGGGCCATCCATGTTCCCAGGCAATCACAGACCCATAATACTGAGCAGGCTCTTATGTAAAGCCAAGGAATACATTATCATGGAATTAATCAATAAGGACAAAGGAAACATCCAAACACTGGTACCCATCTCAGTGTGGATGTATCAAAGACATGTCATACTTAGTTAACTTAGTGTAAGTTTTTAAAAAGTTCAGCAAAGCAATGGTCAAATTTAAAATGGTACACCCTGCCTATCTCAACCTGACCAAAACTTTTGATGCAATCTCCCACTCAGGCATAGTAGAAAAGCATAATAAACTAGGAATAAACTCCTTTGTCACCTAATTGATGTCCAACTGGCTCAGTAGTAGAATCAGGAGATCAAAAGAGGGCAAGCTACCTCCACAGAAAGACCAGTTACCTTTAGAGTCCCCCCAGAAGTCAATGCAGGCACCTTTTCTATTCACCATCTACTTCTCAGAAGTAAAAAACAATGCCAAAGGCCTCTGTCAAACTAAATATGCAGATGATTGCAAACGATCAAATCCCACAAAACTCAACCATCCTACAGGAAAGCTTATCCCAAACAAATAACTTGTTGCAGACTCATGCACTAAAGCTAAATGCCAAAAAATATAGTATTTTCTCCTATGGAAAATCAACTACCCCGAGGAACTAACAAATTTTCAAAACACTAAATAATTGAACCAGTAGTTCATGGTTTAAGAGCTAATGAGGACAGTGACCTAACTTTTGATCAGCATGTGTTTTCTGTGGTAAGGAAGTCGTTATATATTGCGCAGCTCATAAACAAGGAGATTTCTTCCAAATCCAGGGAAGTCATCCTCCCCTATTTAATCAGCCCTAATTAGGCTAATCATTGAATTGGGGGGGGTTGGAAAATGTTTAAGGTGTTTACCTTACAGACATAAGGTACAGGATTTGATTCTTGTCTTTTGATAAGCATAGCTGGGCTTAATTATCTATGAACCTATTACCTTAGAAACATACAATGCCACTTTTGGCATGTATCTATCCAGTCACATGCAAAAACAGGAACACCTGCAGAGATAAGTTACAAAAAGGATATAGGACCGAAATGATTTGTCCTGCATGGACTAACTTCACTTTTGAAGTCAAATGATATTAGCAATACTTGATCCACCAACCTAAACCTTATCTGTAATATTAACAGAAGTGCTTGAAGGGCCAGGTATATCTTGCAGATGATACTACTTCTCTGGAACAGACTTCCCACCTGTGTAACACAAAGCTCATACCCAACCACATTCAAGAGTAACTTGGATCAATGGAAAGAAAATAGGAAATTTATCTCAGGACTAATGCTCAGAGTCAACTACTAAATGTTTTATCTCAATGCATGAGCCCCCACCAAATATCTATATTTTGATCTACTAATTATCATTTGAGTAATATATAAATATAGATCTTAGAAAGGATTGTCTGAATTCAAACTCATAAAAGTGACCTCAATGGCGGTTAGCCTAGTATTAAACTATCAACCTTTGAACTTCTATTTTGGCTTCTGGACAATGAGGAATTGTTTTCCAGGAAATGTGGTTTTGTGGCAAATAATATGGTATTTGACAGGAATTCAAAGGATTCCTTTTGACTTTGGATCTAAAAAACTCTTGCAGCAGAGTAAGATATAGCTGAGATTTACATAGAATGACTCAGTATTTCCCTAAATATATATATATATATTTTTTACCAACAACTTTGTGAGTCCACACATTTTGCCCCCTTTGCCTTTCCTCATATTGCCATAAGTGACATGTATATTGCCACAGATCTCCGGGAAAAGATGTACACTTGCTATGCATTTGAAAATTTAGTAAAAAGGAGGACACATTGAATTCACATAACAAGCTATACTTCTGAGTAAAGTATAGTGACAATGGGGTAGTAGGGGGAAGACATATATGTACTGTGGTACATGGCTTGTGATACATTTGAGACTCTCATCATTGTAATAAATTAGCCATGTACATAACTTTTATGAATTTCATGGACTGCATATGTTCAGTAAATGTAGATTTCTCACTGATTATAATAAGAATGTCTCATTTGAGGGACAGAAGGATATCTCTTGGGCTATGACCCAGAAAACACTGGTTTGATTAGTCACCAAGGCAATAGGGCACTTGTCATGTGGAATAGTAACGGAGTGATTATTTTCAGTTCATTTATGCATGTGGAATGGTGTGGGTGGGAGGGACAATGGAACACATTTCCTGCTTTGTGTTTCTCTAATGGAGATTTGAACTGCTACTGGGAGCATTAACTTGCAAAACGAGTACAGCTGCCAGTGCAGGTCAAACACTTGCAGCCCATACCTCTCAACCACTAAGAGCAAGAAATGTGGACAAAGCTATAAATAAAAGTGGGACAAAGGTTCAAAAATAGGGACAGTTTTTTTAAATATTGCTCTTACAAATTTAGAAAGTTGATAGAATAACAAGTGTTGCATTAACTTGGATTTTCTGAAGGGTGTGAAGTCTGAAACTCAAATGTCTGTCATTATTTTCTAACATCAGTCTTTAATGATTTGCCACTAATTAGCCAGAAAACCACAATTTTATGAAAAATGGACCAAAATATGAGGCAAAAATCTGGACATTCTGCAAAAACCTTACAGTTGAGAGATATGTTGCAGCAGACAATGCCACCACATCGCATCTGTTACATGTTATGCCTTCACACGGTTGCTAAAATGCATGAGGGAAAATTATTTACCTATACCAATGAGCACAGTGTCACAGCATAACAGCCTTTCAACACTAGACTCTCACTATATTAGAGACAGCTGTGGCTAACCTACACGCAAGCAAAACAGGGCAATGGGATAGTGGGACAGTATGAATAGCTGTCAGCTGGGAAACCGCTGAAAAAGAAACTAAATGAAATATGTCATAAAATATGGTATCCTGATGGAAACATGGAAACTAATACACAGAAGAATTGAATTTGGCACATAAGTTGAGAAAGAAAACACTGATTAAATGAAACAATAAGCCAGTTGCTTTATTAAAGCTATAAGTGTATAAGGATTCACTTTTCTTTTCAAGCATTTTCCTGCAGAAATGCTAACTACATTTGTAATGTTGATAAAAGCCAACATTAATAGGAACTACACTGTCAGACTAAGAGCAAGTGACACTATTAGGTAAAGCCTACTTAAAGTGAAGCTACTTATCAAAGAAAAAAAAACAAAAAAGGGCTCCATTTTGTTACTGACCACAACTTTCTTCTCATTTTCTCATGCATATATTCTACTGCCTTTATTCCCTTGCATGTGTAACTGGTATCACTGTACCTGCGATAATACTGTTAGGGGTGGGGATTTTACGAATTTACCTCCTTTTTGTAACAATGGACATTCATCTTTAAACAGTCATTTATTTATTTATTTATTGAATTTGTCATTTTTAACCAGGTTGGTCCAACTGAGCCAGGGACCCATTTTCAGTGGAGACCCGAGGAGAAAAGCTCCAAACAAAAATGTATCCAACACACTTTACATAGATTCATAAAAGTACAGAATAATAAATTTAAAGCAAGAGCTGTGCACCTAAGATGCGTAGTTGTAGACACATATAAACACATTGTAAGAAGCAGTAATTTTATAAAGATATACAAATGACTGAGAAGTAAATACATACAATAATTAGATATATATTAAAATAGATAAACACGAGCAGTCATTGCAGGCTTTTTGACCAAGATGTAATGTTACTAAGGTTTGAAGAAGATAGAAGGGAGGATAAAGGATGTTATGTAGGATCTTGGCAGGCTCAGTAGTTTTGGGTGGCAAGGTAGGATTTCAGTTCTTTTTTGAAAAGATTTGAGTTTTTGATATTTTGAATGTTTTGCAGTAGCTTGTTCCAGGCCTGGGAAACCGTGCTTTTGTAAAGTAGTTTACCTATGCTTTTATTTGGTTTGTAAGTGTTAAGAAGTAGTTGGTCAGACCTGAGAAGCATATGAGTGTGTGTTTATACACTGATTCTAATGAGGAGAGAGACAGATGGGATGAGGGTTCATTTTGTAAGGAGTGTATAGTTTGTGTATAGTTTATAGTTGAGAAAGTAAAAAGAGCTGGGGGAAACTGAGCCACTGGAGTTGTTTTAGAGCATGGCAGTGGTGAGATTTATAAGGGAGATTGCTGGCAAATCTTTCAACTTTGTTATATGTTTGTTCAAGTTTGTTTAATAAGGTGGTTTGAAGATGAATACTATAGCAGAGGCATAGAGTAGGAAGGGGAGGAGGAATGCCTTTGCCTGGGTAGGTTTGCTATCAGCTGACAGGTATTTTCTATTTCGATAAAGAAGGCCTAATTTCTGATGTTTTTTTTTTAATAAATATTGAATATGGAGATCAAATTTTGATTGGTCATCAATAATAGTGCCCCAGTAGTTTAGCATGTGACTCAGGTTTAATAGCAGTGCTATCCAATGATGAAATTATGAAAGAGGTCTTATGCTGGGGAAGAGATTTAGGGAGGAAGAATAGGAGCTTATTTTTTTTAGGATTTGGGATAAGTTGATTGTCATTTAGCCATCGTTCTATGGTGAGAAAAGAGTTTTGGGTAATAGTGTGTAGATCAGAGATGTTGTCAGCAATGGAAATAAGAGTTGAATCTTCGGCATATTGTATAAGGGAGGAGTTGCTACACGAAGAGTGGAGGCTATTGGTAAAAATATTAAAAATATTAAAAAGAAGAGGACCAAGTACAGAGCCTTGAGGGACTTCAGTCTGGATCGGTAAGAAAGGGGAGCATGTGGTTAGCCAGCTGACAGACTGTAGCCTGTTGGTAAGATAGATAGAGAACCAGAGGATGGCAGCGGCAGAGAGGATAGGATGAGAGAGTTTGGTTGGTAGCTTGGTATGAGAAAGAATGTCAAAAGCTTTAGAGAGGTCTAGGAACAGACAGGATACCAGCTGTTTTTTGTCCCTAGTCTCAGAAATAGTATGACTGAAAGACAGAAGGGCAGTAGAAGTACTATGATTGGGCCTAAAACCATGTTGGGTAGGGGTCAAGATGTTTTCCTGAAATTTATATTTGCAGTGAGTAAAAAGGTCACACAGGAAAACCAACGAAGTAGATTTTTGAGAAGCTGTGTATGTATAGCTTTTTTAATGATTTTTGGAGAGGGGAGAGAATGGCTATAGGTCTAAAGTTTGAAGGATCAGTAGAGGTTCCTCCTTTGTGAAGAGGTATAGTATAAAAGGATTTCCAGATGACATGGACAGTTGATTTTTTGGTAGATATATTCACAAGAATTGAGATAGGGTAAGCTATGGAAGTGCTAGCAAGTTTAAGAAGGGGGGTAAGTTGTCAAAGGAAGGGGAACATGACTTTAATTTCAGTGGTTTAAATTTAATATAGGTAGTAGAGAGTGGTTGAAAGGAGAAGATGGTAGTATTGTTGGTTGTAGGAAAGTCTCTGTTGGCGGTGAAAGAGGTAGGGAGAGGATTTAAATTGAGGTAATTGTTTGTTAACTTGCGGATAGATTCAATAAAATAAGAGTTAAGTAGAGCGGCAATCTTTTGAAGTGTAGAGTTGGAGTATGGGTTAGGAGTAGACGGTCTACCAGGGTGGATGATTTTATTGACAGAGCTCTAGAATTTTTTAGGGTTTGAGTGGTGGGAGGATTGAGCCTCATTGTAGTAATTTGTTTTGTTTTTCTTGATTTGTTTTTTTTTTTTTTTGGTGAGATCTCTAAGTTCTTTATATATTTGCAGTTGTATAGGAGACTGAGTATCTTTAGAGAGCCATGGGGTGTGGTTTGTTTTTATCCTGATTTTACATGGTAATGCTAGAGAGTCCAGTATACTGAAGAAGGTATGATTAAATTTAAGGACTGGATCATTCAGGGGAAGATAGTGGAGACAGGACCAGTTAACTAAGGAGAGTGTAGTATTGAAGGCTTGGGCACTAAAACCAGAGAGTTTGCAGCTGTTGTGATATTGTGAGATCTAGGAACTTGGAGTGAGTATCTCTGAATGAAGATGGGGAGATGGTCACTGAGGGAGTCTGGAAGGGTATCCGAACTGTGGTACAGGTTTGGATCAGAAACTAGCATCCAGTCTAGGATGGTGCTATTATTGTTATTTTTGCATAAGTGGGTGGGTGTTGCAATTAGTTGGTTAAATCCATAGAGGTTTATACAATGACTAGGGGAACTGACAGTTTATGCCAATCAATGTTTTTATCTCCTAGGATAATAGTCTCATAGGGTATGTGAGTAACGATTTAGGACAGGATAGGTTTTAGGACTGGTATGTTGTTACCAGGAGGTATATAAATGGCTTCTATGGCAATTGTTTTTGGGAGTTTAAGTGACAATTGAGTATGCATTAGAAGTTCTGCAGGGTGGAAGTCAGGGGTAGGTATGGGTGTGGGAGATAGGTTGAATTGCTCACAGTACATGATTGCAACCCCACCTCTTTTTTTGGAGAGTCTGTCTTAGTAATACATATTTAACTGGGAGGTGATATTTTGGAGCTAGCAATGTGGGGTTTTAACCATATTTCAGATAAAGCTATGATATGTGGAGAGTGATGCACTATCCAGGAGTGTAGCTTAGATATTTTATTTACTAGAATTTGTATATTTATTGAGTAAATAGAGAGGAGTTTGGTAGTAGAGGAGCCAGGGGTGTTGGATGGTGTGGGGTGGAAGAGGAATGGATGGGAAAGAGGAGATGGTATAGGCCCAGGGTTGGGGTGGCAGTCTCTGTCTGTCATGATATTTTGGTTGGCAGGGAGGGCGTAGGAAGGTAGAAGATAGTAGAAGAGTGTTCAAGTTTGAGTTTGGAAGAGGGAGGAGCATAATATGCTAATTTGAATTGGTGAAGGTGAATGTAGGAGCAGTTGTATAGAGAGGGAGAGATAAGGAGGGATTGGAGAGATTTCTTGTAGGTTGTAGGGTTTGTAAGTCTGGGAGAAGGTTGTGGGTAGTTAAAGTTGTATGTGATAGGAGGTTAGGAAAATCAGATGCCAAGTCAGTATTACAATGTGTTTTTCATTTTTTTTACTCCTTTCTTGTTAATCTGAAATTTAGATGTAAGTTTTCCCTAGTTATTTAGCCATATCTGTATTACAATGATGCAAGTTAAGATTTAAGCTAGTAGGCAATTGCACAATGGGTTAGAACACTATGGGGTTCATACTGTTAAAGACTTTTATGTTAAGTCAGGGGGCACAGAGCTTACCTGGACTAAGAATAAGAAACCAAGAGGAAAACAGGTCCTGCAAGTGTGCACACCACTAAAAATTACAAGTAACATCTGCAAATTATGACTAGGAAGTTTAAATGTACTAGGTTGCATGGAGACTGCTATGTACATTTTCTTTCAGCAAGCTCTGCAATGTTGGGACAGTTTATTTTGTTCGCTTGACTTTTAAAGTAGTTGCCAAGACCGCAGGTTCATCTGGGACATGTAGGATGCAACCACTAATGTGAATGGAGTTTCAGGAACTAAGCTGTAAATCAAAAAAAAAGAAAAAAGGAGATATAAGCAGGAACAGAAAATAGATACATTAAGAAAAAAAGAATAAAATAAAAACAAGGGAGGGAAGAGGGGAGTATATGAAGGTAAATGTGGAAAAATGGAATGGGAAATAGAACAATGGACTGAAGACAGTGCAGGATTATCAGTGGACAGGAGTTAATTCAATAGATGGGAACAACAGCAGCTTATTCGGACAACAGTAATACTTAACACAGTTGCACTAAACTAGTTTTATTTTGCCTGTAGAATTATAAGCAATAAATACAGGGACAAGTGAGCTTGTAACAAAACACTTGTGTACATAGCAACAATTTCTAAGCTTCTTTAGTTGTCTTGTAAGTCAGAGGTTACAGAATTAGCATACAGAAGAAGGAAAAAAGAGGAAAACAGTCTCCAAGCATACAATTATCAGATTATTCACTAGAATAACATTAAACAATCATGACATGAGTTTGTTATATGCAGAATCAAGAAGCCACAGAAATAAACCACACTTACTTGGCGTGCACACAATCACTTGATGGGGAGAAAAGGCCTCTCTAGGGGTTGTCTAATTCAACAAAAATACCCATTATTCTCTCCTTTCAAGTCTGCTATTGTGTGGCATCAGCTGACTCCTGCTTTGTGTATATTACTGAGGTGCTAGAAGGTTTGCCGCAGTGCTGATCTTTTTTTATTTTTTTTTTGCTCTAGAGTGCACGTTAGTATGCCTTGTACAACTGGATCCCCTAAGACAGTTTGAGGTTGTACTCTACCTCATTCTGGCAGCTCCTGTGATGACACTGATACCAAGTCGTACTGGCCTTGCCTTTAGCATGGAGTGGAGGAACCTGCTGCTGGCCATCAACTGTTTTCCCAAATTCACTTGCCTAGGCCTGCACCCTGCAGGGGATACTCCAGCTTCCCTCTGTGAATGGTGATACAACACAGGACGTAGCAGTTACCAGTGATAATCTAATGCACTCAATTGGCAGAGAGTGAGGTGCCAGGGCTACTTCTAACAGTGGGAAAGATCCTTTGATATCATTTAGCAGCTATCACCTGCCTTACGCTGGGCAGCCCCTAGCCAAATAGTTGCTGCTTTGCCCTGGACCACTTGCTCCACTGGGTGTGTGGGGCTAGAGAATCCCCACAACAGATGAATCATTAACCATCCACCTAGGAAAACAAAAAAGCAACAAAATAAACCAGCCTTTAGGCTAGGCATATGGAAGATAAGGATGATGACTCCATGCCTTATGGAAGCTCTACAGAACACCAGTGATGCCTGGAATACAGCAGCCATTAACGAGTTGAGCAGATTGCAGATGGACATTGTGGCTCTCCAGGAAACAAGTCTGACATCCATTGGATGTCTCAGCGAGAAAGACTTTACTTTTTTTATGGCATGGGAAGCTTCCATAAGAGACCAGGGAACATGGTGTTGGTATCACAATCAGAAACAACCTCATTGGCTCAGCCATACCACCAAATATGGGAAATGAGGGACTGCTGAAAATTCAGCTCCAAACACCAGCAGCCATGATCAACATCTTCAGCATCTATGCTCCCACTTTAACTTCTACCCAGGAAGTCAAGGACAAGTTCTATGATGATCTCAGTGCTGCCATCGTTAAGGTCCCTTCCCATGAACCATTATTCATTCTTGGTGATTTTAATGCCAAAGTTGGCAATGACCACCACAGCTGGCCATCTTGTCTGGAACATTTCAGAACAGGAAAGATGAATGAAAGTGGACAGCATCTCCTTGAAGTTTGTTCCCAGTATGACCTCTGCATAACTAACACCTTCTTTAGTGTCAAGCCCCAGCACAAAGTTTCATGGCAGCATCCAAAATCAAAACATTGGTATCAACTTGGCCTTGTCCTCATCAAATGTAGCAGTTTAGGTACTGTCAGGGTAATGCACAGTTACCACAGTGCAGACTGTGATACCGACCACTTGCCCACATGTAGTAATGTGAACATCCAGACGTGAAGATTCTTTCACTATAAAAGTGAAGGGAGGCCAGACATTACACAGGCAATATCCATCACCCTTCAAAAGTCCAAAAGTTTGTTCAAGCACTTGATGACACTAACACCAACAAGAGATAGGAAAAACTATGGGATGTTATCTATAATACTGCAATATCTATCTTTGGGAAAAAGACAGTCAAGTGTGCTGATTGGTTTGAAGCCCACATTGAAGTGCTGACACCACTGATTCAGAAATAGTGACAGGCACTGGCTGCATACAAGGCCTTGCTTAATGAGAACAACTTGCAGGCACTCCAGTGTGCTCACAGTCAGCTGCAGCAGGTAGCTCGGTGGTGTACAAATGATTATTGGCCCAAACTTTGCTTCAAGGATCAGCAGGCTGCAGATGTTGGTAATATGCAAGGAGTGTATAATAGGATTAAGCAAACCATTGGTCTATCACAAACGAAGATTGCCCTACTTAATTCAGCCACAGGCAAGGTCTTGAAGGACAGATCCAAGCAGATAGAAAGCTGGGTGGAACACTTCACAACTGTATGCCAGAGAGGCCATAGGTACAGAGAGAGCCCTGAATGCCATTGAGCCTCTGCCACCTATGACTGAACTCAATGCTGAGCCCATCTTGTAGGGACTCAGTGATGCACTAAAAACACTCTCTTCAGGAACCCCCCCTGAAAGATAGTATTCACTCAGAACCCCCTAAATGTGCTAGCATTACTCTAATCTCAGAGCTGCTTGCATTACTTAGCCAATGCTGGAGAGAAGGTAGTGTACTGCAAGATATGACGGATGCTAACATAGTTACTGTCTATAAGCATAAGGGTGACAAAAGTGATTGTAACTACTATCATGGCATCTCCCTTCTCTGTACCATGGGGAAGCTGTTCGCACATGTTCTGCAGAGGCTGTACATTCTTGCAGAGAGAGTTCATGCTGAGTCTCACTGTAGTTTCAGAGCTGGGCAGTCTAC
This sequence comes from Protopterus annectens, assembly GCF_019279795.1. NCBI lineage: Eukaryota > Metazoa > Chordata > Ceratodontiformes > Protopteridae > Protopterus > Protopterus annectens. The sequence goes on from NC_056741.1 coordinate 1,544,670,578, forward strand.
TGTAGACATGGTTTTCTCCATTTGGCAAATACAATAAAAGTGCAGGGAGCAAATCAAACCTCTGTATATTGCCTTCATTAATCTGACCAATGCATTCAACTTAATCAGTAGGAAAGGACTGTTTGCAATTCTGGCAAAGATCAGCTGTCCTCTAATACTGCTTAGCATTATTACGGACTTCTATGAAGTCATGAATGGGACGTCATGTACGATGGTTCAACATCTGAACCTTTCAAGATTCTCAGTGGATTAAAGCAGGGGTATTGACTGGCTCCAACATTGTTTGGTATCTTCTTTTCAGTTCTGTTGAAATTTGCTTTTGGAACTGCTAGTGAGGGTATCTTTCTCGTAACCAGAATGGAAAGCAACCTCTAATCAAAAACTAAGGTGCTTAGGAAGCATGTAAGGGAGTTCCTGTTCACTGATGATGCAGCTCTTGTGGCTAACACTCAGCAAGAACTTTAGTCACTTATGACTCACTTTTTGGATGCATGTATAGAATTTGGTCTCATGATCAGCTCAAAGAAGACCCATGTGATGGACCAAAATGTGGGCAGTGAGCCATTAATCATGGTGAGTGACTATGAGCTGGAGGTTGTCCATGAGTTCATGTACCTAGGCTGTACAATCTCTGACAACTTGTCGCTTGACAGAGAGATGAACAAGCTCATTGGAAAAGCCGCCAGAATGTTTTCCAGGCTGACAAACAGATTATGAGCTAATAGCAAGCTCACTGTGTAAACCAAGGTGCAGGTTTACACAGCCTGTGTTTTGAGTACATTACTGTATGCCAGTGAAACATGGACTCTGCACTCAAAACAAGAGCAGTGGTTCAATGTATACCATATGTGCTGCCTTAAGCACATGCTTGGCATCTCATGGCAGGACAAGATACCCAACAGCACAGTGCTTGAGATGACAAGCACCAGCTCCATGTTCGCCCTCCTGAAACAGAGACCTATACATTGGTTGGGAAGGGTTTATATCACAACATCGAACAACCAAAATATCGAAGAAAACAACATCGAACATGTTACATTGAATGCCAATAACCTTGAAAGTTCAAAATTACGAAATCGGAAACCCCGGACTCACATAGTTGGCCCTTGCAGTGTTACACACCCTGATGTCACTGAAAAATGTTTAATGTGAATAATGTTTGCTATGTACCACTGTTTTATAGCAGGATAAGCATTAACGAGCTACTGCCACACAAAAAGTCATACACATAGTAGCAAATGTTCTCATTAAATTGCATAGTAGCTTTAATATGTCCTGTAATTATGAATTATAAATGTAAGGCGAAATGTTACATGTTACCTCCACTGTGGTTTGATCTCAGAGTTGGTATATTTAAGTGGGGAGGATGTGGAGGGGGTGAAGCCCCCCACATAAGAAATAGTTTGTAGCTTGTTTGTGTCTTTCCCGTTGAGAGCAGTAGAGTACTTCATGTATATGTTTGCAGGATACTTGCATTAGGTGGCTGGGCTTGTGTTTTGACAGTTAAGGAGGCATAGTTTGTTTGTTACAGTTAGGTTTCAGGTTGCATGGCTGAGCGGATGGCCAAGTGTTGCTTTTCGTAGATTTCGTTTTTGAAATTTTGTGCTTTCGGGTTTCTTACCATTCGATGTTTTGTGGTAGATGTTGTTTGCTTCGATATTTTGGTCATTCGATGTTGTGATATAAACCCGGTTAGGTCATGTCTCACACATGATGGATGGCCGAATACTGAAAGACTTCCTTTTTGGAGAGCTGGAGTCTGGAAAGAGGCTGAAAGGATGACCCAAATTGCACTACAAGGACATATGCAAGCATGACCTCAGTGCTCTCTCCAAATTGTACTACAAGGACATATGCAAGCATGACCTCAGTGCTCTCTCCATCAGCATGAACACCTGGTAATTGTTCATCTCAGACAAGATTGCCAAGAAACAGGAAGTAAAGGAAGCTTTCACTATATATGAAACCACCTTGGCAATGAGAGCAGAGGATAAGAGAGCCCGCAGGGAGATCCATGTCCATGATACCAGACTGTAATCTGTCTATTGCTGGCCAGATTGTGGAAAGGATTGCCACTCCCAGATTGGATTGCACAGCCACAGTAGACACTGCTCAAATCAGTCCAATACAGGCACAAGCCCATGATTATTTGGGATTGAAGGATGCCTACTACTAAGTTACAACCACACAGGTGCACGTATGTTCTGGTTGAAGTATTTTGTAGTGGGGTAGAAATCTGAGTGGAGTAAATGATATAGAGGAAAAAGTTGATTGGAGCCTTCAACATCGGGAAGGTCAGTCTGCCAATATGTCAACATGACTGATGGAGGTATGAGAAGCTAAAGAAGGCCAAATCAGAATTTTAGGAAAAATTGAGAGATTCTGAAATGTTGCTGAGGAACTTGATAGGGTGGGGGTGGGGGTCAGGGTAATCACAAGAGAAGGAGATTAGAACGCTGCAGACAATATAAGAAAAACTGAGCTAAGAGTGGAAGCAGACGGAATATATACTATTCAATCTGTGGAAATTTGGATGTATAAAGTCACTGAAGGAGTAGACTAGTTTGATAATCAAACTGACAGAACCCATCAGGTAGGATGATTTACCATTAACAGATATCACCTACTGGCAAATGCTATAATTCAGGCTGAGGGACTCGTTAGTTGCAATGGTGGCATTGAGGAAGGGTATGCATATGGCACAGTGCAAAGTTATGGTTCTAGAATATTATGCTCATCAGGTATATGATACAGTGGAAAAGTTGGTGTCTGCAAGTTGCCACATCAGACAGGCTAAGGTAGTGGTTTATTTGGTATATCCAGCTGTTTTGATGAAAAGTTGGGAAGTCAAAATATCGTGGACCTAATAAATAGGATGAAGTTATTCACATCTATTGTGATGTTCTTCAGGAGTCGTGGAGGTAGTGGCTGGAAGAGAGGAGTGATAGTCCAGCCAATAGTGATGGTACAGTGAATATGGAGACCATGATGGTTTTGACACAAGTGACACCCTGTGGAGAGTCTAGAGAAGCTGATGGAGTTCAAAATGGCAAAACAGGTGGAATGTCACCTATGATCAGGATGCAGTGGAGAGTCTCCTCCTCAGCAGATTGAAAGAAGGGTGACTCAAGGAATCAGAGCTCCAAAAGGAGGAAGAGCAATGTGGGTGAGAGGAATGAGAAGGATGGCAGGGTAATGAGAAAGACTTCTTTCCTCAAAGACAGGATGTAAAGAGGGGAGTTGTCAGAGAGAGGTATTGTTATATGATCTTCTAGAGAATTAAAAGGTGGCAGGAGAGATGGAAGGTCAGTGCATGAACATGGAATAATATAATAATTGTGTAAGGTAATTGTTGCAGTGGACAGGAAATAGAAAGGAGTGGATAAAGGTAACAGAAGTGAGGAATCGGTTGGGGGAGGATGAGTCAAACTTTCTGCGCTTATGTTTGTCTTCCTTTTCTCTTTATATTCTCTCTCTGTGTTTCTGTACTTGTGTCTTCATCGGATCATCTTTGGTGGAGTATCGTAAAATCTATGAAGAAGGTAACTAGACCAAACAAGAGACACAGCAGAAGCATCAGGTTAAGAGTGGAGATGAATGACTTAATTAGACTGCCAAAATTATGTAGCATTCAAGAGAGATGTATTTAGCATGAGATCACTATGATTGGAGTATAGCAATATGGACTGGGCCAAAATAGACAGTACTAGCGGCAAGTGAGTGGAAGATATGACCATTGGTTTACTGTGGTAATTATTTCAAGTATGTATAAATTATTATTTTTTAATTCTATATGTCAATTGTTACAAGTTAAATATACCATGGTATGGTGGGGATTATTGGTCTGTTCCTCTTTTAAATTGCTTGGATAAATAAAATGTAATATGAAATTTCATATTTTGCGGGGACATTTTATTATTGCAGTAATAAGGAATTTAACTAAATTAGTGTATCATTTTCTGGGGGTGATTGGGTGATGAACGTTAGGATAATTGTTGACCTTTGGAGTTTATTGGCAAGTATGTGAATAGGTGAAGGGCATTACATTCTTATTTTAAATATACATTTGTTTTTTCCTATTTTAAAAGTATGACTGTTAGTTTGTATTTTGTGATAGGAAAATTATGCTTTTGTTTACACTGATGTGGTAAAGGTGGAAATTATTAGAGGCTGTAAGAGGAAAAAGGGGAGTATTTGTATTTTGAGAAGGTGGTAGGAAGAAGGAAGGGTGTGAGGGGGTAAGAGGATAGTAGGATTGTAAAAGTACTGATTCTTGGAAGTTTTCTGGGAAGAGAGGAAATAATGATTGCAATTATCATGGCACAGGTGAGAAGTACTGGCTGGCATCCAGAGGTGAAGAGGGGATTATAACTCCATAAGGTTCTCCAACACAGTTGTGCTTTGAGCTGAGCTCCACAGGAGTGGCAGGGGATGCAAAATGATGAGAGTGACAGGGATTGGAATCGGGTACTGAAATGTAGGGTGGTTAATAGTCCAAATCTGACGGGCTGGATCTTGGTAAAATGTGATTAGAGTGGATGCTGAAGTATCTTTTATTCAGGAGAAGAAAGTTAAGAAGTAAGTGGTTTCAAGATTTGAGAAAATGGGAATGCACAGTTAGGAGTGCATTGTGTTAAGTTTGGACAAAAATGATGGGTAGACATAACAGTCAAGTAGAAAAAAATGGCAGGAGCAAAGTTTGGAATCTGATAATAATGACAGGTGGGTGGTAGGTAAATGGAAAAGAAGGTAAGAGAGTAACAGTGTCGGGAGACTTTTAAGGACTGAATAGAAATAAGTTCATAAGTACTTACTAGGCCATGGATCGGTGAGGAACTTAAGAAACCTTGACTTGCATTTCCATGGTAAATATTACCACTAATATATTACAATATGAATATTCAGATTGAGCTGGACAAGTTTATATTAAGGAGTTATATATTTTTCCTGTCTATAAAGCTACTGTTGCTAAAGCCAAAGTGAAGTTGTGGTTTCCCATCCATTCGTCCAAATTATGTTAGAGTAAGAGAAGTACTTTGCCTTATGTGGAGAAGACAACGGTTCCGTTAATGTAGTATTCTCTGTGATCCGTGCCTGTCCATCCAGCTTGTTTTGTTAATTTCCAAAAAAGATGGAGGTCACTTGAGTGGGACTTTATGGTGCCTTTGGACATGTAAATGTGTAATAAGTCTGACAGAATGAGGTCTATTGAGACTCTATATGTAAGGCAGAGGTTGTCTTTAAATAGCTTGTATGATACAGAGAAGACAGACAGGACAGTGTAGATCTGTATAGTTTTTTTTTTTTTTTTTTTTTAGTGAGAAAGCATTAGGATCATTCCACTTGTGATGAGCATTGGGACAAGTGCCATACCTCTCAACATCTTAGTGCAAGAAAACTGGAAAAAAACTTAAAATAATGGAGACACAAATGCCCTAAAATAGGAACAGATTTTAAATATTGTTAAATAAAAGGATTATTGTTATCATGCATGTTCTGAAGGATATGAAATCTGAAACATAAATGTATGTCATTATTTAGTACGTTTATCCATCCGTAATTTGCCAGAAACCCACACATTTAATGAGGAACAAATCAAAAATATAAGGCAAAAAATGTGGACATTCTTTTAAATCTGGCAGTTGACAGCTATGGCAAGTACTCTCTGAAGTGGGAAATATATTGTGCATGTATTTAGCAGGCTGTGGAATTGGTGATTCATCACTGGGACTAAGCAACTGCCAAAAGATTCCAAGAACTTATTTCATTGAACTACACATTAACTCTTGTAATTGTGCTATACAACTAATCTACAACACGTTGCACTGTTATAAAGCTTATTTTACAGTTTCACTGTATTTGTGTACTGTTTTATACTGTTCATAGGTTCATACTGTTTAAACTGTATTTTGCAATGCTAGATACTGGTTTTCAATTGCATATTTACTGAATTACTTAACTGTAAAGTGCTTTTTCATATTGAGAGTTCTTAACCGTAAATTGCTTTTTCATATTGAGAGTTCTATTTTCTGTTTGTGAGTTCTCTAGATGTGCTTTTGTGCTTTTTTATGAGGTTTCTGTGTTATAGTCAGGTATCATATAACTGATTTGTTTGCAATTAAAAGCATTCTCTAGAGTCTCCTTGCTATTTTATCTGTCTAAAACTTTCATTTAGTGGCTACAGCTAGTAGCTGTAACAGTGTGCATTACTGTAACTGCATTTTTACAGAATTACAAAACTGTAAACTACGTTTTTATACTGAGACTTGTGTTTTATGTTTGAGAGTGCTCTTTCTATGCATTTATTATGAGGTTTCTGTGTTCTACGCAGGTAATCCTGGTAGAGGCCTGCTGTTGTCTAGACCTGGTAGTTTTGTTTGTTGAGTTTTCTATGTTTCTGGCAGCCATTTTCTGCTGATAGTGTGTTGTCTTCATTATTATTGAAAGTAACAGGGTTTCCAGACCTTCTCTAGAAGAACTTATTGGTGTAACAGCACCTGCTAACAGGACTAAGTAGTAAGTTGAGCTTCTAGATTCTTCCATGCTTTCTGGTATATAAACCCTGTTTCTGTTAGGGGCTGTGCTTGTATTTACCAGGCTGTGGAATTGGTGATTCATCACTGTGACTAATCAGAAATTCCTCAAGATTCCAAGAGCAGAATAAGTTATTTTTTATACTTATTTCATTGAATTGCACTTCAACTCTTATAATTGTGCTATACAGCTAATCTACTACATTTTGCACTGTTATAAAGCTTTTTTACTGTTTCACTGCATTTATGTACCGTTTTATACTGTTTTAAATGCATTTTCCTTGCTAGATACTGTTTCACTACTCTGCATTTTAATTGAATTACTTAACTGTAAACTGCTTTTTCATACTGAGAGTTGAATTTTCTGCTTGTGAGTGCTCTGTGGTTTTGTGCTTTTTATGAGGTCTCTGTGTTCTAGTCAGGTATCATATACCTGATTTGTTTGAAGTTAAAAGCATTCAATAGTCTCCTGGCTCCTTTATCTGTTTAAAACTTTAATTTAGGGCCAACAGCTAGTAGATATAATAGTGTGTATTACTGTAAATGCATTTTTGTTGAATTACTAAACTGCAAACTACATTTTAATATTGAGACTTGTATTTTCTGTTTGTGAGTGCTCTTCCTGGGCATTTATTGTGAGGTTTCCTGCGTTCTACTCAGGTAATCTTGATAGAGGCTTGCTGTTGTCCAGACCTGGTAGTTTTGTTTGTTGAGTTTCCTGTGTTTCTGGCAGCCATTTTCTACTGATAGTGTGATGTCTTCATTATTATTAAGAGTAGCATTGTTTCCTGACCTTCTCTAGCATGAGTGATTGGTGTAACAGCAGAGGCTAGTAGGACTGAGTAGTAATTTGAGCTTCTAGAGTCTTCCATCCTTCCTGGTATGCAAACCCTGTGTCTGCAAAGGGATGTGCTTGTATTTACCAGGCTGTGGAATTGGTGATTCATCACTGTGTCTAATCAGAAATTCCTTAAGATTCCCGGAGTAGAATAAGTTATTATTTTCACTTATTTCATTTAATTGAACTTCTTAACTCTTGTAATTGTGATATACATCTAATCTACAACATTTTGCACTGTTATAAAACTTTTTTACTGTTTCACTGCATTCATGTACTGTATTATACTGTTTTAACTGTATTTTCTATTGCTAGATACTGTTTCACTAGTCTCATTGCATTTTGACTAAACTACTTAACTGTTAACTGCTTTTTCATACTGAGAGTTGTATTTTCTGCTTATGAGTGCTCTATCTCTGCTTTTGCACTTTTTTATGAGGTTTCTGTGTTCTAGTCAGGTATCATATAAGTGATTTGTTGCAGTTAAAAGCATTCTCTAGAGTCTCATTGCTCTTTTATCTGTTTAAAACTCTTATTTAGTGGCTACAAGCTAGTAGCTATAATAGTGTGCATTACTGTAACTGCATTTTCTGAATTACTAAGCTGTAAACTATATTTTCGGTTCGAGGCATGTATTTCTGTTTGTGAGCGCTCTTTCTGTGCATTTATTTTAAGGTTTATGTGTTCTTCTCAGGTAATATTGAAAGAGGCCTGCTTTTGATAAGGCCTGGTAGTTTTGTTTGTTGAGTTTCCTGTGTTTCTGGCAGTCATTTTCTGCTGATAGTGTGTTGTCTTCTTTAATATTGAGAGTAACAGGGTTTCCTAGCCTTCTCTAGCATGAGTGATTGGTGTAACAGCAGAGGCTACTAAGATTGAGTAGTAATTTGAGCTTTTAGATTCTTCCATCCTTTCTGGTATGCAAACCATGTGTCTGTATGAAGCTGTGCTTGTATTTACCAGGCTGTGAAATTGGTAATTTATCAGTGGGACTAATCAGAAATTCCTTAAGACTCCAAGAGCAAAATATGTTATTTTTTAAACTTGTTTCATTGATATACACTTCGTTAACTCATGTAATTGTGCTATACAGCTAATCTACTACATTTTGCCCTGTTTTAAAGCTTTTTTTACTGTTCCACTGCATTTATGTACAGTTTTATACTGTTTTAACTGTATTTTCCATTGCTAGATACTGTTACACTTCTCTAATTGCCTTTTAACAGAATTACTTAACTGTAAACTGCTTTTTCATACTGAGAGTTGTATTTCTGCTTGTGAGTGCTCTATTTCTGCTTTTGTGCTTTTTTATGAGGTTTCTGTGTTCTAATCAGGTATCATGTAACTGATTATTTTTGCAGTTAAATGCATTCTCTAGAGTCTTCTTGCTCTTTTATCTGTTTAAAACTTTTATTTAGTGGCTACAGCTAGTAGCTGTAATAGTGTGTATTACTGTAACTGCATTTTTCTGAATTACTAAACTGTACACTACATTTTCATATTGAGACTTGTATTTCTGTTTGTGAGTGCTCTTTCTGTACATTTATTGTGAGGTTTCTGTGTTCTATTCAGGTAATATTGATAGAGGCCTGCTGTTGATAAGGCCTGGCAGTTTTGTTTGTTGAGTTTCCTGTGTTTCTGGCAGTCATTTTCTGCTGATAGTGTGTTGCTTCTTTATTATTGAAACTAACATGGTATCCTGACCTTCTCTAGCATGAGTGATTTGTGTAGCAGCAGAAGCTAGTAGAATTGAGTAGTAATTTGAACTTCTAGCTTTTTCCATGCTTTCTGGCATATACACCTTGTGCCTGTAAGGGGCTGTGCTTGTATTAACCAGGCTGTGGAATTGGTGATTTATCATTGTGAGTAATTAGAAATTCCTTAAGATTCCAAGAGCAGAAAAAGTGAATTTTTACACTTATTTTGAATTGCTCTTCTTTAACTCTTATAATTGTGCTTCACAGCTAATCTACTATATTTTGCACTGTTACAAAGCTTTTTTAATGTTTCACTGCATTTATGTACTGTTTTATACTGTTTTAACTGCATTTTTCATTGCAAGGTACTGTTTTACTACTCAAATTACATTTTAACTGATTTACTTACTTGTAAAGTGCTTTTTCAAACTGAGAGTTGGATTTACTTGTGAGTGCTCTATCTGTGCTTTTGTGCCTTTGTATGAGGATTCTGTGTTCTAGTCGGGTATAATTTAACTGATTTATTTGCAGTTAAAATCATTCTCTAGAGTCTCCTTGCTCCTTTCTGTGTTTAAAACTTTCATTTATTTGCTACAGCTAGTAGCTGTAAACATGTACATTACTGTAACTGCGTTTTTATTGAATTACTAAACTGTAAACTACGTTTTCATACTGAGACATGTATTTTCTGTATGTGAGTGCTCTTTCTGTGCATTTATTGTGAAGATTCTGTTTTCTACGCAGGAAATCTTGATAGAGGCCTGCTGTTATTCAGACTTGGTAATTTTGTTTGTTGAGTTTCCTGTTTTTCTGGCAGCCATTTTCTGCTGATAGTGTGGTGTCTTCATTATTATTTAGATTAACTGGGTTTCCTGACCTTCTCTGGCATGAGTGATTTGTGTAACAGAAGAAGCTAGTAGAACTGAGTAGTAATTTGAGCTTCTCGATTCTTCCATGCTTTCTGGTATATAAAGCCTGTGTCTGTAAGGAGCTGTGCTTGTATTTACCATGCTGTGGAATTGGTTATTGATCAATAGGACTAATCAGAACCTCCTTAAGATTCCAAGAACAGAATAAGTAATTTTTACACTTATTTCATTGAATTGCAGTTCTTTAACTCTTATAATTGTGCTATACAGCTAATCTACTACATTTAGCACTGTTATAAAGCTTGGTTTACTGTTTTGCTGTATTTATGTACTGTTTTATACTGTTTTAAATGCATTTTTCATTGCTAGCTACTGTTTCACTACTCTATTTGCATTTTAACTGAGTTACTTAACTGTAAACTGCTTTTTCATACTGAGAGTTGTATTTTCTGTTTTTGTGTTTATATCTGTGCTTTCATGCTTTTTTATGAGGTCTCTGTGTTCTGGTCAGGTATCATATAACTGATTTGTTTGAAGTTAAAAGCATTGTCTAGAGACTTCTTGCTCCTTCATATGTTCAAAACGTTCAATTTGTGGCTACAGCTAGTAGCTGCAAAAGTGTGCATTACTGTAAATGCATTTTTATTGAATTACTAAACTGTAACCTAATTTTTCCGAGACTTGTAATTTTTGTTTGTGAGTGCTCTTTCTGTGCATTTATTGTGAGGTGTCTGTGTTCTTCTCAGGTACTCTTTATAGAGGACTGCTGTAGTCCAAACCTGGTAGTTTTGTTTGTTGAGTTTCCTGTGTTTCTGGTAGCCATTTTCTGCTGATAGTGTGTTTTCTTCATTGTTATTGAGAGTAACAGGGTTTCCTGACCTTCTCAAGCATGAGTGATTGGTGTAATAGCAGAGGCTAGTAGGATTAAGTAGTAATTTGAGCTTCTAGATTCTTCCATCCTTTCTGGTATATAAACCCTGTGTCTCTAAGGTGCTGTGCTTGTATTTACCAGGTTGTAAAATTGTTGATTGATCAATGGGACAAATCAGAAATTCCTTAAGATTCCAAGAGCAGAATAAGTTATTTTTTTAAACCTTTTTTCATTGAATTGTACTTCTTTAATTGTTATAATTGTGCTATACAGCTAAGCTACTACATTTTGCACTTTTATAAAGCTTTTCTTACTGTTTCACTGCAATTATGTAATGTTTATACTGTTTTAACTGTATTTTCATTGCTAGATACTGTTTTGCTACTCTAATAGCATTTTTACTGAATTACTTAACAGTAAACTGCTTTTTCATACTGAGAGCTGTATTTTCTGTTTGTGAGTGTTCTATCTGTGCTTTTGTGCTTTTTATGAGGTTTTTGAGTTTTAGTCAGGTATCATATAACTGATTTATTTGCAGTTAAAAACATTGTCTAGGGCCTCCTTGCTCCTTTATCTGTTTAAAACTTTCATTTTGTGTCTACAGCTAATAGCTGTAATAGTGTGCATTACTGTAACTGCATTTTTCTGAATTACTAAACTGTAAACTACATTTTCTTATTGAAACTTGTATTTTCTTTTTGTGAGTGCTCTTTCTGTGTATTTACTGTAAGATTTTTATGTTCTTCTCAGGTAATATTGATAGAGGCCTGCTGTTGAAAAGGCCTGATAGTTTTGCTTGTTGAGTTTCCTGTGTTTCTGGCAGTCATTTCTGCTGATAGTGTGTTTTCTTCTTTATTATTGAGAGTATTAGGGTTTCCTGAACTTCTCTAGCATGAGTGATTGGTGTAACAGTAGAGGCTAGAAGGATTGAGTAGTAATTTGAGTTTCTAGATTCTTCCATGCTTTCTGATATATAAATCCTGTGTCTGTAAGGGGCTGTGCTTGTATTAACCAGGCTGTGGAATTGGAGATTCATCAGACTGACTAATCAGAAATTCTTTAAGATTCATAGAGCAGGATAAGTTATTTTTTATACTTATTTCATTGAATTGCACTTCAACTCTTATAACTGTGCTATACAGCTAATCTACTGCAGTTTGCACTGTAATAAAGCTTTTTTACTGTTTCGCTGCATTTATGTACTGTTTTATACTGTTTTAAATGTATTTTTCATTGATAGATACTGTTTCACTACTCTATTTGCATTTTAGCTGAATTACTTCACTGTAAACTGCTTTTTCATACTGAGAGTTGATTTTCTGTTTGTGAGTGCTCTATATGTGCTTTGTGTATTTTTATGAGGTCTCGTCAAGTATCATATAACTGATTTGTTTGAAGTTAAAGGAATTCTCTAGAGTCTCCTTACTCCTTTTGTCTGTTTAAAACTTTCATTTAGTGGTGACTCCTAATAGTTGCAATAGTGTGTGTTATCATAACTGCATTTTTACTGAATTATTAAACTGTAAACTACATTTTCATATTGAGACATGTATTTTCTGTTTGTGAGTGTTCTTTCTGTGCATTTATTGTCAGGTTTCTGTACTCTACTCAGGTAATCTTGATAGAGGCCTGCTGTTGTCCAGACCTGGTAGTTTTGTTTGTTGTGTTTTCTGTGTTTCTGGCAGCCATTTTCTGCTGATAGTGTGTTATCTTCATTATTAGTGAGAGTAACATTGTTTCCTGACCTTCTCTAGCATGATTGATTGGTGCAACAGAAAAGGCTAGTAGGATTGAGTAGTAATTTGAGCTTTTAGATTCTTCCATCCTTTCTGGTATACAAACCTTCTGTCCGTAAAGGGCAGTGCTTGTATTTACCAGGCTGTGGAATTGGTGATTGATCAATGGGACTAATCAGAAATTCCTTAAGATTCCAAGAGCAGAATACGTTATTTTTTTACATATATTTTATTGAATTGCACTTCTTTAACTCTTATAATTGTGCTATACAGCTAATCTACTACATTTTCCACTATTGTAAAGCTTTTTTTTACTGTTTCACTGCAATTATTGTAATCTGTATGGAGCTTTTCTCCCCATGCCTCCGCTGTAAATGGATCTAGGTCCAGTCGGACTATCCCGATAAATGTAAAATAAAAATAAAATAAAATAAATTAATTTTGTAAAGTTTTATACTGTTTTAACTGTATTTTTCATTGCTAGATACTGTTTGACTACTCTAATTGCATTTTTAATTAATTATTTAACTGTAGACTGCTTTTTCATACCGAGAGTTGTATTTTCTGTTATTGAGTGCTCTAGCTGTGCTTTTGTGCTTTTTTATGAGGTTTCAGAGTTCTAGTCAGGTATCATATAACTGATTTGTTTTCAGTTAAAAGCATTCTGCATTTAAAGAGGTATCAAAATGCCTGATGTAGAAAGGCACCATCTTTTGACTTAGCTTTTCTGACTTGCTTCATAGGAATCCCCAGTAGTGTGCTTGCATTCCCCTCAGCAAAAGTTACATCCTGTGTCTTGGCCAACCTCCAATCAACCCAAGGCAGTCTTGTTGCCCTGCACTTTGAGACCCTGCGTTGGTGGAACACTAAAGTGCTTTCAGCTACACTAGTGTATGTTAGAGTTGTATTTACTCTGTCCTCCAAACTGAAGACTGTTTCCCCTTTCACTGTACGCGTGCACACTACTGGTCCCCCCCCCATTTCTCACTTCCTATAGTACTCCTAGGTTAATTACTTAAAACTACTTTCTCTTGGAAAAAGTTTACCTATGTACCTGCAGCCCATACTTCTTTTGTTTTTCCCTGCAGAAGTGGTGGTCCTTTTTACCACTCTTTACTAGATTAGTACTATAACATTTGTAGTTATTAGGTAAATACTGCACCACACTGACCTGCAATTAACTTAGCTTGGTTTTCCCATTTTCTTTTTAGCAGCTGGCTTACTCCAGTTTTTCTGACTCTCTACCTTGCATTACTTTGTGTCTATCCCTTCCCCACCTTGAACCTGCACACCTCCCCACCCACTTCTGCTTAATTACAGAGGTATCAAAAAGACTGATGTAGAAAGGCACCATCATACTCCTAACATTTTTATATATTTAAGTGCATCTGGGTGTTTCCCTCCTTGCTGCAAAGTTAAAGAATAACCTCCTGCTAACCTGAAGACACCCCTGAAGCTGACTCCTTGCCTGGCTTCATAAAGCTTGTACTCCTAAAGTTTTTGTACTTGTATGTTGCAAAATACCTTTTTACTACCTTTCTGTAGTGTCTATAATTGCTTGATAACCCTCCTGTGTGAGATTTAGCAGCCTATCGCAGACCCAAAGCCACTTCCTCCCTTCACCCTTTTGTCCCCTCATCCTATATCTTATCCCTTTGGAATGGCTTCTTGCCTTCCTCCCCAGCTGCTATTTACTCCCCTGACCACTAGGCGGCAGTCTTTACCTACACTATATTCTAGCAATAAAACTATCCCTCAGGTCCTACACCCATTCTTTGGCATTTCAGTACAATTCTAATTCCCCTCTCTGCACATGAGAACCTCACTCTCGCTTTAAATCATCTACACATATCTGATAAGCTTATATACTCTGCTCCCCAGTTTTCACTTTAGTTACTTCTGTATTATGCCAAACATGAAAGACAGCTGATTGTCTTTTGGCTGAACTTACCTTACTGCTCTTGTCCACAAGGGCAGTTAACCTAGTATGAACCTCTGTCATCATTCATTAAAATTTGCCTATCTAGAGCATTTGCAGTGTTTGTTTTTTAATGTCATATATATGTTGAGCTGTTCTATCCCACAGTCTCCTGTTGCTTTTCCCTACATAAAATGGCATGCAGATAGTACATTTGGCCATACTGTATATATTAAATTCATGCTATTTCAATCTGCATGGTGAGAAAATTTATATTTGATATAACGTTGTAAATAAACATTTCTTCTAGTATCCTTCTTGTATATTCTAGTAGCTAGCTATCCTTATTTACGATGTCATAGCATTCATCCAGGATATTTATATAAGAACATTTTAAAGGAAGAGTTTTGTAGATTATCAAGATTGGCATCTGACAATATCATTTTTGAACTGGAAGTAAAGGTTATGTCTGATGATTTTTTTGAGATGTGGTTATAACCAAGATGAGATAAATAAAGCATTTAATGAGATTAAACAGCATTGAAATGAAAGTATGTGTTCTTACTTTAATTCTACTGAATTGGTAAGTTGCAATGTCACTGCTGTAAGCAATACTAGTCTTCCTTACATTATGGTATATATTAATAATAGTAAGTCTTCCCTAAATCAATTCAAGCATAACTTGGACCAGTACATGGGGAAATGGAACTTCACCCAACTCTGGCACTTATCTCTCAAGAGGCAGCCTAAAATGCTTGATGACTCATACCAAAGCCTAACTATACCCATTAAAATAACACTAAAGTATCAGAAATTGTCTGATACATTTCAGAAGCATGGCTAGACTTAAAAAGGCACCAGGATTGTTGGCCTAGTAATAACTTCTGAATCTTTGAATCTATAAGTGATGAGTGTTTTTATACATATCAAAGGGGCATTATATTCATTCATGAATTTGAAAAGGGAAAAGTACAGTAGTAGTAGTATGACCTCTCTGGATACTGAGGATATTCCATTAGAATTTAACTAGGCTTGATAAAAGGACATTTATGTTTTATATTAAATGGTTCTTCCATAGAATTCTGAAACTATGTCATATTCATTAAGTACAGCAAACATTGATATAACTAAAATCAGTAAACAGACTTTTTATCATACTTTTACTGATATTCTTTTTAACTTTTGCTCAAAAGTTTTTATTCAGGGTATAATATTTATTTCTTATATTTTCTATAGTTATGCAGCTTCTCTCTAGTGCATCCTCCATTTAAAACAACTGTAGGTGTGCGATAGCATTGCCTAGACTGGAACCTGCTTCCTGGAAACACTTGCCTACAGACATAAAACATCTAAAAACTATTAAAAGCTTCAAAGATGCACCTAAGCAACATCTCTTTACTGAATCTGGCTGCAGCTGCAACTGTGAAAATAGTTAGGTAACTTAATATGTAGATAGATAGATCATTCTCAGTGTTTTAATTATTTAATGTTACTCTATATCTATTCAGTCTTAGTTTGTTCTGAATTTTGCTATATGTTCATTTTGTTTAAATTACTATTGATTGAAAGACTGATGTATTATCTGCTCTTTGAGCTAGGCATAACTGAAAATGGTTAAATGGCCAGTCCATTTAATCGATGAACAAATAGCAAATAAATATTTTTATTTTATTTTTCCCCAGTCAATAAGAACTTTTGTGATCTTACATTAACTTTTGTTATTGCTATTTGTGAATGATGCTGTAATGTTAAATTTATATTGATTGGAAGTGAAAGGACTGCTTTTGTTCTTCTCATAATAAATTGCTTAAAATTGAATAAGACGAGGCTGGGTGGAATGATATTATTGTTTCTTACAAAGACACTGCTTCATGCAGGGGGTTAAAAAATTGTTGTGCCTGTACAAAGAAAAACAGTTTTAGTCTTGTGTGTTGTGTTTTAAGGATATGGGCTTTGAAATAACTTTGATTATACAGTTTTTACAATGGCCAGCATGGGTTCCTTTTGCCTAGTAGTTTGATGATGTAGGCATTGTCAAATGAAATGTTCTGGACCCCACTTTAATTCTGAGTTTGTCCGTTTTTCAAAACTAATCATTTGACTAAGAATGAAATTGCAGTATTTTTGAAATGAGTAGTCTGAATGTATTTTATGATAAAGGTTTTCCTTTAGATCTATGTGCCATTTCTATGCCACATAATTTGAGCTTGATGTTGTTATATAATGAGGGAAATGACCACACCACTTCCCTCTGTTTTTCAGAAACACTTCTTTCTCTGATTTTCTGAACTTCAATTTGATTTCTTAGCCATATATTTTACTTTAATAAAAATTGAATAAAAATTAAGTTAGACATTTTTCCTCCTTCATTCTTTGTTCTGTGTTTTTTTAGGTAAGGTGTGTTCAATATCTTTAAGCCTCTGGATATACAATCGTTTTTAGAAGTTTTGCTTGACACTTATCTTGTGCAAAGTATATTTTATTTTGAAATTGTTCTGTCCTGGAAGTAATTCTTGATTTGCTGAGAATATTTGTTAAAATTATTTTCTTGGTGTTATATCACTAAAAAATGTTGTTGAACTCACGATTACTTTAGTATTAATCCAGTATCTGTTAAGGAAAGTTAATAAATCATAGTAAACAACGAGTGGACATCCAATGTCACAAAATACTATTTCTGTTGCTTAGATTATGATTTCATGTAATCATAAAGATCATTTAAAAAGTGTTTTGAATCCCTTAAGATCATAGATTTCCTATCCAAAACAGGGCATAAATGTTTTCTGACATACAGGGAAAATGGTTCAGTACTCCAGTTGCATTCTGCTACTATCAGTCTTAAAAAGAGATTGAAGCAGTCCTTATGGACCTTGGGGAGGCCCTGAGTAATAGGTTCATCAACCAATAGATATCTAAACAAGTCAGGATTGATTATTCTGCATGACAAACAATTATTCAAAGTATTAAATATTCTGATTTTCAATCTTCTAATATCATATATATCAATCACAGAACAGAAGACCGAATCAGATAACATCTGCTTCATGGAGTTATAGTAATCAAGTCTATCGATGATAACAACTGGACCACCTTTATCAGCTGGTCTAATCACTATAATTTCCTCATATTGAAGTTTTGTCAAGGCTGTGCATTCTTTATAACTAAGGTTATTATATATTTTCCTGCTTCTACCATTTCCATTAGCACGTCCATTGGAAGAGGTATGTAAGTCCTTCTCCTCCAATTTACTGAAAGCTTCAGTTAAGAACTGCTTACCCATTAGGCATAAATTGGGCCTTCTGAAATTATTGATATTAACCATATCAGTGTCTCCAAATTCCATTTTAAGCAAGGCATTCCTAAGAAACAGTCCAAAATTCAAAACAATATCAGTTAATTTACTTTGCTGCATAGGAATAAAGGAAAGCCCCTTTTCCAAAACACTCATCTCATCATCGGTTAATAACCTTTTAGATATGTTCCTGATTACCGTGTCCCTATCTTTTTCCACATTTTCTTTAGGGACTGGTTGGTACTCTGTTCCACAGGCAATTTCCTCTTCATACACCCTCTGCTCCTTGAGCGACTTCTGCCCCTGTAAAAATTCTGTCTGATAGGTAGAGGAAAAGTTGAGTAAACATCATTCCTGACTGTTTCAACAGCCTTGGTTACTATTTTACAAATATTGTCTCTTTCTTAGAATTCTTGGTTAATGAACGTTCTCAAGTTGTATTATACCCTTCAGATTATAATGATACATTGCTGTCAAAATACTAATATTACTGCTGAGGACATGGACAGTTAATAGTGGTTATCTGCAGATATGAAATAATAAGAGATTCTTCTAAGGTAGGGTTACATTTTCCAATGTAGTAACTTCATGTAAAACAACTTGAAAACTGAGTACTATGAGATAAACAATGAAAAAAACTACAGCAAGAGAGTATTACTTTCACAGGACATGTGTAGCTTTTAAGTGTGCAAAATAGTTTAAAATAAAAGAGAGGATGAATGAGAAGGGAATAAAGCAGTACTATAGCATGTGTTTAGGAAAAGGGCAAGAAAAGGTATGCTAAAAATAATGAGAAAACAGAACCAAAGGAATGGTGCAATAGAGGAAGCCATTGAATATCTGCCTGTAACAATACTTGTTTAATAGCTACCAATCAAATCTTTTTGAGCCTGTAAAAACCCTTTCTACCTGGAAAGCAAGTAAAGGGATGTGAAAAGCTTATTTTATATATGTACCATGTTTAATAAGGGTAAACTTATTTTATATTATTTCAAATAAATTGTGTCAGCAAGAACAAATATTCCATTGTGCAAAAAATAATAAATGATGCAAATAAAACTAACCACAGTGGAATAATGCATGGTCAAAGAAATCATAAAATACAGTGTTTAATAGAACACAAATGATAAGCGCTTTCACCTCAGCTTCATCAGATCAAAAAAATTAGTTGATTGACCATATATATATATATATATATATATATATATATATATATATACAGTAATTAAAACTGATAATAGCCAATTAGCATTGAATTGAATAAAAACATCATAAAAAGGCAATTAAGCACATACCAATAGGTTATACCTCTAGTAAAAATATATAAACAAAGACATAAAAATAACATATAAAACCGTACAAATACTGAAACAAATTGGTTAGTTCCTTAGGTTTCATCCTTTCAAAATAGGTTTTAAAGAAGCTTTCTCATTCAACCCCTTCCCTTGGTCAGCCCTTAATCTAATAATCCATCTTAATTCTGTAGTCTCAGTTATATTTCTAATATTCCCTTCACGTACGTTGGGTTTCACAATGTCTATAACTAAAAACATAAATGCATGCTATTCATTTGTAGCCATGACATGTTTTGATAAGGCCTTATTCATAGAACGTGTCCGAATATTATAAAGATGTTCCCTTATCCTGTCCTTTAACATCCTATCGGTTTTACCAATATAGAATGCCCTACATCGTAGGCAGTGTGTTAAGTAAACATGCTGTGTACAGCAGTCAGATTTTACCTCAAAAACAAACTTATATCGTGTATCAGGATGTTCAAAGCAGCCACTGTTATGTACAAAATAGCAATAACTACATTTCATGCAGGGTTGTGTAACATTATCATAAGTATATTCATTGCTGGTTGTTTCCCTAGGATAACATAACATCCTTTTCAAGCATATTTTATTCTTAAATCTAAAGTGGGGCACGTCCCCTACTATTTCCTTTATCCTTGGATTTGCTGTTAGGATGTTCCAATGTTTATTAATAATCCTTGTTATCTCCCTAGTATCACTTGTAAAATAAATGGGGATTTCAACTTTCCTTACTTTGTCCACACTCTTACGTGGGTTATGGTTGTAATGTTCTGAGAAATAAAGTCATGCAAGATCCCTCCTCAACAAAGGAATTGTACTTAAGATATCATTTATTTCCCCTGTCTTACAACCTCTCATGACTAGTCTTTCTCTAAGATCAGATATTTCAGATGCAAATCCCTCTTCAGATGCCTCCAACCTAGAAGCTCTCATCCCTTGTCCCTTTATTATATTTTTAAATATGTGAGCAGGGTGCATACTGCTCCTGTGCAGTAGTGTGTTCTTATAACAAGATTTCCTAAAAATACCTGTATCAATCAGACCATTATCAAGTCTATGTACATATACATCCAAATAATCAATTTTCACATCAGAATAAGTGATAGAAATTTTTAAAAATGTGGTAGTAGTATTCAGACAGTCATAAAACTTTTTCAAATCATCCTCATTCCCTGTGCACACAAAAAACAGATCATCAGCAAATCTGTGATAAAAAGGGATGAAGCATTGAAACCCATCCATCCTGAACAAATACTCTTTCTCCCACCTGACCATGACAGCGTAGCTATAGGCACTAGAAGTGCCCATAGCTACACCATTCTTCTGTAAATAATAATACGCTCCATCAAACATAAACACATTATTATCAAGAACTATTTCCATAAAAAGATGGGTCTATATTAAGTCAGCAAAATGGCATTACAGCGAATGGTGTTTCACCGACACATATAGAACAAAATCTGACAACAACGAAAGCTCAGGTCAGCGATTTTTTTCCCAGGGAAAAAAAAATCACTTGGCCTGAGCCATGACATTGCCCTTTACCCCACTGTAGTGAGTTGGTATATTTAGTTTGGGGGGTGGGGGTGAAGCCCCCCACTATGCAATGTTTTAAATGGTGTGTTGTGTTTTGTCGGTCTACCGATTTTTTTCGCAGGGTTGACCTGGGGTTTCACTGTTATCAGATTTCATTCTATATTGTGTTGGCAAAACGGCATTCACTGTAATGCTGTTTCGCTGACTTAATATAGACCAAAAAAGACATATCAAATCAATCATCCATTATATTCACTATGTCTGGATAGATATTCCTTTACATCCACTATTCCAATATTATTAGGAATCATAATAAATAAAATTAGCAGAAAGTAATATAAAGTTTATATTATGACAACTTGTTTAGTAAGGGAATATGAAGCAAAAATAAATACAAAATGGTAAAATGCTTTTGAAACAACAAGTCAGCAAGTTTCAGATTAAGGCTGCATGGATGTTTCAAGTGGAACTACCAAGTTGCAGCTGCATACATTATATAATTAATGCTACTTGTACATGCTGAAGATAGATTTTGCTTAAAAGTATTCATTGGAAACTCATGACTATAGTGTAGGAGTATTGATGGTAATATGTCACAGCAGACAGGATAGTTGCTGATTCCTTTCTCCAGGCATAATATTGCCGAGGCATGCTGAAGTAGTTTTTATTTTTATTTTTGCATATAATGCTAAGACTAATGACCATTAATGGTCAAACATAAATTATGAAGCCTGAAGCAGACAAATATTCTAGTTGCATGTCAAAGAGTATTAGTGTGTTAACAATCAGTCTTGAGTCATTGAAATGGTCAGATTGCTGCACTGGTAGGGAAACTAAGCACTATATCCAGCTATAGATGTACAATTCATCTAAATAAGCTTTAAAGAATGCATGAAATATATACAAATATGCACATGTACATGAAATCACAGCAACAGACTGTAACATATAAATAAATAAATGTTAGCATATATATGTGGAGGTGTCATTATTTTGCTACAGATACAGATTGACCCTAACTGGTCTTACTTTATTACTTTCTAATTGTTATATGCTTCAGAACTTGTGTTTTTTAAGGCTGCTATAGGAAAGGACAACGGACCTGATATCTTCACATATGCAGTGCTATGCTTTACATTTAAATTGTAAATATTTGAATGCCAGTTCCAAAAAGAAAATTGTTGTCTATAACCAAGAGAGGCCATTTGGGTGAAGCAGGGATATCTTAGCTAATGTATTAAACAGAATGGCCTTTGTTTTGCTGAGGTTCACTGTAAACTGTTTGTTCTAATGTCAATGGGACACAGTATCAAGATACTTCTGAAATTTGATTTAGATAGTCTCTCTGAGAATAGACATATTATTGATCACATAATCTGTAGAGTTTAAAATTTTCTGGGTACTATTGAAATTCCTTTATTTAGTAAGTCAGTATACAATAAGAGCCCTAAAACTTTGGTATTTAAATGAAAGAAATAAGTAGGGTACCATTTATGCAGACCATCGCAATTGCTGTCCAAACAGCCTGCAGTCCTTTTTAAGGATGGACTAAGTCATGGGACTTGAGATCACCACTAATGAGGGGGGCACTCAATATCAAGAGTCCTGCTATAATCCACAAACACTGCCACAATCAGAGTCCCTTCCTCTATATTTGAGTGAATGGTATTAAGAAGAGACAAAACGTTGGTGTGAGTATTGTGCTACTGTGTAATACGACAGTCTGACTGAATGATTAATTAGATTCTGGACATTTACACTAATTTTTTTGTTACATGAAATGAAACTGCTTTCTAAAGAAATTGTAAAAATAATAATGACAACAAATGATAAAATGGATCAGAGGTGGATTTAGGAATGGGAATCGTTGTTAGTTTTCAAGAGCTCAGTGAAAATGAATGCAGGAAATTAAAGATCATATGAGTAAGACAAGACAAAATAAAAGTATCTTAGGCTCTTAAAAGCAATGGCCATCACACATCTGTGCCTAGATAGTCATCAGAACAGATGCATTTTGAGTTTGTTCACCAGTTATATTCTAAAGGACAGAAAAAAAAACATTGAGTCTCTTAAACTGAACCAATGGAATTGTGTGACTGCAGGTGTATGTGGATTCAAGTGAATGACATAATTCAGCTATGAACTTGGTATATGAGCTAATAATACAGGATAGATTTGGAATTAACCCTGCATCCTTTAGAAGGAATGTTTGCCTGAAGGGTAGCTCTGCCTCTGTTCTGCAATTTTGGGTGCATTAAAGGAGTAAATGTCTTTTTCTTTTAAGAAGATGAAATTACCTATACCACAGTAATGCTTATAATCATTTTGTCATGAGGCACATGCGTCCCTCTAATGTGTTCCACAGTTCTTTAAATATGAACCATGCCCTGTTTCTTAGTATTGTAATATGGCTGATTTTTGTGTGAACCAAGGAAATGCCTGATTCCTGCATCTTGTAGATGTGATAGGAAAATGTCTTGAAGTGATAGGAAAAAGGTCCCACAAGGCTCAGTCCTGGGACCTCTCTTGTTCGGTATATATTTCTCGGAGGTACAAGCTAACACAGAAGGACTGTGGCTGACCAAGTTCGCAGATGACTGCAAACTGGGCACCATAATCGACTCTCCAGCCGACACAAGCATCCTACAAAAGGGCCTCATAGAAACAGACAACTGGTGCCAGAGCCATGGCCTCAAGCTAAACACCAAAAAGTGTATAGTCATCCCCTATGGCAAAAACAAAGTTCCCACAAATTACCACATAGGTGGTAATCCATTAAGTATGGAAGAAGTAGAAAAACATTTTATATAGCCCACCTAATCATGAAGGGATTCACATCTAGATCAGGGGAGGTCATCGTGCCTCTTTACTCATCCCTCATCAGGCCCATAATTGAGTACAATGCCCCTTTTGGGATGTACCTTACCAGACACCTGCAGCAACTGGAAAGACCCCAAAAGTATCTCACCAAGAGGATCAAAGGGCTCAAACAGATGCCATATGCTGCCCGGTTAAAGAAACTTCAGCTCTACTCAGTGGCATACACCCTGCTCAGAGGCAGTCTGTGCCTGACGTATAAAGCCATGTCCAACTAATGGACATGCTGCACCTCCGGAAATCCAAATCCCATTGAGCTACGTGCTCGAGAGACTAGAACCTCAGCACTGAAATAAATAGGACATGCTGGAGGGAGAGATTCATAACCCAGAGGCTCCCTTCACTCTGGAATAAAATCCCAGTCCAGGTTTGGAAGAGTCCCTCATTGACTCTCTTCAAGAGGAATCTTGATGAGTGGATGGGAGATAGTAGGTTTACCCCGGGTATCACTTCTGTGTCACTGTTAGACAGAGGCACAGTATACTAACCTCAAAAAAGGGCATAGCAAAATTCATTTAAAATGGGTAGCGAAAGCCAAACACACTCTGGCTAGGCTTATAAATGTCCTAGGGGAGATAGCCTAGTATGAACCTATGAACCTATGAACTTAAAAGATCATATTACTACATTTATTTACAGGAAAAAAAACAAGATACTATTGAAAATCAGCTAAGTGTGATAAAAGCAGCAGTTCAATGTTACAGGGAGCCTGTACATCATGGAAAAGAAACTGGTGCTTGCTCACTTATAATGGGGTCCTGCATGACTTGGGGTATTACCCTAGTTTCTGTGTTTGTTGATATCCAATCAAACCTGAGTGCTTATTCCTCTTACAGCTGAACAAGAGTATGAAGCCACCATCTGATGTAAACCATATTTGAGGAAACAGGTGATAAAGGCTGATTGTGTTTTCTTAAAACCATGTGCATTAAAATCCTTTAGTAATATGATGTCATGGCATTTTTCAATGAAAATACATTGCAGTGCTTAAATTTCTGTCAGTTTCCATTTTATTTATTTTAATTGCCTTGCCATAAGAGGAACTGGCTCGTCCATGTGTCTCCTTTAAGGTATATTACTATTTTTTTTTTTTTTTTGAACTTGGGTAGATGGCATTGCAGAGTTGTATTTTATTTAAATTACAGTGATTTTTGTGATCTCAAGTACAATGAGATTGAGCCAGGCTTCTAATAAATTAATTTGATTTGTGGACTGTACGCAGCTAAGACTAAACCTCTTCTAGCTATACATATGGAAATTACTTTGTTGTAGGGTTAAGTATTTATTTAGTTTGAGCTGCAATGTAGAAGTTAAGTACACTAAAACAGTGGTAAGCTTTGTGTGAAGATTTCATTAACCCAAACTGAGAGACAGGAAAGAACACATGAGATTGGTGTAATAAGTTGTGTTAGGTTGCTGTGGCATCTAAAGGGAATCAAAAGATTGGGGAATATTAATCAGTTAATTGCCTTATGGCTGTGACATCTAAAGGGAATCAAAAGATTGGGGAATATTAATCAGTTAATTGCCTTATGGCTGTGACATCTAAAGGGAATCAAAAGATTGGGGAATATTAATCAGTTAATTGCCTTATGGCTGTGACATCTAAAGGGAATCAAAAGATTGGGGAATATTAATCAGTTAATTGCCTTATGGCTGTGACATCTAAAGGGAATCAAAAGATTGGGGAATATTAATCAGTTAATTGCCTTATGGCTGTGACATCTAAAGGGAATCAAAAGATTGTGGAATATTAATCAGTTAATTGCCTTATGGCTGTGACATCTAAAGGGAATCAAAAGATTGGGGAATATTAATCAGTTAATTGCCTTATGGCTGTGACATCTAAAGGGAATCAAAAGATTGGGGAATATTAATCAGTTAATTGCCTTATGGCTGTGATACTGGAGAATATCTGAGGCCACTGTCTGTTATGGTGTGTTTAGTGTGGGTTTGTGATGGTTGACATGGTGGGACAGTAATGATGACAGAATATGCAGCAAAAGTTAGGAAAGAGAAATATAGGTCATTATTGCTAAAATCAAATTGAAAAGTTTGAGTATATTTGAGCATTAAAGAAAGGTAGGCAATGTCTTCTTCTGATTGAGAATGTCAACGTACTATCTCAGACACCTAGCTGTGAAACCGTAGGTCTGTGTCACAGTTAAATTGCGTTTCCCCATCCAAGGAATATTATCTAGATGGACATATTATTTCTACATATTCTTTGTCCATGCTAAGGTATGCTCCGGAACATTTTGAGTTAAGCTTTTCCAGTGCATTGTACAGAAGGATAAATTAAGACAATAGCTCCACTTATAGCATGACCAGTATGCTAGGGTATTTAGGGATACATCATTATCATTAAATGCAGTAGTTTACTGCAACATGCGGCTTTTGGTCAAATGGCATATTACTTTTATGACTGCTTTATTGTTCTATAAAGTAACTTATGGGTTATGCCTACAGAACATGCAGGATTTGCTGAGGATCTATCCCTAGCTCTGCTTGCTTTGAAAATTCACAAGGGACTGCTTAAGATTCTTATGGTTTGCCTGAAGAAAACATAGAGAAAACCTTTCTTTTTTGGAACTTTAAACCCAATTATTTATCTCTCTAGGTACATATTATTCTATTGCATGCATCAGAATCTTTCTATAAAATATTTATTCTGGTATGCTTAACAGACTTATCAAGTTGTTACTTATATTCCAAAAGATATTCAATTATCCACAAACAGCAGGTTTTATTACTTTGTCTTTTTAGTGTGGTGTTTTATTTCCTAGTTTATTGTTATGATTTTATTGAGTCAGTTAATGACCTTATTTGGTTTGTTGCTTTATTGCAGTTCACTGCATTTCAATTATCTGAAACCATGGTTAATATAAAGGAATGGGACACAGACAGAATTCTAAACTTAACAACTGTCAAATCACAAGTGGAACAAAATGGCTAATTGAATTCTTAGTCTGATGATTTTACACTGCCCATTTTCACAAAAAGATACAATATTTTGTTTGAAAAACAAATATTTTGTTTCAGGAGCATGTTGTTTCACTGATGCTGCAACCATCGGTTCCTTAATTATTAGACTAAACACACGGAGTGCCAGTAACACAAGTTCACTGTTTCTGTGATTTGAGGAAAATTATTGATCAAAATGTATAGTCTCTAATGATTTAGTTTGGTATGGAGAAAATAAATGCACATGAAAGCGTAGTTTCATTTGTGATGACTTTTCTTAAGTGTAGGTGCTGTTCATTTGTATTGTAATTTTCTACTTGAATACTGTTTGTGAAGACCGGGAAATATTTTCAGGTTGCTAGTGCTTGCTTTTCTCCATGATTTTGCAACCATGTATGGACTTAATGCATTACAGCAAGTATCACATAAAGGGCAAAAATGTTGTGTACTTTTTCTTTTTCCAATACTACAGGATTTATACATTGATTTGATCAGCACTAAGGTGCTTCTTTCATTGTTAGTGGGTTCAGTGATGTATGGCTCTTGTTGTTTCATTATGGGTCTTTTCATTTCCTCTTGACATTCTGCAGTCTTGGAGTTAGGCTGTTTATGAAGAGGGACAAAGAGGAAGGTGCAGTCTTCCATGGTAGCTGATGAAACTTGGCCACTCAACACTTGCACCTGAAAATGTTTTAACTTTTTTTTTTTTTTGCAGTGTGACAGTCTGGCTGCTTATTTTGGATATTTTGTGAATTAACATATGGCTATTTGAAAAATTATCCTATGCCCCAAAACAACCATTAAAATAAAGATTTTACCCACTTACTGCCTGGAAATTAGTGTAGAAAATTAAGGCAATGAGCTGTTACCTGCTTCCTGTGGCCCAGTGTTTGATCCCTTCAGCCTTTGTTTGCAGAATTTGTCTCTGATAAGTCACTTAATCAAAGAATGCCCCCGGTTGCTGAGTCTACAAAAGGTTCATGTGGGTTACATGTCCTCTATCCTGTTAAAAAGATACAGGTTAAAATCAAGTAAATGGTTACTTGACCAATACAGAGCAATGCATCAGATAGAGAAGGGAGTTGGGCTATGAATAGCAACATGACATTTACTTCTTATCTTGTATAATGACACTGCCTTACTATGTGCCGTATAAATTTCTCATATTTCTGGTGGAGTGTGTTACTGCGTAATGAAATGTTTGCATTGTATATATAGGAAGCCTTAGGGAAATCATAGCCGTGCAGCATTAAGTAGCATTCAACTTCATATCCTTACTTATCGCTTCTGAAGTCATTACACCTCTTTGCTTTCTTTTCTTTTTCATCAATTCCAGCTTCAGGCTTGAACGTATATAGCACAGAAGTCACTGCTTCTGACATAGGAACATTCTAGCGAATATCAAAAATATCAAGTGCCTTTAGGACCACTGAGTAGAAAACTTAAAACTGTTTTGGGCAGGATGGTCAGTCAGTAGTACAGCACTGGTAGCTTTGTTTTAGCCAAGTACACAATAGCCAATCAGTGACCATGATGCAGCTAAAGTTGCATTTTTAAAGAGTATTACAGATGTGTTTAAGCTATAAAATCTAATGTAGATATCTTTGATAGCTGTTGTACAATATTGTACATTTTAGTTATGATACAAGAGAATAAACTTCCTTTATAATACACAACTGCTTGCGACTTAATAATTGCCTACCTTTGTGCAAGTATTGTGTCTTGCATCCTTTTAGTGCAACCATACTGTCCATGTTTCTGTCACAAAGTACATGTGCATACACAATTATAAACACAAACAGCCACACACGAATTCTGTTTCAGGAATCACTGGCCATGAGTTAATCCTATACGTCTATACTATGAATGTTTTTCAACCTTTGAAAGAAGCTTCTTAACCCATATTTATCCACAGCATTCTTATGATGATAGCCAAACAAATGTACCTGTAGTAATACTCCCTTGTGATGATCCTGGATTTACTTGTATATGTAATAAGGTACATGCAAATAGTAATGGAAGTATTGTCTGAGTAATGGGCATACTGTTCTATATAACTGGAGTATTTCAGCACTTTATAATGGCTTAGTGACCCAAGGGATTCCTGCAAAAAAAAATTGCATTTAATTAATGTCTTCAAATATAGGAGTAAGGTGAGTCATGCCTAGTTGTTTCTCCAGGTTTAACAGCAAACATCATTTTTCCTAGTCTTTTAAATCTATCAGATAAAAAGATTCTGATTTTTTTGAACAGAAAATAAAGTAGATGTTTGCAGAATATAAAATGTGTACATTTTGACTAATCTGTAACCTAAGCCCTTCACTGACTTGGAAATGTTTCTGGCATCAAAATTATTTTAGGTATTTTATAAGCCTTCTATGTTCATGTCTCTCTGTTTGTGGTATGCTTTAAACTGACAAGCTTGTTTCTGTTACCCTTTTTGCCTTCTAAGATTTATACACTCAAATGTTTACCGTTTCTGTAGGGACTAAATACTCAGCTGCTATCGTTTTTGTAAATCAGCTTTGACCAAGTTGTTGGTATCATCTCAGAGGGCCCGTTTGGCTGTAAACTAGATACAGATTTCAGCAGCATGCATTTTCTTAATTAACAGATGGAGCAAGCACTGCTTCCTACTGTGAATGGAACATGAAGCTCCATTTTAAACATCCAGATCACACAGGCATAATGTTAATGTAAGTGCTCCGAATAAACAGTTTATTTTTATTGAATGAATAATCCTTTGTAAATGTGAACAAAAAACAAAAAACAAAAGAAGCAGCAGTAGGGAAAATAAGTAATAATGATTTAACTGTTCAGTTTTTGTGTATGGGTTTCATAATGGAGACGCATATATTAGGAAATGGCATGGAATTATCTGTGACCTCTGCTTGCACTAACCAAGTTTCTGCCCATGCCTTGGGCATTGCTCTAGCTTGAATGATTATAGTTTATAGACTGGCATCTGAAGCTTGTTCTTATAATGGAATTATTATTTTGTTGTTGTTTTTTGTTTTTGTTTTAGTAGAGCTGAATAAATGAAGAAGAAGGGGAAGGAATACTTGTATTTTCCACAGGCCGTGCAGTCTGCATTGTATACTGTTTGCAGGCTATTAAAAATGCCCTTCTCATTTAGTAAAGGAAATGTTTAATTCAGAAAATTAACCATTGTGCCATCTGTATTCACAAGGGAAGCATTTGTAATTCATACAGTTCAAGCAAATAAATCAAGAAGTGGCACGGAAGCTGTGGGGTGTTGATACCATGGTAAGTATGAATAGTAAATTAAAAAAAGCGTATACTGGTTCACATCATTGCCAAAATCGTTCATGAGCAAATTGATATCGGAATTTACTTACATGATGTGCCCAGACAGTTATTTTGGTGGCAGTATGTCCTGACCAATAGGAAGAAACTTTAAAGACCTAACGGTAGAAAATAATATTACAAAGTCAGATAAAGCGTGTAACATCTGGAAAGTGTCCTATGCTATGTACTAGTAATGGAATGAAAACTTGATTTATACCTCTCTTTTCTCTTTCAAGACAAGCAGGAGGTTTCAAGACATGCTTTGCAACATACAGTAAAACAGAGCCGGTATGGGAAGCAATGTTAATGTACAGTATAGGAGATTTGTGAAGATTTGTGAACAGAAGCCTGCACGTGGCAACATATAACTTTTGGTCACATACAGAAACTGTACAGTATCCTGCACATGCTCAAAATGCTATATATTCCTCAATTGCACAGAGTGATCTAAAATAAGTATTGCTGGGCAGAAGATTAAAATATCACATTTACATGTTCAAAACTGAAAAGTGTGCAAAGCTAAGAGCAACTAGATCTCAATATATATTAGTTCCATGACTGCAGTATCTTTGAAAGTTACCCTTACTCTGAGGTACAGTAACCTCTAAGTTAGTATACACCAGTAGCAGTGGTATTGGGGCACAGCATCTACAGCTAGGGATGTGGTGGTGTAAGGACCACCCCCCCAAAAAAGTACTTTAATGTTACAGTTTTGGCATGTTTTTGTCTCTCATCTATCCTTCTGCTTTTTCAATTGCTTCTTCTTTAATATTCACAATGAACATTAGTATATACACAGCATGCAAAAAACGCTAACAACTGTTAGTACATGTAACAACTATTCAAGTTCTAGAATGCCTTTTCCTAATGTGAAAAAATTAATATGCAACTCAGAGTGTGTGTGTGTGCGTGTGTGTGTGTGTGTGTGTGTGTGTGTGTGTGTGTGTGTGTGTGTGTGTGTGTTTCTGCGTGTTTGTGCATTTCTGTATATGTGTACAGATGGACCACATAATTCATAAAATGTTGATACTGCATGTAGCTCCTTACCCATTCAGACAACACCTGAATCTCAAGATAAATGAATTTTCTATTAGTGTCTTTACTTTAGAGCTGTTTCTATTCTACATTAGTCTCTCATCTTAGGAAAGCCACATAATTTGATCAGTAGAGTAACTGGTGAGCAAATGTGTTCCAGCAACAGTGGTAGTTTGTTTGTGTCTTTCGGCTTTTCCCGGCTAGGGGTCGCCACAGCGGAACTTCGGTCCGCTAATGATTGAGATTGTAGAATTATTTTTCTAGTTTGTTGTATACCTTCCATAGCTTGTTTTCAGGTCTATGTATA
Organism: Protopterus annectens; assembly: GCF_019279795.1. NCBI lineage: Eukaryota > Metazoa > Chordata > Ceratodontiformes > Protopteridae > Protopterus > Protopterus annectens. The sequence continues at coordinate 1,544,701,676 of NC_056741.1, forward strand.
TTAGTATATATAAATAAGGACACAAACTGCACAGAGCTACATGTGTACAACTATCTTTATGTAGTTCTGTATATATAGTTGTCTTTTGGCATAACATTTTGTATTTTTATTCCAGCACTGGAAGAGAAGGCACATCATGTTGTGCCATGATAAGTAGACAGCTGGAAATGGATTGCAGCTTCATTTTAGGTAACAGCATAAGTATGCAACATAACTGAATTACATTAGCACTGCTACTTATGCCCTCCTGCTTATTTGCATAAATTATAAACACTGAATGGTAGCTTGTTAAACTGTGGTCAGAGCCACTCCTTCTGTTCATTTTTTTTTTATTAAACAATGTTGGAATTTTTTTCTGTGCATTTGATATCATAATTGTCACATACACTACACGCAAGATCTTACTTAAAAACATCTTAATAAATATCTGCTCTTGATTTTGTTGTCAAATAGAGTGTTCTGAAAATTACCTAAGGTTAAAAGTTATAATTAGTCACTTCAGAATTTTAAAAAAGTTTTAATTTGTTAGTGTTTCAGTTAGAAGATATCCAAACTTTATAGTTCAACACTCAGTTGTAATATTATGTAATACTTAAAACTGAAGTGTTTCTAGTAGTTATTAATTTATATAATAACACAAAATATAAAAATCTATAATATTAAAACCACCATATCTTAATTAATTTATTAGTAGTTTTGTATGTCATGCCAATGTTTTTCATATAATTTAATGAAGTGTAAATTAAGATAACATATTGATAAAATAAAACAGCCCAGTGTTTGCCTTCCAAATGTCAGTTTTGATTGATCTTTATAGACTAAAAAAAAAGTTTTTGGTTATAATTCACATAAAATTGTAATCTAAGTTTAGTAATGAAATTAGCATATCTGAACAGTCCAATATGTGATAATTTTATATATCAGTAAGTGTTAAATGTTGTTATTTTCATAACCACCTGCACCTGCATCCAGAATATTTTCAGTGTCTTAATTTCTCATTATTTCATGGGAATTGGATATCTTTAATTTGATAATAGACCTTTCAGAATTATTGATTGATAGCAATGCATTTTTTTAAATATACTACCACTTCATGATTTAAATCCAAATCATTTTTATTTAAAACTTTGAGTAAGTTTAAAACTAATTTCCCCTTTCTGAACTTTTATTCTAAGATTTAAACCTTTATTATTTTAAGCAAGTCTTTAGCTCATTTTTTCATTTATGTATGCACTTAAAAGTTATTTTACCTTGTAGGTATATGTAAGAGCATCGCATAATAACAGTGTTCTTTATCTTGCTAGTATTATTAATTAAAATATAGTTATACATTTCTTTATCCAATTTCTTCTTAAATGTCATTATTTATGAAGGTAGTCTATCAATTATTGATTGTCTTTGTAACTGATCAGATGGGAAAATTAAATTAATCTAGCAGCATCAATTTTAGAATTTTGTCAATATGTGTCTGGCTTTAAAATTAAAAAGGATAGCATCTAAAACAAAAATTCTAGCTCAGCAAATTATTTTAACATTTTGCATCTAATAGGCAGACCATCTTTCTTGGCACATTGAAGTTAAATTATATATCCTTCCCATCACTCACAGTTACTACAAAATGTTCTCCCCGACAAATAGTAATACTTAGCCCCTCCCTTGTCTTCTCCTGCTTTTTCCCTAATTTTTCTTCATAGCTTACCAGACCACATCCCGTTTCTCCTTTAATCTTTCTATCCAAATCCCACTGAATAAATATACTGCAACATTATTTTCCTTGATGGCATTGATACCCTCGCCTTTCATCAATTTGCAATTTTCTTTTTTAAAAAAATCCTGCCATTAAAAGTATCTCTATCTTCTCTCCCCATGTCCCTTGCTTTTTATCTTCTCTGAATAAACATCACACATACCTTCTTTACTGCTGTCTTTTTACATTTTTCTCCATATTACCTTCATTGTCTTTCTTTCCATATTATTGTTGATGCCCACTACAAATGTATATTATTGTCTTCTTTTTCTCTGCATCTTCAACACTCCAACTTTTCCCATTGACCTATGTCTTCAAATATATTTTGGGCCCTTTATAATCTATTCAATAACCTCATCTGTTGATATTTTTAAAACCATCAGCATCTGCTATGTGTCTGCCAAATTCTCATTAGTCTCACATATTTTACTTTATATTATTCACCAATGCCTAAGCTTACCAAAGCCTATTGCTTCCAATGTCTATCCTAAATCACTGCATATATGTCCCATTATCTCTTTATTTATACTCCCCCAGTCATTTCCTTTTCCTCTCTTACCTCATTTTGTTCTTCTCTGGTCTTCTTCTTCTTCTGTTCTCTTCATATCAGAGCTCCTAATTACTCCCCTGTAGACTAGCCAGTCACCTGCCCATAACCTGAAATTCTCTTTTGCATGCACAAAAGATATAAAACTGGCTTCTCGTCTCCTATTATTGCCTCTGTTTATTTATATGCTTTTTATTCACACTCTCACAGCACATTGCTTAATTCTTATTTCTGCCTCCCTCTTAGTTGTTGCTGATTCTAGTGTTTTTTTTTTGGTCCTTTCATATTCACCACTTATTTCATTAACATCTCATATTCTTGATCATTCATTTTAAATATTTGTCTGAAAATGTTTGTTATCCCCTTCAGTTATTATCTTACCAAAGCTAGCATCTGGCATTGTCATTTTCCAGGCCTCATAGTCATTGTGCAAATTTCACTGCCACAGTACACCTGTACTCAGATATGCCCACCCTCATAACAACTTTCAAACCCTATCTCTCTTCTTCTTTATCATATCTCTCCTTCTGCTGCAAATGTATCTATCACATACTTTCTGTATTTCACCTTAGCTTCATTGCTATTGGTTTAATTTGTACATGTCTCAACCCATAACTTACCAGACGTAATACCAGCACTCAACACTTCTATTCTTCAATCAATATGTTTAACTACTAGTCCAATTGTTCAGATTTCTTTTTATTGTCTCTCATAACCTCTTGTAGTTCATTTTCTTGGTGTCTCCTACTATCACATATATATTCACTTCAAAATATTTCCTCATTTTTACCACAGCAACACTACTAAACAGTGTACCAATTCCACTACCATAATTATTAATGATTGAGATGATACTTTGGGCTTAATTACTTACTGAACTCTTTAAATGTCTGCAGCACCCATGGTAACACTATCCACATCATCGAATAATGATTTTAATCAGCTGCTAATAAATGCATACAACTGTTTCTACCTCTCATTCCCCAATGTTCTATGTTCTATTTATCCTATATGCTAGATTCTCCACAACCAGGCTATAAATTCCTTGGAATAGTGGAAAGACCTACCTTGTTTCTGTCTCTAACCTCACCTTACCTGACAAACCTCTGTTTGCACTAATTTGAGAACTCAGCTTCTTATATAGCGTAGTGAACTAATACTTAAAAGAGCCCTTTGTTCTCCTAATACTTATTTCAAAGTCACCATCATAAAGCCCAAAATCGCTGAATCAAACACCTTCAATATATACCTAAACACCATTCTGCTTCTTTTATAGTTTCCTCGAAGACCAGTTCATAACATTTAATAACAATCTTCAGTTATTTGTGGATGACCTACCCTTCAAAAAAAACACTTATGACTTTTCCACTGACTTTGATAAGAGCGTATCCATACTGACTGAATATATACTGATCATAACTATTGCATAAGGAAATTGGTTTAGAGTTTGTATGTTCTTCCATTCCCCTTTCCTTTGACTCAACACAGTATCTCTGCCTGAAACATTAATTTTCTCACTTCTTCCTCTTCATCAATATGATTAAATACATTTGCTAAGGTCACCCCACTCTACATTTCCACTAGTTTGTAGAAATTAATTGAGAACTCTAATGCACCTCTTGTTTTACTTTTTTCATATGTTTAATAGTTACTACTACCTTTCCTAAACTTGTATCCACATGCAAGTTCTTCAAGTTTTCTTCCTTGAGTTTTGCCCCTTCCTATTTCTCAAAGTTCCCCTCACTGGAATCTCTTTTTGCATACAAACTCTCATAAAGGATCCTAAATGTTTCTGTTATCTCCTTAGTTTTAGTAACCTGCCTACCACACTCTCTCTCTACCCCAGCCAATTATAATCTGTTAATTTGTATACTAAAGCTTCACATCATTTAATCGTTGTTTCTCCATTTACTCCCCTTCTTTCCACAATGACATCTGTTTTTCTTCTACCTTCTCCAGCTCTTTTGCTGCTCCCTGATTCTGTCCAGTCTACTCACCATCTCTTACTCTTTTTGCTCCTCAGCTTCTTCATTCATGACTATCTGTTCTGCAGCTCCAGGTCTATTTTCTCTATCAAGTCCTGCCACTATTTTTGGTATTCATGATATCCCATGATTTCTGCCTGTGAAGAACTCTTAATATCATTCCACTGCTTAATACCTACTTCAACCATTTTCTGAGTCATTCCTTTGAAATATTCTGTTGCCATCTTTTCTGAACCTCTTCACCTCTCCAATACTTCTCCACTTAACTACTCAGATTGCATTCCATGTCTCCAATCCCTCCCTGTAAAGTTTCTATAACATCATAACCAAGGAATGATTTCACACTCATTTTTCATATATGCCACTAGTCTTCACTTTTCATAAAGCTTCATCGCACATTAGACTCCTCTCCAAGTTGTTTTCTTATCTTGCTGTCTACCAGACATAAACTATTTCACCATAACTGCATTTTTGCCTTATGCATGCATATAACATGCCTATGAAATTCGTAGATTTCTTTAAAACATTTTTTATCTTTTACGTTAATCTCTACCTTACCATACAATCAGCTCTAACAGTACATTACAATCCCCTGCCCATATCACTCTATCTCCTTTATGCCTTATCCTATCAATTGCCTCTGTACAACCTATCATGCCTCTACTTCATTCCCATTCAGGCCTATTTTCAGCAGTAACTCTCCACACCATCTACAGTGACTTATCGTTGTAACAATCTCCTCCTACCAGTGACCTCCCACTTTCCTGTATTTGGTCTTCTGCTCTTCCTTTTGTTCCTCATGGAGCACAGTCCTTTCCCATCAGTCATTTTCTTCTGCATCTTCTCCAATTCAGTTTTTCTTTAAATCCAAATCTTTGTACAGCATTTTCTAGTAAATGTTCTTCTTTTAGAAGGTCGACTTCTCTGAAACTTCCTTCCCAACTCCAGTTGTTCCTGAGTTATTCTCAATCCTACCATTATTAAAGAATATATCTGTAAGGAATTTTTCAAAGACCAAACACAGTTTTTGAATACTGATAATGTATTCTTTCTTTTTTCTAATTAATAGTGCCACACATTAATTTCCAGTACCCTCCATAACCTAATCTAAGCATAGCTATGGGCTATACTCCCAAACCCTGGCACACTTCTGTAGTGATGCCAACCTCCCCCAAGCTTGTAGACCTATCAGCATTATAAGTGTGCTCTGTAATGTCATGGCACACATTATCACTGACATGATAAATCATGATATCAGAAATTTTCTTAGGCTGAACCCACATTCGTTTGGCTTCATAACAGGTAGATCATAGGTTCATAGCTAAGTAATAACCTAGCTGCCCTTATAGGCCATTTTAAGCCTAGTCATTTTTCCCTTTTGGTGCTTAATTTAACCTATTCTGCTTGGTGTTATACTGGCCTTACCCATTCCATGATCAATAATCACATATTACTCTTAGTGAGAATAACTAGTATCATACCATAGATGATTTAAGGGGACCCATGCATGGGGTAAAGCATTTAGGAGCTAGCACTTTCCATTAGTAGTACAGGAGGCAGTCCTGGGGTAAATTTTCTATTACCCAGTGTTGCTTTGGGGGTGCTTTATATATCAAACACAGGTAGCTTCTTAGCAGCCTGTTGGATACTGAATATAAAGGTAGAGCTTTGATTCTGCAGTAGTCATATTGTTTAGGCCTTGTATATTTAGTAAGGTGTATCTGTGGGCATTTAAGTTGTTGTATGTGTCTGTATAGATACACGTCAAAGGGGGGCATACACAATGGCTGTTCTAATGAAGGCTGAGTAAAAGGGGAAGTGACATCATTAAATCTAGACAAATCCCTTTGCTTATAAGCTGTGCAATATAGAAAAACTTTCTTATGACAATGGGCATTTGTTTGTTAAAAGTTAAGACACCCTCCTCATAAATTCCCAAATTCTGAACAACTAGTTCAACACATAGGAGCTTATTGCCAATTTGGTAGTTGATATGATAATGCATATTTTGGCATTTATTTTCTATCCATGATTTTGGAAGCAGTTATTTGGGGAATCAATGACTTCTCCTAGCTTGCAGTCATCTACAAACTTAGTCAGACAGAGCTGTTTGGTATTGGCTTCTACTTCAGAGAAGTAATGCCAAACAGGAGATGCCAGCATTGACCCCCTGTGGACCCCGTGGTAACTGGTCTCTTTGTGGAGAAGCTTTCCCTGTTATGAAATCCTGTATACTGAGAGCCAGATAACTATGCAGTGGGTGATAGAAGAGGGTTTATTTAGCTTTTCTACTATGTCTGACTGGTAGTTTATATCAAAAACATTGTTCAGGTCAAGATATGCAGTGTGTACCATTTTACCTTCATCCATTGTTTTGCTGACCTTTCCATTAGGATGAGTAAGCATGAATTGCCCTTGATGAATCTAAATTGAGACAGCCCAATGTCTGGAAGTTCTCTATGTCCTTATTGATTTGTTCCAGGCTATGTCTTCTATGGCTTTGCATATGTGGCTGGTCAGACTTTTGGATCTGTGATTGCATGGGTCTGTGGAAGGTCCTCCCTTATACAAGGGAATGGGTGCAGCTGTTCCCCATTTGCTTGGTATGGAGGCTGAGGGTGAGCAATGTTGTTAGCAGGGGTGACTAAATCATGCTTCATGCTATTTCAAATGCATCCATGAATATCAATGCAGCATTTTTAACTTTTGATATTGTTTTTAGGACTTGGGCTTGTGTGATAACTGGAGACGATCCAGTTTCAGCTATATCTTGTGAAAGGTCTACTTCATATGACCTAAATTTCATTTGGCTGAAATTCATTTGACCGAGACCATAATACCAAAATTTCAAAATACTGAAAACTCACTTGACTGAAACTCATAAGACTGAAACCTTACAATGCTAAATTTCAACATACTAAATTTTAAACTACAGACATGTACACTTACAAAACCAATGACCGACTCTTTCCAGAACTTAAAAACTACTTACTTACCCTCTTAACAGAAACCGGACAATATAAAACCAAACTGTGCCCCCTCACATGCCTCTAACTATATATACTAACTCCAGGATCGCACTACAGTGGGGAAAAGGGCGTATACTTTTCACTTACCTTCCAGTAGTCTACACGCTGCCACTACTATGTTGAAATTTAGCATTGTAATGTTTCAGTCTTATGAGTTTCAGTCAAGTGAGTTTTCAGTATTTTGAAATTTCAATATTATGGTCACGGTCAAATGAATTTCAGTCAAATGAAATTTAGGTCATATGAAGTAGACCCCTTGTGAGACAGACTGACATGGGTAAAGGTAGAGCTGAATTTATTGGCCGGTAGGTTTGCTGTATCTTCAGCCTCAGTGCAGGTTACATTGTTCACAATCAGCTTAGCATATTGCCATGTTGTGCTTCTCAGATTATGGACCAAATTAAAAGGCTTGACTAGCTATTTTCTCTTCATATTTGGCTTTGATGGATTTTATTAAGCTTATATATTTTTTTCAATAATGAAAGCTCTATCATTCTAGGAATTACTCTTCTTACTTTTCGACACAATTGCCTTCCTTGTATTGAACATCTTGTTGATATTATGGTTCTACATTGTGGTTTTATTTTAGGGGATTACCCCATGCTTGTTCCTTTATGGTACAACTGCATCTACACAGCCTGTTTACATGGGGGTATAGTGTAGAGGTACATGTTTCCAAGTGTTTAGTGGGCCTAACTGGGTATGATGGGGATTTGAAGCTTGTCAGTGTATCACATAGGAGTAGGTAGTTTAGAAATTTCTGACTGTACCTTGGGTGGAAATGGTCTTTGGTTCCAGTTTTATTTCAAAGGAGATGGCTTTATGGTTAGACCAACAACTGATGAATATGTAACCGATGAATATGTGCAAGGGATTGTGTAGGATGCTCCTTTATTAGTAAGGACAAGATCCAATATGTTTTTGCCCCTAGTTGAAACTCTTACTAATTGTTCCAGGACATTTGTATTGACAAAATGCATGAATCTTTCAGCTTGTGCACTAGGGGTGGTGTAGGTTTCCTAGACTACAGCTAATAAATTAAATGCCATAGGAAAATGTATTGGGTTTAATACTGAGTTATTCTAGTGCATGTAGATAGGTGTTGCGGCTTTGTCTGGTCATAGAGGGACTTCTATAGCTAGCTAATATATGGTATGGGACCTTTCTGATGGTCATTTGGACTTGAAGAAGCTCTGGTGTGTCATGTTTTTTTATTAGCCTTGATGTGAGTCTCTTCTGCATGAAGACTGAGGCTTCCACCTTTTCCCCTACTGCACAGTAGTTGGTACAAACATGTGGAAGGCATTATTGCACTATAAAGCCGGAGTTTAAACCATGTCTTAGCTGTTACACAGCTGTCAATGTCCTCGAGGGTAAGAAGGGCTTGTAAGAGAATGGAGTTTCTTGTGTAGACTCCAAGCATTGATCAGAAACATCTTCAAATTTTCCGTTGCTTCTTTCATTATGTTGGTAGGTTTATAAGGTTGGCATTGCCTAAAAAGGCACTATGGGTTTAGTCAATGTATTTCCCAAAATACTTCTAAATTTCAAAACTATATGCCAATGGCATCTGTTTCTAACTGAAAGATGTCATCATTTTATATTTTACCGTAGTTAGAACCATTATTAATATAATCTGACTGTTGTATAACATCTCACTAGTACGCAAAAAGACTAGAAAAGCTGCAAAGGTTTCTAACCAAAAAGATCTCTTCAATTAATAATCTTAGTTACCATGTGACATACTGGAAAGGCTCACCCAGATTCTGCTACAGTTTGCTGAGAGGGAAACGTTAGTTTGCTTTTTATTTGTTGTGTTTTGTATTACTTTATTGCCTTTTTCTATTTTCTATACTGTGGTTTGTTTTGTTACACTGTGTTTTACTTGTATTCTGCTTTTAACTGCATACTAAAACTTAAAAAGAGACCACAGTTCTGTCTCTTGTGAGTCAGACAGAAATCTTTTTCACCCTCCCACCCGGTTACTGCTGTGTTCTTAAACTTTACTGTCTTTCTAGTTGCTTGCCCCTTATGTTAATTTGACCATATATCTCATTTCCTCTCTGCTTTTACTGGCTGGTGTGAGTAAGTACAACATTTTGTGAAATAACTCCCCTTCAAATATTTAAATTTATTGTCTATCCTACTGTATTCCATAGTAGGAGAACACAAAAGTGACCACCCCCTTTCAATCTATCTTGCTGTTTTAAAAATAGTGACTCTTACTAAAACTTAACTTTTAGACAGGTAAAACTTAAGTTACCTACTTTCACAACTAACTCAGTGCACACTGCAGCATTTAGGGTAAACTATTTTTTTTTCATCTTACCTTTAAGCATCTATTGCAAGGCCACCAGTTACTGTAGAGCCCACATTCTGCCACTCAGTAGTCATCTTGAGACTAGTGCTTCTTTTTTCTCCTGGTGAGAGAAGGAGTACAGTTACATTATTTCCTGGAATAAGGACAACAAGAACTCCTTCTTCCACACAAAATAGAACAACTTTGTCCCCAACAAAATTCACCGACTGTGAAATAAAGGGCACAAGCAGAAAGTTAATCTTTTTATTTTCTTCTAGCGCTTTGGTGTTTCCACCTTCAAGGAATATCAAACATTGAAAATGCAAAATACATGTTCTTATATAGAAACTTCTAATTAGTAACACACACCCTGTTTCAATTAAAAAAATTATACAATTATATAATAAAATCCTGCCTTAAAGTAGACATTTCCAATTAAGCTCATTATTGAGCCCTGTGGGTGTCATAGTTTTATACTTTAAAATAAAAATACTTTCTTTATACAGCAACCTTTGTTTCAAAACACTTTCATCATCAAATAAACATTTCACACTTTCCAAAACAGTGCCTTTTAATAAAGACACATCACCATTATGAAATGTATTAAAATGTGAAGCAATTATTTTATTTTCTCTCTTATTTTTCACATCCCTAACATGTTCCATGAACCTAATACGGAATTCTCTCTTTGTCTCCCCTATATAGTAAAATTCACAAGGACACTTAAGTGCATAGATTACCCCTTTACTTCTGCATGTATGAACCTCCCTAGGCTCAAATTTTATTCCATTTATACTATTAAATGTTTTGACAATATTTGTACAAATACTACATCTGTTACAACTAATTGTTCCAAAATTCATAACCCTCTTAGGTATATCTATTTTAGGCATTTAAAACTTTCCACATACCACAATATCTTTGAGATTTCTACCCCTTTTAAATGAGAAAAGTGGTTTTAACACAAGAACAGATGTCTGTGTTGGCCTTAGGCCTTAAATTTGTACCGACTGTGCTACCTAGAGGACATATAGTTAAGCAGGAAGTTTTTAGATTTGTTAGGAAAATTCATTTGAAGTATCATTTTTCTAAGAATTCCATGGGCTTTAATAATTCGGAGGATACTTCCCTAATTAGTGAATCTGAGGACAGCTTTTTTTCCTGTGATGAAAATATAGATAGTAATACATATAATGCTTATTGTAAAATGGATGTTTCTCACATCCCTTCGTCTAATAAATTCATACCACCTTTTGTCAACCAACGTATTATTCAATTTGGTTCTATGTTAGGATTTGGTTGTGAGAATATTTGTGACAATATAATGATAAATAAAAGTGAAGTTTCTTACAATTTAACTTTAAAAGAATGGTATGCTTTGAAAGAACTGAGTGATAGAACTGATATAGTTATCAAACCTTCAGACAAAGGTAATAAGATAGTTGTTATGAATGCATTACAGTATTATAATATGTGCATGGATCACCTGAATAATACTGAGGTATATGAGAAATGCATTAAAAGTAAATATGAATATGCAATAAGTGAATATAGAAAAATATTGGATAGGAGTGTTAGATTGGGATACTTTACAGAAAGGGATGTTAGAGACAAATTGTCCAGTTGTAAAAGTGAAATAGCTGTTTTTTTCTGTCTGCACAAAGTGCACAAAAGTATGGTTGAACCACCAGGTAGACCTATTATTTCTGCATGTAATTATTTTTTACATAATGTCGGGTTGGTATTACATGAGATTTTATTACCTTATGTTATTAAATCCCCGGCTTATATTAAAAATAGTGTAGATTTTTTAAATAAAGTTTCCTCTTTGGCATGGACAAAAGAGATGTATTGGATTGTGGTTGATGTAAAAAGCCTATATACTTCCATCCGGCATAGGGATGGTTTAGAGGCTATCAAGTTTTTCTTGGAAGATAACCCTTTAACATGTTTTGTTGTTGAAATGATAGATTTTTGTTTAAAGAATAATTATTTTCATTTTGACAATGTATTATATAGACAAAAACAGGGTGCAGCAATGGGGGCAGCATTTGCCCCTATGTATGCGAACCTCTTTATGTCTTTTTTTGAAAATAAATTTTTATTTAATTTAGATTTTATTAAAAGGTATGTACAATTTTATTTTTGTTATATCGACGATTTGATTTTTATTTGTGAAGGTGGCATAGAGCAGGTAGACAAATTTATGTCGGATATACATAAGAATCCTTTTGGTCTGGCATTTGACGGACTCCAGAAAGGTAATAGGGTGATATTTTTGGACCTTATTTTGGAAGGCACAGAAAAAGGGAATATTTATTTTAAAATACATAGGAAGTTTGTGGATGGTAATCAGTATCTACATGCTTCAAGTTGTCACCCTCCTCGTGTTAGAGGCTTTACCTTATGGTGAATTGGTCCGTGTGTCGAGATTTTGTAGTGAATCAAACATTTTGGAAAAGGAATTGGAGGCAACAAATTGTATGTTTTTACAGAGGGGTTATGCACCGAGTATTTTGAAACAAGCATTGGTGAAACTAAATAAGGAAAAGGGTATAATAAAGGATGTCCCTTTGTGTATTTCGAAGGAATGAGTTTCATACCAGAATTATCTGTGAGAATAGACAGGAAGGAAGAGATACACTTTACTATGTTTCAGTGTATAATGTGAAGAGTGAGGAAGTTAAATCTCTTATAGAATACTATTGGAAGTGTTTGCTAGAGGATAGAGTTCTGGCAGGTATTCTTCCGAATAAACCGCTTTTCTCATTTAAAAGGGGTAGAAATCTCAAAGATATGGTGGTATGTGGAAAGTTTCAAATGCCTAAAATAGGTATACCTAAGAGGGTTATGAATTTTGGAACAATTAGTTGTAACATATGTAGTATTTGTACAAATATTGTCAAAACATTTAATAGTATAAATGGAATAAAATTTGAGCCTAGGGAGGTTCATACATGCAGAAGTAAAGGGGTAATCTATGCACTTAAGTGTCCTTGTGAATTTTACTATATAGGGGAGACAAAGAGAGAATTCCGTATTAGGTTCATGGAACATGTTAGGGATGTGAAAAATAAGAGAGAAAATAAAATAATTGCTTCACATTTTAATACATTTCATAATGGTGATGTGTCTTTATTCAAAGGCACTGTTTTGGAAAGTGTGAAATGTTTATTTGATGATGAAAGTGTTTTGAAACAAAGGTTGCTGTATAAAGAAAGTATTTTTATTTTAAAGTATAAAACTATGACACCCACAGGGCTCAATAATGAGCTTAATTGGAAATGTCTACTTTAAGACAGGATTTTATTATATAATTGTATAATTTTTTTAATTGAAACAGGGTGTGTGTTACTAATTAGAAGTTTCTATATAAGAACATGTATTTTGCATTTTCAGTGTTTGATATTCCTTGAAGGTGGAAACACCGAAGCGCTAGAAGAAAATAAAAAGATTAACTTTCTGCTTGTGCCCTTTATTTCACAGTCGGTGAATTTTGTTGGGGACAGAGTTGTTCTACATTATTTCCTGGAGACTGCTGAACATCAGAAAGCTTAATAACTGCTTTATAGGTGACAGCTTAGAATCTGTGCTTATATTCTGATCCTGGTGAGCGTAGGAGCAGAGTGCATTGATTACTGACTCTTTCTGGTTGGATGGTGAGTGTCTGTACTTAACATACCTGATTGGTCTGGTTGCTATTTGAGGCATCTACCAGAAAAAGGGTACAAGCCTGTAGACCCCTGCATCATCTGCGACAAGACTGTGGATCACCAAACAGCCTGTGTCCTGCTTCTCCTTGGAATTGGTGCTAAAACTAGCTAGTTTTAGCTAGAACTGGGCAGTTTTTTTTAGTTTCAGCACTCAAAACTGTTTCCTTGCACTCAGCACTTGCTCAGAACTTGTTGTAAGCACTAAATAAACTACAAATTACTATAGCACTTGACTTGCCTCACTTGTCAAGAGGAAAACAGTTCTTAGTACTTAAATTAATAAGCACCTATCCAGGCATGTCCATGGGTCAGCTCCCAGTGTTTTCTCCTATCCACCTGATGAATCTGGGCTTCTTGGGGCAATGTAACAATTGCCGCATGTACACTGACAACCATCTTCTCCTACCACCCAACACTACAACCTGTGAGAGATGCACTTATATAGCCAAACTGAAAGCCAAGCTCTCTCCAGCCAATACTGGACTAGACAGTCAAGAGGAGAAGGTTAACACCTGCACCACACCACACTCAACACATACTCCTTCAAAACCCACACTACCAAAACCCAAACATAGAAACACAAAGCACACACCCACATTCACGGAAGATCTCAATAGCTGAAATGCAGACAACCACCACTCCCCAACACTACCCAAATGACATATAGCCCACAAAATCAGTGTGCCACTCAACCTCAGCTCATAAGGCAAAACAATGTACCCAAAACACTAGTCATAGGTGACTCTATAGTCAGGCACACTGATGTCCTACTCACCAGGCTAAACAAGGAGAAAGTTACTGTCAGCTGCCTGTTGGGTGTCAGCATCCGCCACCTAACACATGCACTCAGGTCACTCCACAACAAGTATAAATATGACTCTGTCATTGTCCATGTTTGTGTGAATGACCTGAGATGCACCTCCCTGGACTACATGAAAAGAGACATGGAGGAGCTCTTGGATCTTGTACCCCAAGCAAGTTTGACCCTAGTCCTGAGTAGCATCCTGCTGTCGCCCTTAATGATACCACAGTACAAGGACAAAATGATTGACTTCAACAATTGGTTAAGCTTCTGGTGTCATTCTAAGGAGATCTAGTATCTGTCCAGTATCTGTCTGCCTGGGACAACATGGTCGACAGACCACGATGCTTTGCCAGAGATGGCCTGCACCTGTCGCCCCTGGGATTCCAGATACTGGCTAAGGCTCTTGCCACCCCTATAGTGCATTTAGGCAAGGTTCAAATGCTAAATTCACCACTGTAACAGGTACAAGCAAGCAAACTCTGACAGTAATGCTAATCAATGCTAAAAGAATGATACCACAGTACAAGCAGAAAATGATTGATTTCAACATTTGGCTAAGTTTTTGGCGTCATTCTAAGGGATCCAGTATCTGTCTGCCTGGGATGACACGATTGACAGACCTCGATGCTTTGCCAGAGATGGCCTGCATCTGTCACCCCTGGGCTTCCAAATACTGGCCAAGGCTCTTGCCATCTTTATAGTGCCTTTTTAGGTGATGTTCCAAAGACCAAATTACCACTGTAACAGCTACAAACAAATGCAATCTGAGGGTCATGCTGCTCAATGCTAGAAGTCTAAACCTCAAAATGCACTCCCTTGAGGCACTCCTTAAAATGGAGAACACTGACATCTGTGCAGTGACAGAGACCTGGTTCAAGGCATTAGAGTTCACCCCTGCATTACCAGGCTATAATTCATACCACACCTTTTGGCGACCTAACCTGGACCATTCACACCTCCAGGCTAGTTGCTCAACATAATGCATTTGAAATTGTCCAAGTGCTACTAAAACTGGGCAAGACTGCAATCCAGGTTGTAGCTAATTACGGATCCCCCACCATGCCCCAGGATTCCTACTCTTCATTTCTTAAGATACTGGAAAACATTAAGGTACAACCCAGTACCTTAATTATGGGTGATTTCCGCTACCCCACCATCAACTGGAAAAATACTCATGTACCAACTCAGTTGCTTAATGTTTTCTGGAATTCATAAATTCCAATGCCTTGGATCAGCTTATCCACACCCTCCTCCAGGGGCAACAATATCCTGGACCTGGTCATTACCAATATGGGTTACCAGTGTTCCACATCAGGGGTCAACTCCTTGCTGGTCAAATCCGACCACAAGCTAATCACTCTAGACATCCATATTCCACCCCCACCCCCCCCATTAAGGAAACCACTGCCAAAAACTACTCCAAAGCCAACTTCATGCTTCTTAAGTCAAAAGTGGCAGACTTCACAACACGCATGCAGATGGAAAATAGAGGTATGACTGCTGAATCTTACACAAATGTACTGTATAAGCACATACATGAGTGCATTGATTGTGCCATCCCCAACAGAACCAAGATGCTATCCTCCAAAAAAAGGAAGCCAATCTGGTGGTCCCCTTCCATAAACAAACTCTACAACAGAAGGAAGAAGCTGTTGCAAAAAAGAGTAAAATCCCAAGATTGGTGGAACTCCCTGGTCAGCCTCAGCAAGAAACTGAGATCCCTCATAAAATCCTCCAAAGCCAGTTATGAAAATAAAATCACCACTGATTCCAAAGACAACCACAAAGCATTCAACAGTTATGTCAAGAATCTCAATGGCAACACTCAGATCTGCTCTGATCTACAGCACAATGGCACTAAATATACAGAACCAACAGATACTGCCAACATCCTGGCAAATAGGTTCACCCTCCAAAGGGCTTATCTTAATACCAGAAGAATGCAAAGCCCCTGTAATAATGGATGAACAAGTAAAGACTGTACTCTTCAAAGCCAAGAACACAGCATCCATGGGACTAGACAACATCCCAGGCTGCATACTGCATGAACTACAGAACAAACTGGCACCCCACCTACATACCATGTTCAATCATAGCCTCACCTCAGGCTATGTGCCTACTGAATGGCTCACAGTGACAGTTATCCCACTCCACAAAGGGGATGCCACTATGGACCGTGGAAACTACTGACCCATTAGCCTGATGAGCCTGGTCTGCAAGGCCATGGAAAGTATCATATTGGAGCTTATAAATAAAGACATAGGTAACCTCCAAATCTTGGATGCCACTCAGTTTGAGTTTCTAAAAGGTAGATCATGTCTATTAAACCTGATTGACTTATTTGAAGCAGTCACTAGAGCCATAGATGAGGGCAAGGTAGTGCACACAGCCTATCTTGACCTTGCCAAGGCTTTTGATACCATCCCCCACTCTGGCATTATAGATAACTTACTAAACTGGGCATAAATCCCTATGTCACAAGATAGGTGGCCAACTGGCTCACTGACAGAACCCACACAGTAAAAGTAGCCGACTCCAAGTCCAACTTCAGACCAGTGAAGAGTGGAGTACCACGGGGTTTGGTCCTGGGTCCCCTCCTATTCTGCATCTACTTCTCTGAAGTGCAGACCAACAAAGAAGGTCTTTAGCTAACAAAGTTTGCAGATGACTGCAAACTGGGAGCCATAAAAAAATCACCTAATGATGTAGACATTCTAAAAAAGGGCCTCACAGAGACATATTCTTGCTGTCAAAGTCATGGCCTCAAGCTCAATGCCAAGAAGTGCATTGTCATCCCCTTTGGGAAATTCTCGGTACCCATAAACTACCACATATGTGGTAGCTCACTAAATACTGAAAGTGTGATAAAAGACCTCAGGACACTGGTGGACAGTAGTCTCTCCTTTGATAACCACATCACCACAGTAGTCAGGAAATCCTTCTACGTGACACACCTCATCACAAAAGGGTTCTCCTCTAGAAAAAAGGAGGTCATTGTTCCTCT
Organism: Protopterus annectens; assembly: GCF_019279795.1. Classification (NCBI taxonomy): domain Eukaryota; kingdom Metazoa; phylum Chordata; order Ceratodontiformes; family Protopteridae; genus Protopterus; species Protopterus annectens. The sequence continues at coordinate 1,544,718,805 of NC_056741.1, forward strand.
CTACTCATCTCTCATATCAGACCCATTATAGAGTACAATGCCCTGTTTGGCATGTATCTCACAAGGCACCTATGACAATTGGAAACGTCACAGAAATACCTCACTAAGAGGATTACCGGCCTCAAACAGATGCCATATGCAGGGCATCTCAAAAAACTCCAGCTCTACTCCGTTACATATCACCTACTCAGAGGAGATCTCTGCCTAACATACAAAGCTATGTCAAAGCCAGAGCTGTTGCACATGCTACATTTAAAGAAATCCCAATCTCTCCGAACCACATGCTCCAGGGACCTAAACCTTGTCACCACAATAAACAGAACATGCTGGAGGGATAGATTCCTGTCCCAAAGACTTCCCAAACTCTGGAACAAACAACCCATTCATGTCAAGCAAAGCTCCTAATTGGCCCTCTTTAAGAAAAACCTTGACAACTAGATGGGAAATAGAAAATTCACCCCAGGGGATCACTTCTGCAGCACTGCTTTATAGGGGCACAGGAAAATAATTTTCTTGGGTGGCAAAAGCCAGGGAACATTTTTGGCTAGGCTTATATAGGCCCCAGGGCCAATAGCCTAGTACCTACCTATGAACCTATGAAGACTGGAAGCCCATCCCTGTACTTTTATAGTCTGCTGAGGAGAGATTTCCTCTGCTAACCATGCCCTTATGGATTCTGCTATCCTTGATCCTGCTTTTTCTTAGTAATTCAAATAGTGCAACCAGTACTAGAACTGGAGATCTTAACCTACATCAGAAAAAAAATCAAAATGGAGGACAAGTTCATCACCCATCACTTTGCCTACTCTGGAATAAACTTCCTCAGCAGGTCAAGCAGTGTGATTTCTTAACCTTTTTCAGTTGTAGCTTGGACATCTGCCCTTATATTCACACCAAAACGTACAGGCATCACCCTCCTTGAAAAAGGTGTCACAGCTTGAAAGTGGTTATGGACAAGATGCACATGGCCTCTGGGGTGATTGTCTTGCATATCCTATGATCATATGATACTTAGATATTTAAACAACATTCTTTTTTAAAATTAGTGTTCAGCCCAGTAAAATCCAAAGGCAATAATGATAATTTATCATGGCACTTACTTTAAGACACTTCTCTTATTTTTCTTATCTCTCTGTTATGAGCAGGATAAGCCATGTTTAACTATAAACAGCTCAGTTTTTTTGTTATTTTCTGATATGACAAACTGTAAACATTAATAATCTGAGTAGTACACAATTAGAAGAAATAGAAAATCTAAGCATTGCCATATAAGACAAACTCCTTAGTTATACTATGGAAACCTAAGATTTGTATTTCAATTAGAAAGACAAACAAACTTCTTAGTAACCTAGTCCCTATTAGCAGTCTAAATTACCTACACTCTAAAATATCTTATCCCTGATGCGTCTACAGAGAAATAAAGTGGAGACTGGATCATAAAATAAAGGCATAAGAGCCCAAAAAGAAGGAAGAATATATTCACCTATGTTCCTCATAGTGTATTATTACTGGTTTTGGTGTTATACAGTTTTTAACTATGACATGAGAACATATTAAGAGTTTTAGTAACACATTTTCCACATTCTGCTTATTTCATTAAGAAGTCTTATTTATACCTGTCTTCTTAATGTATGGCAATAACAATTTATACTAGATAAAATTAAATGTCATTAATAATGCTGTTTATCTCTTATACCATAACCATGAAAAAGAAAGATGTATGCAATCTTATGTTCTTCATTATTTTAATCGGATTTCCTTATCATTGTTAAGAGATGTAATTATTCAAAGTACATCTCAGTCAACAGTGAATAAAGCTGTACTCTTTGTACATATCTTTAAGGTTTATGCCTGACTCTAGACCTTTCTTTTGCAAGGTGATTAGAACTTTGATATCAATCATGTCAGAAGGGAAAAAGGAAACATTTTCTTAATTTCTGTGGCATTATATTGATTTTAAAGAAATGCATTCATATTTATTACTAAATAGATAAATAATTACTACTTTTGCCAATCACACGGAAACTTCTTAATTTATAATGCTTTTAGCCTTCTTTAACAAGTGATGTCTAAATTATTCACGTATATTACTAAAGATAACATTTTTTTCTGTAGGTGCTAGTCACTTCCAAATGCCCAGCCAAAGTATAAATTTAAATATTGTTAATGTACTTTTTTGAGTAAGAATAGAAGTTTACATATTGTTCACTGGGACTGACCTGAAGTCTTTTACAGATTATATTATTTAAACTATCTACTTTCAGCTGTCAAGAAATATAAATTCTTATTTAAGTATATCCAACAATATAAGTAAAAACACAATAATATAGTCCATCAAAGGCAGAGCTAAAGGGGCAGCTGCTCATGGCTCAATCTGTTAATAGCTATGAGCAGCACAGTATAAGAGATGACAATTAGTTCCCACAATCAGTATTGGCAATTGGTTAACTAATCATGGCTGTTTAAATGACAATCAGTGTTTTTGTGCTAGAAACTGTTGCAAAGACCTATTAAGTAGATACACTGCCACTCTTGGCTTAACATGACATTTATCCATCCCTAATTTCTTCTTTAAGCAAAGCTGCTGCCTAAGACAAAGAGGTTACTATCTACTTTAAAGCCACATGTATATCAACAGAAGAAAAGCATTCCTACTTAAAGTGACAGCACAGTAGTTTACAGATAAGCTCTTGCAGACTATTTACAATACTTTACAAATATTTACAATGTTTTGAGTTGCATATACTTACAGAAAGTCACCATAATGCACTATTTATCTGTTAAACTATCTTTATGTAACTATATTTGTACCTCCTTATAATGATAGTCACAGAAACAACCTTAAACATCATATTTTCAAGATTCTGTATGGGATTATTTACATGGGGCTTAACAAAATATGCTCTTCATAAGCAAAGTTGTTGTTGTTGTGTCTTTCGGCTTTTTGCAGTTAGGAGTCACCACAGCGGAACTCCAGTCCGCTAATGACTGGCAGTAGATTTTTATGTGCTGAGTTGCCGGCCCTGACGCACAACCTTCAATGAAGGTATGCCTATTCACGCATGTCTCCACACAGAAGATGCTC
>NC_056741.1:1544726889-1544964389 GCF_019279795.1 Protopterus annectens
AAATTATGTTAATTTCTAAGAAATAAATGGAAGTAACAGATGGACCCCTTAGAAGGTACTATACCAGTACAGTCCTTTGCAAAAATGGAAATAGATTGTTGGATATAGAAATCCAGAAAAATAGAGCATACCATTCCGATCAACCATTCTAAACTAGATTCTGACTACAGATAGCTCAGAGCAGACAAGGGGTTGCAAGGAAGATGGATGAGCTAAGAGATCACCTTGCACACAATCCACAAGCAGATGCAGGCAATTAACTATGCTCTAAAATCATTAAAGGCAGCATGATTGACAGGGGTGCTGAGGGTAATCACAGACAAGACAGCAGGAATGGGGTAAATAAACAGCCATGGGGGGCACTCTTATCACTGATGCAATCTGGTTATGCATGTCTGGGAAAAAGCTCCACAATGTAGTTTGTACCTGGGGTAACCTATATATACAGTAAGGAAACTGATCTTGCAGAAAATGAAAGGAGGATTTCATTAGAAATAGCCTGTGATATTGTTTTTTAAAAGTACACCTTTGTGCCATTTCTTCATATCTGCCTATAGACATACAGGTTTTGCATTAACATGCGTTGTCAAAAGGATATAAAATATGGAATTTAAATGTCTGTCAGTATCTGTTGACTTCAGTACTCAAGGATTTGTTCAAAAATGCTGCATTGTATGAGGAAGAGACCAAAAATATGAGGCACAAATCTGCACACTGTCAGAAAATCAGGATTTCTGAGAGATATGATCTAAACTAAAACCTCCATTGGTATCCAGACCACCAGTTAAACAATTTCTGAAGAACATCCTGCATCTCAGACCTCCTATACAGACAAACAGTGTCACTGGACCTGCAGTCTCAATTTTATGTTAGAAAAAAAAAACATCCTTTGATTGATCTACTCTGGCTTCCTTAAAAAAATTATTATCTTGGAAGACATTTTTCTCATAGCAATCACTTAGACAGAAGAATGTCAGAACTCTAAGTCTTGATTTGGGAAGAACCTTTCCTTACCTTTTGCAAGGATGCTGTCACTCTTTCACGTCCAAAGTCTTTAATAGAGGTAGCTCTGAATCAGGCTATCCAGCTACCTCACCTTCATCCAAACCGTCAAAGTAAGACAGAAAAATCCTGCATTCCCTAGATATTTCAGGGCCACTTAGATACCACTAGGACAGGTTTATAGACTTTAAGAAATCATGTCAACTGTTTGAGGTGTGTTTTGAAAATAGAAATGGGCAATTTGTCTCTAAACAGACTATTTCAAAGTGGATAGGCCACTGCTTCATTTTCTGCCACAAAACTCATTTCAAACCTGACCAATGAAAACCAGATCACATTCCACCAGTGCCACAGATGCAGGTCTATATTACTACATCGAAAGACCTTTATGCCGAACACTTCTCCATCTACACGAAACCGCTGAAATTCACTTCTGTGAATTGCGGAATTTTTCCCAGAGCAATGTAACAATTGTCCTGTACCACAACGGAACATACATCGCACTAAATCAAACCCACCCAAGTGGGGGCTTCATCTGCCTAACACCCCAATCCCCACCCCCCTAACTATATACACCAACTCTAAGATATCACTACATTGGGGAAAAGGGCAAAGTTGTGGAGTTGGCCATCTACTTCCTTACCCTGGGAAAAATTCCACAATTTGTGAAAGAGAATTTAGATGGTTTCTTGTTGATGGAGAGGTGTTTGACGTAAAGGTCTCTCGATGTAGTAATATAGACCCACGGATGCTACTATTACCTGTCTTCTCAGTTCATATTGGCGGCAGCAACTTGGTCTCCTGTATATATGTTGTCCAAGCACTACTATTATGAAATGGTTTCCATTGTAAAAGTAAGGTTTTTCCTTAAGCCATGCTAAAAACCATGCCATCCTCTTGCAACTAATATATGCAGCTACCTTTTAGGTTGTTCTAGAATCAGCTTTGTGAATCCTTTCTAATATGATGACTACTGAAGTGATACGCATGAAAAAGTTTTCTTAATAAATTACCATGAATCCAGGTGGATAAGTGTGGTCACTGTTGTCTTACCAAATGACTATAAACATAGATGCAGGAGTGTGAGCATTACTGTATGACCACATTACTATAAACATAGATGCAGGAGTATGATCATTACTGTCTTACCAAATTGCTATAAACATAGATGCAGGAGTGTGAGCATTACTGTATTACCAAATTACTATAAACATAGATGCAAGAGTGTTATCACTGCTGTATTACCAAATTACAGTAAATGTAGCTGCAACAGTGAAATCACTGCTGTATTATCAAATTACCATATATGTAGTTGCAGGAATGTGATTACTGTTGCAGTGCTGAGTCACTTTCTCCATCCCCAGTAAGTTAAGGTCAACTTTGATGCTGGGGCTGGTACCCCATTTCACCTTCCATCTCCTAGTTAAAGCCAATCCCAAACAACATGTTTTACTCACTTGCTGTGAAGGTTCCTCAAGCATGACATCTGGGCTTACAGGTAAGCCATACACAAGAAAGAACCAAAGATGGCATGGTTTGATGTCACATTAATAGCAGGAAAATCAGGATATCTGAGGAAAACGTGGCATCATAATAGGTGAGAGGGGAAGGGCACTCAACTTTATAATTCAGTACAGACAACAGATCTTGAGTGCCCCAGTGACCACACTGAAACGCCTAAAATTATGGTGAATCAGTAACACAACTGTACTTTTTTATGGTGCGGGTTTGTGTATTTTGGCATACTTATGTTACTGTTTTCAGCTTATTTTAAGTCTGTTTTTGTAACAGTAAATATCACTACAGAGGATCCTGCTCTGTACCAATGAGCTGATTTATGCTGCAGTGGTAAGTACTAATTCATAGTTATACAAGTTCCGTGAAGGGGAAAAATCTCATCATCTAAGAATTTGCCTAATATAACTCACTTCGTTATGCAGTTGAAAAAAAAAATATGCAGTGAAACTCCTACCACCTGCACGTTGGCACAGGTACCAAGACAAACTCAGACAGGTACTAACATCTACACACACACACACATACACACACACACACACACACACACACACACACACACACACACACACACACACACACACACACACACACACAAACACACACACACACACACACACACACACACACACACACACACACACACACACACAGTTCTAACTACCTCCATTTACTCTCTGTGTTTTTGATTCAGACTGAACAAATTTGTACCATTAAAATATATAGGTGTGAATCACAAGACTGTGGGGCACATGTAATACTGTTGTATCCCCGTCCTTGCCCATACAAGCAACTTTTTGTGTATCTTTCAATTTCAAACTGTACAAGAGCTGTAACTGACAGCATGCTGGCAAAGTCATTTATTTTAACAGCCTCTTGTCAATGGAGTACTGTATTTGTATGTGTTAGTGTGAAGATTGCATCATAAACTGCATAGTGAGAATGCTAGGCAGAGACGTGGGTCAATGAGTCAGAAAGACCTTTTGAATGACACAAACAGCTTCTTGGCATCTTGTACTCTTCTCAATTTACTATAAGCACTACCTTTCTACTTTTTTCTGCAGTTTTTAACTTTCTGCCTCTGGAGTCTATGAAGTTGAAGTTTTACTTCAAATGTCTTCAAGAGGATATCGGGAGTTACAATCTTTAGGCAATCTGGGGAAGAATCCACATCTGCCTTAAGTGAGAGTGGGCATTCCCCCTTCCTACAAAACAAGGGCCTACAGAAAGAGGAGCAGAGATGTTTTACTCCAAACCAGAGAGGCTTAAAAATAGAATCTTTGAGAGACAAAGACAGAGAGATATGGACTTCTCAGAAACAATGACTGAACCGGGGGGGGGGTGTAGAAGTCTGAGACTGGTCTAAAAGGGCTCACAGCTAGAAATTTTAGAATTGTAAAGTTGAGACAAAAACCTTTGACTATGCCATACTTTCATAGGTTCATCCTTGGCTATTGATCTTTAGAAGGTTAGACATTCATTTCCATGAAGTTTTAACTCTTCCACATCTATGAGGAACAAGGATTCTAAACCAGGGGACAATTTGTTGTTACCCATCCAGTCATCCAGATTGTGTTTGAATAGTGTAAGTGAAATACTTTGCTTTGTGTGAGCAGGGAGACAGTTCCAATGAAGTGCTATTCTCTGTGACACATATCTATCCCTCTAATGTTTTCTATGCTGCAAAAGAGATTTATACCTAATGAACGGGTGTTTATGCCCCCATTGTACTTGTGAATGTGCAGTGGGTCTGACAGGAAATAGAGTCTGTTGAGACTCTGTATGTGAGGCAGAAATCACCCTTTAGTAGCCTGTATGACATTGAGAAGACAACCAAGGCTCTGATATGGTATGTATAGTTTTTATGATTTAGGCCCTTGATTTTCTTAATAAGAAAGCATTGTGGGCTCCTCAGGGTCTTATTGGGTTAGTGTATATCACAATAAAGTCACAAAGGATGACTGATTTATTGAATGTCAATGGCTACTGGTATGGAATAGAATGGGATCATAAGAGCAAGATTTCTTGGGCTTGCATTCATAAGTTACTTGATAAATGCAAGGGATGGGTGATGGCTATAACTAACAGTAATTATTAGGAGCTACTGAATTCAGTTATAGATCCTGCTGAAGTTGCTCAATGTGCTGTTATAGCTAATTTTAAATTGTGTGTTGAGATGTCATTGGATTCCCAAATTTAGTTGTGAAGAATATAATATGTGATCTTAGTGCTGGTTTGTCAGCAAGCATGCCATCTAACTGCTCACTAGGTTCAGTCTGTTAATCATCATAGGAAAAAAAGGACCACTGGTTCCATTACTTATGATGGTAATTTCGAGGATTTGGATGTGTCATTGTAGAACTGTAAGAATGGATCATATGTTGACTCTTCCAATAACTTCTAAGCAATGAATTTTGTTGATTTCCATTTTGTCACTATTTGGTTACTGGACGGGACTTAACTTTGTAAGCAGATGTTTATATGCAGTTTTATTCTTTTCAGCCTTTATGAAGGGACCCAGTGGTGACAAATCAGTGCCTTTTTACATATTTAAGAGTGAGAAGTCTTATCAAACATACAGTGCAATGTTTATTTTTTCTCAATTGTTTTATTGAAATATTTAACAACAAAACATTAATATATGGTAACAAAAATATTATAAAACAAATATACATATCTAAAAGAACAATAATAAACAACTAAAGTAATTATTTACAATGGTGTCTACTAAAAAACAAAGCTTTTTAAACAGAAAAAGAAATGTGATAAGAGTAATTGTTAGTTAATATATTGTCTGTTTATCCAGCAGTTCTTTGAATTTCAACCATATATTATATGAACAGGTGATTCTAGATATTCTTGTATTGATCGTGATATGTTCAAGACTTTAGTTACCAAGTACACAAATTCCTTCATAGTAGGACTAGTCTGATTCTTCCAGTTCTTGGTGATGACTTTTCTTGCTAATGTTAAGATACTCCATAAAAGAGGGTATTTTATTTTCATGACACAAATGGGAATAGATGTATTAAATAAAATAAGAGATTTGTTCAGCATAAATGTATCATTAAAAACAGACTGTAACAGAGAATTCATATTGTCCCAATATGTCTTAACTTTTATACAGTCGTAAAACATATGCTACCAGTCAGCTTTAACATTAATTTACATCTTCAGCATCTTATATCTTTATTAAACATCAATTCAACTTTATGTGGTGTGATAAAAGTTCTATGTAAGAACTTACAAGAGAATATCCTCCATCTTAGTGATGAAGTAGTTTGTTTTGAAGACTGGAGTATTAGTTTTTTACGGATCCTATTACATGATCGAATGCTAGAAATAGCAACACTCATTTGTCAAACCAAAATGCACGAAACCACAGAATATCGAAGGAACGGATCAGCAAATTTTTTCCCAGGGAAAAAAATTGCTGGACCATTCTCCAGACTAGCAAATGTTTTCCCAGGGAAAAAAAAAAATGCTGGGCCATTCTCTGGACTTTGCTGTTTTCTTCACTGTGGCGCAATCTCGGAAATGGTATATTTAAGGTGGGGGGTGGAGACCACAGTCCCCACTTTATGTTGCCTGTAATTTTTTTTTTCTTTTTGGACCAGTAAATTTTTTTCCCTGGGAAAAAACTTCGCTGATCTGTTCCTTCAAAAATTTGTGGTTTTGTGCATTTGGGTTCAACAATATATTGTTCGCTATTTCTAGCATTTGATCATACAATATGAATCCATTTTTTATCATCTTCACTTGGGGGGTTATTATTAACAAGTCTAAAATAATCTCAATAGCTTTCTCTGTGACATGCTGTTAATTTTTTAAGTACCTTATATACTTTAGATAGAAGTCCCTTTGTAATTATATTCTAGTGCATTAGAATAATATGTAAATCAATGAATGTGGGGAAAGAATTTCTAACTATTGGTTGCATTAGATGAACCTTATGTTCGACAAATTGTCTACAGTATTGAAATTCTAATGACATATCATATATATATATATATATATATATATATATATATATATATATATATATATATATATATATCAATCATATGGTCAACATTTTGCAACTTCCCATTGTCTAGTAATTGATACTAGTATAACAGGTCTTTGTCTTTAAATGTAGTCATTGTTAAATTAAATGTATTAGTGCTATTTTGAGTGTAGGCAATTGGAAATACAAAGAAAATCCATTCTTTATATTCAGGGTTCCTGAAATTAAAATTTTAAAGGCGAGTGAAATATTTATTTTTAAAACGTGTGCAGATGCTAGCTGTATTGCCCGTATTAACTTTATTTTGTGTTATTTTGAGACACTAACTTTGAGAAATATTCACAAAACATTCCATCTCCAGAGGTTAAGAGGTGTTACTTTCACCTCTTGTAAAATACTTTAAAGAGGGTTCAGTACTCGGGCTTAGAGCTTTATTTGTTTCTAATTCTACTTTTTAAATTTTAATGAAAAATGGCATCTCTATGTTTTTTGCCAGCTGCTAAAATACCCTCAGCCTACATGGACTTGAAGGAATTGCTCATAGAGGAAGCTGCTAGATTATTATGTTTTGCAAAACTTTATTGTGTGTACCTTAGATACAATTTGTCATCTTGCTTGGTATTGTTGTTTCTTCCTTTTTATGGAGTGTATAATCTTTGAATGAGTTTCAGTTACTGATAATGCAAAATGTTGCAGAAGGTTGGCACTGAAATTTTAAGTTATTACTTGGATGTCATATAATTAATTTTTGCACTTTTATGCAAAATAGAATGGCAGATGTGGCATTACCTTTTGTAGTCTTGGACATTGTGTCAGCTCTAAAAGTAGCATTGCTTTATGTTGGCTTTATGTAATTTATTAAAACTTAAACATACATTATCTTCTGTGGAGTTCTGTGTTTATTAGCCTTGACATTGAACGTGTGATATTTTACCATTGCTACCAGGTTTTAATGAATATTTCTCTTGATATCATTCTAGGCTGGGACTATAGTTTACCATTTATATGAAGTGTTCATTGCTAAGTTCTGTTGAATACAAGGTGTTTGCAACTACTTCAAAAATAAACTTTTGGTTTGACTTGGTGCTGATGGCCCTGTCCGTCCACAGTTTGGAGGCATTTTCGTATTATATGGGTGCTTCGAATACCATTGCTTCCTTTATTTTTGATTTATTGTGAGTATGGTTTAGTTAACATTGTTTGGAGTGTGTGTGTTGCTGTGGAAGGTTTGGAGTATATATGTGAACTTTTATTCCTTAGTTTTTTTTCAAGTGTGTGGGCAGAGTATTTGTCTTGCAGTGTATGTGTATTTGTTGTGGTTTTAATATTTTTTAAATTTTGTTCTTGCAGCTTGCGTTTTGTACATTTTTGAGCAGTTCTAAATAAAATTTGAGCTAGAATTTGAATGTCTATGATTCAATTATTTTTTTCAAAGTCTTGAACCACTCCAGAACTGATAAAAAAGTAAAGAAGGAGAACAGGAAGGTAATCCACTTCACTTTATTAGAGAATTAAGCACTTTCATCCTGGTCCTGTGGACTTCATCAGAATGACTCATAGCAGGCAACATCCAAAATGTATATGATAAAACAGTTATATGACCTAGATGATTATTATTTAAACAGGGAGAATTAAGAGTTAAGAATGTGATACAATTAAAAACATCCACTAATGTTATCAATAAAAAGACAAATTATCATAATGAACCTAAATAAAAAAGCACAATGATGGGGCAGCTACTGACAACAATAAAAAGGAAAGCTACTGTAAAGCAAACATCACCTTAAACCTCAATACATTACTAATGGTAACTATGTCGTTCAGCCCAGGGAACATAGTGGCATTACATTTAAGCTGCAACTTCAATTACTTATATTTAAGAAATTCATCAATAGGATCTCCCCTGGGCCCCAAATCAAAATGGTCAATGGCTATGTACTTAAAAATGTGGGTAGGGTTGGTTTTGATGTGTTTATATACGGCATTCCTCTCATCTTTCTTATTAAAGCCATACTGATGTTGGTATATTTTCCTTAATGCCCACTTGGTTTTATCAATGCAGAACCCATCACATATTTGACACTTTGCCACATAAGTGAACCCCTTACTATCACAGTAATACTTGCAATTGAGTTTAATTGTGCCATACCCTACCATTGGAAGGTATGTAACCTCAGAAATGTGTCTACATTGTGTACAATGGCCAGACTTGACAACTATTCCTTCACATTGAACTCTAGCGGGTCGCTCAAGGAGAACCTTAAAGTAAAAGTGTCCTTCCTATAAACAATAACTGTTTTTATACCGACCTTACTAAGATGCCTATGGTCGGCCCCAAATAAACTTCAATTTTTACAAATAATAGAACGTGTCTGGTCAAAGTGCTAGTTGTGTGGTAATACCAATGCTTTATGAAAAGCACTCTGACCATCCTTGACCTATGTACCACTAAAACTATTAGAACTTATGCTTCTATTGGCCATCGCTGGACAGAGAGAAAGGAAATATGAAAAATGTAGATAAGGGTTAACTGAAGACATATATAGAAACTTTAGTTCTGCCGTGAGGAAACTGAAAATAGAAAGCAATGGAAGGAATTTGGGATGAGAATGAAAGGTTGAAGGAAATGTAAACAGGAAATTGTGAAAGCTGCCTGGTTTACCCTAAGGAAACAGCTACTTTCAATACAGAAGGCAGTCTCACTCTTTCAAAGGATGTCTGTTGTAATGTCTGGCTTTTTATTTTTTATTTAATGAGGAACCACGCATTACTAATTTGAGTAACTGTAATATATATATACTTAGAGATATATCCATTCTGAAAGGATATAAAACAAAAAGAGCAATAAGATAAGATACTTAAAACAGATAAAGTTTGGGACAGTCTGCATAATTATTATATACCAAATCACATCTAGGGAAAGAGCTAGTTAGTTTTTAGTACGCAAAACTGGCCCTTTTATCAGTGTATATACATAACTGGTACGTCAAGCTTGTCTCTAGTTTTTGCTAAGGTAGGCCTCCAAATTATCTTTAAATAGAATCTCAAAGACATAGTAAATACAATCCTATTCCAAACAGCTTACAAATTTCAAAATTAAAACATGTGCATTCATCCACCATAGAATGTTGATTAATAGCTCGGTATATCTGATATGTAAGGTAAGTAGAGCTAATAATGTACATCCTGTACTGCTTTAGAAGCAGAAGGGAAAGGTCATTATTTATAAAGCTACAGGAGTTGCTGTAACAAGATTATTGTCATGCATATGCTGTTTGCTTCTCAGCCATGTATCTTTAATTGATTTATTTTATTTTATTTATTTATTTATTTGTTACCCAAGGTAAAACTCTGATTCATGTAGACCATTTTTCAAGATCAGACCAGGGATGTAAAATTAAATAATCAGGTTTACACAAGACAACAAATGTACAGAGAGAGTTTATATAACAAGATGGAATATTTGAATAAGCTTTTTGTTTGTTTCTTCCTCATACATCACAGTATAGTTTTTAGACGACTAACTTATTTAACTTGTAGCAGTGAACAGACACTTGCCCTATTCAGAATTAGGATTATTACGTAAAGTAGAAAAGTAGTCATGTTTGGTTGCATAAAAGAAGAAGGGGAAAGGTAATAATGATACAGACTCCTTAAGCATTTAGGAACCACAGCTAGAGAGATATATACATGTCTTGTGTGTGATATAAAAGTGGATGAGAAGCAGTAAGATGTAAATTCAAAACAGAAATTTCTAGAAATGTACCTGCATGGTAGTGGTATACACACAAGTTATTAACACCAGTATAAAGACACTGACATAAATTGTACATACTAGAAATCATGTATCAAAATCTGTGATGTTATGCTGTATATACTATTGCTATGTGACGTTTATTGCATTTACTTCTATTGGTGTATAACTGACCTTCTCTAAGTCACTGCTTGAGCTTGATTTCACATTACCTGTTCCGTTGTCATTTAAGCTCAGGCCGACAAAAGCTATGGTCATATCTATTCATACTCCCACTCATCTGTCATATTTTTTACTGTTTCTCATTTAATTTGGGGAAAAGTAGTTGGCATTTTTCTCTTGTGCTCATGATTCCTGTGTAGTTTAGTGACAGACAAAGGATTTGGGTTCAGCTGTTATCAAGACATCTTACTTCTTCCTGAATAATATAACATTGGTCAAGCATCTCTTTCCATCTTTGAACACTGCAGTGGTGGTTCATGTTTTTACTATATCATTTCTGGCTAGTGTAATGCTCTCTACTTTGGACTTAAGGTGGTGAGTTAGCCTGATTCCAACTCCACAGGTGGATCTCATAACAATCAAGTCATCCTAGCCTAATAAAATAAATTCTTGATGTCAATCACCCCTACATGTATCTTTATAGTCTTGACACTCAATGTGCTCCAAGCAACCTGGATTTTGCCTACTTAAAGGAGCTGCTGAGAGTGTGTTATCCTGCCTGATACCTCTATTTATGAGGAAAGGTGTTGCTGGTGGTTCCACATACTTGTTTAGAGACATCTGGTAGGCTAGTGTTTGCTAATTCTTACCTTTCCTGATCCAGGAAAGTGATTCCAAACATTCTTCTAGAAAATCTCTGAGTACAGTCTGGTTAAGAAAGAATATTTGGACCCTGGTAGAATCATGTCCATTATTTTTTTATTTCTTAATATTTTTTATTTCCTGCATTTTTCCTTATATGATTTTCATTTTTATCTTTTTAGATTTCCTGCATTTCTTAATGTGAGATGTGCTGCCTTTTAATAGTGTGTAATTTTTCTTTGGTTCTTTTATAAAATACCTATGCTTAGGTATTTTAGCACTTAAAATTATTAAAGAAAAAAAAAACAAATAAAAGAAATTCTAGAGAGTAATGAGTTGGTGGAAACTAACCACACTACTAAACCACTCAAAATAAATTACTGCAGTGACCAGTTGCTTTTCACATCAGTGACACACCCAATCATTTTATTTTGTATATATTTTCATTTAAATTTAAATTTCTAGTCTCCCACCAAGACAAAAGTGCTCTTCTGCAATTACATTCTGCTTGCCGAGCACACTCAAGCAAATCTGCAGTCTGCGGCTACCAATCCACCCATACAGTATAAGAAGGAATCAGTACTGCAAACTAAACCAGGATATACATTTTGAGCCTCAAGAGCAGGAGCAAACTCAAGCAAATCTGCAGTCTGCAGCTACCACTCTACCCATACAGTATAAGAAGGAATCAGTACTGCAAACTAAACCAGGATATACATTTTGAGACTCAAGAGAAGGAGCACACTCAAGCAAATCTGCAGTCTGTGGCTACCACTCCACCCATACAGTATAAGAAGGAATCAGTACTGCAAACTAAACAAGGATATACATTTTGAGCCTCAAAAGCAGGGTTGGTCCACCCAGGCATTCTACTTGTATGTTTTATGAGAGTGAAGCTATTACATTAGCAGTATTTCTTAGTAGTTCTCAGCTTGCTAATACAACTGACTGTTGTAGCCTTGTGTCCTCCCCACCACCACCCCCGCTAGTACAGTAATCCTTACTGTCCAATAGACAGTATACATTTAATTCACATCCCTATGACTAAATTAACCATCAAGTAGCATTCTCAGTGCTTTCTGCCTTAGGTTGTATCACTTAGAGGCCCACCTGTTTATTTGCATCTCTATACATTCCCCTTCATTGCTAATGTATCTCCCTACTCTAATCTGTGCACAAACTGGTTACTAATCAGCAAGTCAATGTGAAGACACACTCCCAACCTTAATAAACTTTGCTGTCTCTTCTCTCCTTCACTTTACAGGTAGTTTGAATTATTACTTACCCCCTCTGAGGCCTTCACTGATTTCCACTGATTGCCTCTCTGGTTTCTTTGCATTCCACCTGGTTTACACCCTTGTGCTATCTCCCCCCCTCAATACAAAGTCTATATTAGAATCCTGTTGAGCATGGAGCCATCTTTAAATTTCTAGTCTCCCACCAGGACACAAGTGCTTTTCAGCAATTACATTCTGCTTGCCGGTAAGCCATTAGACCTCAGGAATTTGTTTAAAGTGCTCAGATTTGTAAAGTAATACTTACTTTTTTCTCTTGTCTTGGTTGGCTCTGCCCTGCTCCATTTGCCCTCGCTAATGCTAGAGCTCTCTCCGCTCCCCTGCCCTGCCCCCTATTTCCTCCTGCCCCCACTACCTCTACATTTACAGTAATCACAGCCACACCGACAGCTCACCCTCACATCACCTCCACTAATCACAGCTCCTCAAGTCATATCACATTATACCACACCAGTTTGCTCCACATAAAATACTCCCAATCACTCTCATTCCCACTAGGCATTTTTTACATCACCCACACCACTTCCCCATCCACATATAGTGCAACCCTATAATTCCTATTCAGACCCCGCACCTAGAAACTTTATAACCATGACTATCACACAACTAAGTCTAGTATGTCTTTTCATAATTCTTTACAACACCACACGTTATCACTCTAGTAATATCCCTAAACTTAGTAGCACAACACTACATTATGTACTCTAGTATACAGACACCATACATTATAATAATATCTGCCCACAGTTATTCAAGAACAACATAACGGACCAATTCAGAACTAAACACATATGCTCCCATTCCTACTCCAAAAAAACACAATACCTTCTCACACTCCTCACCAAACTCCAACATCTGTATAACCATTTTAACTCCAGGTTCACCATAAGTGGGGATATCTACACCAACCCAGGCCCAAATCCATCCTGTCCAACACAAACTGCTCCAACACATATGTCAGAACATAACACCCCCACATTCTTCATCCCTGGGCAAATCAACAACAGCAGCAAAACCAACCATCTTTTAATGCTAAATATTAATATTAGAAGTATCAAAAATAAAATATCTGAACTCCAGGCCACAATAGCACACTACTCCCCAGACATAGTTGCTTTAACAGAAACCTGGCTAAATAAGAACATAGCTAACTCAGAAGTTCTCCCTACCAGCTACAATATCATTAGACAAGACAGACCACTTCGTAAAGGGGGTGGAACTGCCTTACTGTACAAGTCCAACTTAACTGTCCATCAATTACCAAACTCTTACCCCTCCCCCAATAATTGGGACATACTTATCTCACAACTTCAACTTCACCCCTAAAAGGTCGTCACCACAATTGTGATCTATATTCCACCTGGTAATACACCTGCCAGCCTTGAAGACTTCTTATCCTGGTGTTCTTCCACATACTCACAAGAAACCCTTATTCTGGGGGACTTCAACCTATATTGGTTCACCTGTATATCAGAACCACCAAGTAATCTAATAAACCTCCGTGGCTACTAGCAGCTAGTCCAAATTCCAACTAGATGTGATAAAAAATCTAAAAGGAAATCCATCCTTGACTGGGTCCTAACTAACAACCCCATATTGTACCCTCACACAGGCAGTCTCCCAGACACCTTAAGTGACCACAACATAATATACTTTATACATAGTAGAACAAGCATATGCAAAACCACTAACTATATATCCACTAGAAACACAAAAAAAATTATCTCCTGAGGTCCTCAATGCTTTACTTTGTAACTGTGACTGGACCCCCAAAAAACCCTCCCACTTGACCAGGCTATAGCATGTTTCAGCAAAACATTTCTACAACACCTAGACACTGTCGCTTCATTGCGCAAAATCAAGGTTAGAACCTCTACAAACCCCTGGCTCAGTAAAGAAACCAAACAAATGCTCAAGTCCAGAGACACTGCCTGGCTTTACTATCAAAAAAACAAAGAAACACAAAGCCTAACAAAGTATCAAGAACTGCGCAACCGTGCAAAAAAATGCATTAGGCTGGACAAAACAATCCTACTACACAACATTACAAACTAAATACCAACACAACCCGCAAAAATTTTGGAAAAATGTAAACCAGCAACTAAAATCCACCCAAAAGGCTACCCCCAAACCAACCACCCCTGACACTAAAGTTACCATCGAAACACAATTCAACTCCCACATTGTGAACTCAATTCTATCCTTAGTATCACAGGACAGTTCCTTCCTATCTCCCCCAACACAAACACTAATACAAGCTTTACCCTCAAAACAGTTTCCACGACTTCAATCAAAAGCATGCTCTCCAAACTAAAAACCTCATTAACAGCAGCTGACCTACTCCCCAGCTATTTCTTGAAACTCACAGCAGATGCTATTGCTATCCCAGTCTCCACTCTCATAAACAGATCAATTGTTGAAAACTATGTGCCCAAACTCTGGAAAATATCCTATGTTACACCCATGCATAAAGGCGGGACCTACACTGAACTTAATAACTACAGACCCATTGCTTTACACTCCCCCCTGGCCAAAATCCTAGAAAAATGCATTCATACCCAGATGCTAAACTATCTTCTAGACAGCAACATCCTGTCACCTACTCAGCATGGTTTCAGACCTGCCCATAGTACCACTACAGCCCTCCTCTGCTTCACAGACACAGTAAACCATCTCAAAAATGAAGGCCTACAAGTGTCAACTCTTTTTTTGGATATGTCCAAAGAATTTGACACAGTCTCACACTAAATCCCGCTAAACAAATTAAACCAATATCCTCTATCAAATTCCACTCTTACCTGGTTCCAAAGCTACTTAACTGACAGGTACCAAGCTGTGAAATGGGAAAATTCTCTCTCTCCTCAGCTGCCCATAACTATAGGAGTCCCACACGGTTCTGTCTTAGGACCACTATTATTCACAGTCTTCACAAATGACCTCCATGCCTCCACACAGCATGCATCTATAATTCAGTATGCAGATGACACTACCTTAATCTGTGCTGCACAAAACATTCCCACCCTCCTGCAAACAACTCAACTAGCATTCTCTGACATTGAAAACTACCTTACCAAAGCCCAACTTATCCTCAATCCAAAGAAAACTCAGCTTATGATTATAACCAGTTCTAACAAAAACACTAACAGTCAATTCACAATCTACTCCACAAATGCTACTCCAATTGCTCCAGTGGCACAGGCTAAGCTATTGGGAATAACCATAGACTCCCACCTAAAATCTGATAGTCATCTCAACTTAACTATTAAAAAAGTACATGCCAAACTGGGGTCACTCTACCGTATCAAACCATTTCTTACCAACAACACAATCAGCTGTTGCTCCCTCCCAACTTCTATCCACCCTACTCTATGCATCTCCCATTCTGACTAATCTCAACAAAACTGAACTAAGCAAAATGGAGGCCTGCTATAACAGAATTGCCTGCTTTGCTGCAAATTGCTCATATAGAACTCATCACTGTACTGCTTTGAGAGAGCTCCACTGGCTTGAACTGCCCAGCCTCCTAACCTACAATCAGCTCTGCCTCTGTCATTCTATCTATTACCTCCCCAATAAGTGTCCTGCCCTCAAAAACCTAGTACACCATCACTCAGCCAAAAGGCCTCTTAGATCATCAAGCAAACTACTACTAGAAGGCACCAACAGCTTCAATAGCTTTAGAGATGCACTATATAGTAGTTCAGTGGCTAAAAAATGGAACAGTGTCCCTACTAGCATTCAAAACACATCATCCAAAGCCTGCTTTAAAGACCTCATCAGGCAACATCTCAAGCAAAGTTGGCAGTGCCATGATTGCTCCTCAGGCTAGTGAAAGCAGAATACATATACATACTAAATCTAGAGCACTTGGTAATAGTTTTCAATCTTACTCACAAACACTGGCTAATCTACAATGTATGTACTGTACCTGTGTACTATGTATGTATTCTACCTATGTTCCAAATTTCAGCTGTGCACCACAAATCTATTAATTACCTTTATTTTTAAAATTAATATTTTTTTTTTGTTTGTTCTCTCCACTGTAACTGTTTATGTGCCACATACCACTGTAAAAACATGTCTCTTGTAATTTGTGTGTATACTGATCATGTCTAAATAACTAAATGTGTCTGTAATTTTTCTTTGTAGAGCTTTTCTCCCCGGGCCTCTGCTGAAAAAGGGCCTTTTCGGCTCAGTCAGATACCCCGGGTTAAAAAATGTAAAATAAAAATAAAATAAATTTTGACTCTCAGCTGCCACTAACTCCTCTCCTCATGCACACGGTGTACTGGAGTCTGGAAATGGTTTATTCTATCTAGCTAATCTCAACTTGCCTGAAGATGGTAGCAAGACTGATGCTCCTAGTTCAGAGTTATATTGCTGTTATGGAGTGTTTTGTGCTATTTTACTGTCTCTCACATGTACCCAGTATTACCTCGAGGGTATAAAATGCAATGGACGTCAGCAGTGATCTACCCCTCTCTTCCACAAGGAGCAGATGTCAGCAGGATGCCACCCCTCACCTTCAGTGAACACCTCAGGGTTGTTTTCCCAGTCTCCAACAGGAAATTCAGCCATGACAGCATATTCTATGCACTAACTCCCCCCATGGCCATCCTCCCCACCAGTGGCATGGATCATACTAGGGTTGCTTGAGTCATAGCTAAGGCTTTAACCCGCTATGTTATGATGCTGATGACTCTCCTGGCACAACAAATGTTTACTTTTACCATCATGTTCTTTCCTGGCTTCAGTGTCAGACACTTAATTAAGTGTACTCATACAGTGTAGTAGTGGTTTTAGGTCAAGTGGTTGCTATATTATAACAAGTTTGCCTTTTTAATTCCTGCATCACCAAGTCAAGTATGAAACCCTGTAGCTGTGAGTGACCTACAACAAAAAAGAAGGAGAATGTAATTAAAGATGTGAATCATCTTCTAACTAAGTATCCAAGGGATGCAAATTGCAATAGAAAATGTCATTTATACCTTTAGAAAAAGGAAGGAATGCATTGCAAATGAAATAAAATGAAACTGTTACATGCAGTTCTCAGGTTCTGCAATGGATACATTCAAAATTGCGATATATTTTAGCTGAGGAAAAGTCACTTATGTATCGATCTAGTAATTGATGAAAAGTTAGATGCTATGGAAAATTTGAAGCCAGTCAGTTTCAGAAATGCTAGTGTCATGCATGTGTTGTTGTGGCTGAAACTAACCTTCTGATTTTATCACCATTCAGAACTGAATTGTTTCTGTTAACTGCATGCTCATTTGCTAATGTTATTATTTTACATTGGCAACATTTACATGTTATTTTATTGATTATTTCATTTGTAGTCACACTTGCAAAAATATGGCATTGGGCAAAGGCATAAACTGCAAAGTTAATATTGAAGCAAAAGTCATGGCCAGTAAGTAATCCCATATTTCCCTCAGCAGATCTTCCAAGGTGGGTGGTACCTCTGAATGTACTCTTGCAGAAGCTGAGAAAATTTCTGGAAATTCCTAATACATTATAAATACCATGCCACCCATATTTAAGGAAGCTCTGCAACAGTTAATACTCCAGTTAAGTTATAACTTGGGTAAGCATATTTTTAGACTGAACATTTAATTAAAGGAACTGAAAAGTAAATATATCTGTACATTTATTCATAAGAATGACTTAATTCATAGACTATCTGCTCTTATGGGCCATTTTAAGCTTAAGCCAATTACACCATGTGAGAATCAAATCCTGAACATTGTATCTGGAAGGTAAATTCCTTAACCATTACACCAAATTCTCGCACAAATGTTGCTTCTCACACGTTTATATCAAGCTATTAGTCTGCAGACTATTACAAGTCTTGCCAATAGAGGTCAGAATCACATCCTGTATCTTGCATCTGTAAGGTTAATATCTTAACCATTATGCCAGCACTCCACATAAAAAGCTTTACTTGTATCAACATTATATCACCCCAGATGGAACTCAAATTCATAAACCCTAGCTTAGAAGGACAGTGACTTATCCATTAGACCACTGGGGCCTTTACTATATTACAATATGCATTTGCAGAAAATAAATCAGAAATTAGCAATAACTCACACACTTTGCAGTTATATGTAGAATACTAAAACACATATGGCAGGATTTAACAAAATCTGTGTAGGCACAGTGTGTAGCCTACATGGAATGTTACTGTGTCCATGTACACAGTTCCCCTTCGACAGTGCACCATGCATATTAATCATGCTGCATTGCCGAGAGAGAGCCAGAGAACACAGTTATTGAATCAGTGTAGGGAGTGTAGTGCCAACTGTGTCTGCAGATGAGTAAGACACTCTCTGTACTGTCCAATTGTATTATGTCAATGTTATTTTATTGCTTTACGTTTTTTTTTAAAAGCATGTTTGCTCTGCATGGTGTGGAGTGTAGCAATGTTAAGTGGTGCCAAGACATCTGCCAGACATCTAAAAATAGAACCGGATGCATTTAATTATTTATTTAAATGTCATGTTTAAGCATAGCTGAGCAGGTTTGCGCAGTGTAGCATGGCACTCAACAGTGCTTATAGGTTGCTCAGAGGTATATGTAAAGGTATAGCAGAATTCTACATATACTTGTAGCTAAATGGGTAGAGATATGGCCTCATAAGCAGTAGGTGCAGTGCTTAAATGGATGGATGGGAAAATAAGCATTTATTTTTGAAATACAAATTATGCCAATTATTTTTAAATTCTGGCCCACTGCACAATGTTAAGCTCTGCTAAGAAATCCTAAGCACCGCATAAACACAATGATGGCTGAAAATGTTTATGCACTGCTCAGCTCTGCTTGGCTGGTTTGCACACTGTTAAACACTGCTAAGCATATAGTTCTGCAGGTTTTCGCACTGCTCAGCTGTGCTGCGCTGGTTTGTGTGGTGCTAAGCGATGTGGTGCATTGTTAAATGTTACCCAACGGCGTGTAAGGGCTGGAAAATGGCCTACATTAAGCCCAATACAGCAGACTCCATTGAAGTTCTATCTATGAAGGATACTATGGCAGGCGTTGGTGAGTGTTTCCCCTTTTGGGTGCAGCATTGGGGCATTCTGGAGTCCAGGGTCATGGTTGCACTCCTAGTAAAAAAAACATGATGACTGGCTGATGCAGAGAGGTTTCCAGGGCTCGGAATGAAAGGCAAAGGCCTGGGACCAGCTGGCAAGGGAACTCACCAGTGCTACTGGTATCCCCTGCACAGGTGAACAGTATCATCACCACCATGATGACCTAAAGAGACAAAAGGGGAAGCTCTTGGACATATGGGTCCAAGAAGCTTGGGCAGGGAATGCCCCACAAGTATGTAAGTAATTTTAGCTCTGCTTCACCAATATCTAATCTGAATGGCTGCTACATTGATATGCATAATGGTGTGCTTTTCTCCTAACAGCTGCAGAGGAGAGAGCTTGCAACATTGAGTCACAAGCTGGGCGCTTGGCCACGTTGCACTGTGAGTGTGGTGATTATGGATATATTATGCTAACTTTAGTGAAATAAGCAAGACAGAGTAAAGCATTAACTGCAATAAAGTATATAAAATAAAGTTTGTATTACAATTAATGTGGACTTAGAGCTGTACTGCAATAAATGAATAATGGCAACTGTAGTGCAATAAAGGCATGAAACAATACCATTAACTACATTAAAGTATATACAGCAAAGTCTGTAGTGCAATAACTGTGGAAGTAGAGCTGTATTGCAAGACCTGAATAATGACAACTGTTACACAATAAAAACTCGAAACAATACCAGAAACTGCACTGAAGTATATACAATAAAGTCTGTAGCTGTTTAGCAAGAAATGAATAATGCAAACTGTTCTGCAATAACACATGAACCAATACCAATAACACCAAAGTAAACTGTGTACATCAAGATTGTCTTGTTTTAACCAACTCATTACAGCTGTATGTATCCAGGCTGTAAGGCAAGGTGCTGCAGTCAAGTATAACACTGTAATAGCTATAGAATGCAAATATAATGGCTGCCAAATGCATTGTGTAACACATACAATACCATTCAAGCCTGTTTCCAGGCCAATATTGTTCACATAATGCTCTGTCATCCACTAACAGCAGGTAAGCAAGGTATATGGGTGAGGTAGCCCACTCCATGATCTGATATAGTTTGTTGACTTTGCAGATATGTCAAACCACAAACAATATATTGTGTACACCTGCATTTTATATACTAATGCATAGATTACCTACTATTTCTGTCATCCTTATATTTTATGCATGAGTGTTCTACTGTCACTGCAGTCTAGTATAAATCTGTAGTACTACTACCAGGTTTATTTTGGTTCCAGGTGAGCTCTAGGCAAATAGTCAAGAGTAATCAGCAGTGGTCTCAGTATCTCAGTTTGTTAAATGCTTTGTATGTAGTACATTTTGCCACACACAGACCAGGGTTCAAATCTAGCCCTGCTTAGCACTAAATATTAAAGTATCAGTTACGTAATGTTTATAGATTCTCTCTCCACAGGAACTACAGGTAAATGGGTGAGGTGGCCCATATTATGAGTAAATAATTGTGTGTTTAGATGTCACAGACTGTTAAAATTATTAGCAAAGATGTGAAAATATACCATGAAATAAAGGAAACAAATATAATAATAATAATAAGAATAACATGAAATAAATAAAATGTGTACTCTTGGTGTGGCTATATGCCTGGAATGACTGTTAATCATTGCTGCATCCAATTCATACATTCCTTGCAGATGTCCTCTGCAGTCATTGCTTTTGGGTTCTGTCTCCCTGTATGCCAAGCAAGGCATGATAGTTGTTTAGTTTCTGTACTGTACACATACATGTCTCTCAAGTGTCACACTGTCATGTAATGTAATTAGTAGTACATAATCTGCCTGTCATAGGATTAACATCAAAATGATTACCTAAATTGCATAGTATCACAACAACAGCCCACAGTACACCTTGGTAGTTATATAGGTCCACCTGATGTGCAAGTGTCCTCTGTAGTTGTGTACCCACAGTTGTTACTGCTTGGCCCATACTGTCCTATGGGAATAGCTTGAGAGGTATGTATGTGCTACAGCAGCTAGAGGGGACTTGTACACATAAAGAAAGGGCAGACCCTTAGAGTAGATAGCAGTACTGTTTTCAAGTAAATAGCTTATAATGGTACTAATGGACTCTTTTTCTCTCTCTCTCCCCACCCCCTTATCTTCATTTATTTATTATTGTTAATCATTGGGTATGGTTTACTATGTACATATGTTGTTACATTAGCTGTATTTTGGGGCATGTGTTTTATTTTTGTTATGTATTATACTGATTGCATATTAACACATCTTGTATTACCTATTTTGTTGGCTTTATACTGTAACTGTTACTAGCATGTTGTTAACATACTGACTGTTCTGTTATTTTATCACTGTGTTTCACATAATATGCATTGATATGTAATTGGGTTATTTCCACTGTTCTGGCATGCTGTTATTGCTAAAAATGTTTTGTTCATAACTAACCTATAGTTATTGCTGTACCTCCATCCCCATGGCACGTCAGGGTAGGCCAGTTCCCGGTGATCCACCTACCTTGCTTCAAGATGTCATGGCATTGGGTCCTGGCATATCTGGTACCCAGGCCGGTCGTACCCCCTACACTACCCCTGCACCACCTGCGGCTTCAGGTGGAACCACCTCAGGGGGTGGGGCCTAGCCCCGCCTGGGAGCAGAGGTGGAGGAGCTGCAGTCACCCAAGAGTGACTGCCAGTCATGGTGCACGGGATCATTCATTGGACCTACGAACGTCACCTGTGCCAGATTGAGGCTACACTGGCCAACTAGATGGGGCAGGCTGTCCTTGGTGCCTAGTCTCCGGCATAACCTCCTTTGGGGCAATAAAGAAGCAGTGCCTCCTGGGGATGTCAGTCATGCTGCTGCTGTCTGGAGGCACATGTGACTCCAATTCCGCAACACCTTCCCCATCCAAGGTGCTTACTGCCCCCATATGTCACACACAACCCCTGTCTGCTATCTTGTCTGTTTTGTCTGTCTGCTACCACATCCTCTCCTACCCAACTTACCTTCCCACATGTACCTTTGTACCTTCCCCAACATTTTACTCTTTCCTTAAAAAAAAAAACAAAAACAAAACAAAAAAAGAAATTGGGCACCTGTCCCCCACAAAAATATATTGCCTCACGCATGGCTCTATATTTTGTACATGTGTCCACTGGACACAACTAATTTGGTACAATTGGCTTGACAACACATTTATGCTGTCCTCACTCCTCTTTCTGAGGTTTGAGAGTCCAGATTCATCTACAAAACCTGTCAAAATGCACAGCTGTTGCTGTGACAAGAAATAGATAGCTATGGTTCTTTCCTATACCAGTCCTGCACATCTCTACCTGCCTTTCAGATTGTTTTCCTCCTGCTTGCCCCCATTTCACCATGTTCCTATCACCTTCTTTTTCATTTCTTTATATTCTTTTGCATGGGTTTGCATAGATTTGTGTGCTGTTCCGCTTCGTTTAGCTCAGCTTAAATGAGCTTTAATAACTGTGTGTGTCTATTACATTGTTACTCACATGTAGAAAATAAAGACCTCTGCTAAGTGTCAAACCCCAGCCACTCTCAACTATAGCACACTGCATTAACCCACCATGCTACACAGGCCCTAAGCTAAGCAGCTGTTTCCAGCATACATACCGATTGCTAATTACAGTCAATATGCATGTAACTGAAATAAAACACTATGAGGAAACCGGGAATGTGCCCTGGACACTGGTTCAATACTAAATAAAAAGAAAGACATATACTAATGGATATAAGTGAAGCCTGTGATAACAGACATATGTGCCTTTTATTGGCAACTTGTGGAAAGACACCTGATAAGGCAGCAATGGCAAAGTACATGTACAACTGGAACCCTGGTGCAGAACTACAACCATTTAAAGCCACTCACATACTCATGGATGTAGAAATTTTTCTCACAGCCTGTATATGTGCACATATATCTTGCAAATACACATACTTTTGCAGAGTCTCAGTAGCTAGTAGTATCTGTTAAATGCCTTGCATACAGTACATTTTGTCAGACACAGTCCTGCGTTCAAATCCAGTGTTGTGTTGCACTTTAATTACATCATTGTGAAGACAGCAAGTAATGACTGAGTCATGAAATTTTAATCCACACAGATTACTGCTATTTAATTATCTGCTACCCAAGCAAGTAATGACTAAGTCATGCAATTTTAATCCCCACAGATTACTGTTACTTAATTATCTATTACCCATTTTTGCAACTCAAAGGCCTACATGTAGGGACATACTGCACATATCTGTATAGCCTAACTAGATGTCACCTACTATTCTGTTATTGGGACTGTTGCATAACAGATGTATCTTAAGCACATGCCCCAATTGGACTGTAAAGGGTACCCTAACCATGGCTCTGCTATAATGACAGGACTGCCAGAGTAACATGTACAACTTGCTGTCCTCCAAAGTGTTTGCTGTCCTCTAAAGTGTTCACACTCCCCCTATGTGTTCTAGGCTGCAGCAGCAGCTGCAGCCTGAAGCATACACAGTTGTATGCTAAGGTAGCTGTTACAGACCTACTATACCTCCCACCCCCCTAGAACAAGGGATCCAGACACAACCATACATAATGGGGGAGCAAAGGCCCAGAGATAGAGGCATGTTTAAAAGTTTGCTCCTACAAGGATAATAAGTTGATAGAATAGCAGCTACTGCATTAGCATGCATATTCTGATGGGTATGAAGTGTGACACTCACATGTCTCTTTTCCCTTACTGACCTCAACTCACAATGTTTGCCTGTGAACTGCCAGATGACCACAATGTCATGGGACACTGACCAAACATATGAGGCAAAACTGTGGACATACTTCATAAATCTCTACAGTGGACAGTATTTGTACCTACCCTCTGTGACGCTCTAGTCTCCAAACCTCAGTAACGTCCATCTCAAAAACTAAGAAAGGGGCCAAGGCCTACATGAAGGCTTTATGTATTGCACCATGGTGGAATGTCATTAACTAATGATAGTGCATTTCAGCTGTTTTGTCTGCAGTTAGCAATTCTGAGAAGAAACAGATTGGTGCAGAGACAATTAATTGTTAATGAGCATTACCTTCAAAAAGCAAGCAACTGGTTATGGAGAACAGGTCTGTATGAGATTTCAGTCACACAGACAGTGTAGGTCCAAAGCATTTCTAGAGGAAAGATTCAAAAAAGGAATAGTGCAGTCTACCAGGTATGTAATACATTTCTCCATAGAACAGGATGCAGATGGGAGGATGGAGGTATGGGGAATCGAGTTTACAGCACTAGGCTTTTCTTACGTAATTGATAGTCTGCTGTCCTATACCTATAGGCATGCCTCTCAACTGTCCCTGCTTTCAATCACATCTCAGCTCTGTCCCTGTCAATCCCTCCTACAAGGGTCAGCTGTTGCATGAAAGCTAGTGGATTACATGTAATACATAGTGATACTAAGTAAGGGTGTGCACTCCTGTAACATGAAAAGATGTGCTGTAATTCACCTCCTCTCAGTCTGTCAATGTGTCACATAAATAGTTCTAACATTGTAAAAGTGTCCCTGAATGTCCCTGATTTTCTCTGGCTAAGTCCCTGTTTCATTGAAATGTGTCCCTATTTGGTTGAGAGCTATGCCTAACATACCTGTCAACCTCCTAGAGCAAGAAATCAGGACAAAACCATAATTAATGGGGGGGGGACAGGCCCAAACTCAGTGACAGAGTATAAATATTGCCAGTACAAATTAAGAATGTGAATAGACTAACAGATATTACTGTTGCATAACTGTTTTCTGAGGGGTATGGCATGTAAAAGTCAGATTCTGTCTTTATTTTCTGACATCAACCAACAATGATTCACCAAGCATTTGTCAGACATCCACAAGTTTGTGTGAAGAGGACCACATATATGAGGCAAATATCTTGACATTCTACAAACATCTGTATAGTTGAGAGGTGTGATGCCTACAGGGAACATATACTACATCAGGTTTGTATTGCTTTCTGTCATTGTGGCACACTGGTGTTTCTGGACTTTCCTCATATAGTTGTTGCAATAACACACTGCTATTTGTCTGCCATATGACATATTAGTGGAATTTGCCCATAGGAGACACACCATAGTAGACTGCAGTGATGGGTGTAGAGATATACAGCAGAATCTGTCACAGCACAATGGGACATGACCCAGTATTGCTAGTATCTTTGTGGCATCCACACATGTAATGTGTTTCCAGACTGGGGGTATGAAGTTTGAGGGAGCAGTGGATAGTGCAGCCCATTATGGGAGTGCAGGATCTGTACATAGTGGATGTCCATGAATCTGGTCATGTCATGTGTTTGCCTCTTTTTGTCATTCAGGAACCATGTACTACAGGAGACATTCACTATTCTCAACTGTGGAGAATGACGTCATAATGGATGGCCTCAGACACAACCATCACATCTTGATTTCTAGGGGTCGGCATAATCGTGAAGAGTGGGCAGCATTGTAGGCAGACATTGTGTGGGCTGTTAATCAGTTTGGCCAACAGGACAGGACCTATGAGCAGGTCCAACACTGGGCCACAGATATGGTGAATGATGTATGGCAAAGGGCAGCTGCTGTTGCCAGGGATCGTGCTGCCACCAGTGGAGGGTCTGTGACAGAACAACCACTCTTGGCCACAGAGGAATTCCTGGTGATCCTAGGATCAACCAACAGCTCCCAGGCATCCATCACGCCATTCATCTTTGAGGTGGGTACCGCACCATTCACAGACGAGGAGCAGCCATGCAAGCTCCCTGTGTTCATCAGCGTAATACTATATCAGTCATTGTGGCAGGCTATACATACCAATACATGGGTGTCAGGTCTATCTGCATGGGGGGGGGGGTTGGGATTTATGCACAGTTGTGTACACATACTTAGAATGTCAGCAATATATCCATTATCACAGTAGCTACTGTACATGTGGATATATACGCATATTACCTTGTAGTGCTGCAAGATTTGGTGGTGCTGACAATACCTCTCCCTCAGATTTTTATAGATCTATCAGGTGTGGCCAAAATCCATAGTCCTATACCTGATAAGTGTGATACTGTTGTCTTATGGATCACATATACCCTAAGCAAATTAAGGCCTGCCATTTTGCCCTATGTAAACTGTTGTGCTTAGCCAGAGTAGAATATTTGTATGTTCGATTCTGGAACAGTTAACTACAGTCCATTGACTGGGTAACCACAAGTGTGTATTTGTACAAACATTAACACATTTGCACTTATAGTTATGAGCAACTACACAGCCTACTATAAATGAGGCAATTACTCTAAGATGCCTGTTCAAACGCAATAGGGAGATGGTACATACCTGAGGCAATGATACTACTACTGGCATATCATTCTCAAGATAGGTGTACTGGGTTTTATGTGTTGTTCTGTCATATATACTGTCATATTGCATACCTCACAGATGTATTATACTGGCAACATTAACTGTATGCAGCTGAAGTGCATGTTATAAAGGTCTGACTTGTCTGTGTATGTTGTGAATTTGTCTGTTGTGCATAGGATCAGAGATGAGAAGATGTGGCACATGTAATGCAGTTGTGGAGCTTCATCTATAATAGTCTGTGTGGATTACCATACATAATAGTGCAGGAGTCAATGTACTGCTTTTGTCTTGCTTCTCACAGGTGAATGGGGGGGGGTTAATGTCTGCCCCCCTCACAACCTGATGTCAGTGTTTCATCAGACTCTGATGATGATGGTGGCCATAGTGAGGCACAGGTGTGATTCTTGGGGGCTGAATCTGTCCCAGAGGTTGACATCCCTTTTCTGCCCCCATTGTCCCCATGCACAATCAGTATGCCCGCACATACCTAGTCCCCAGAGGCTGCAGATATTGGACAGTCAGAGGGTAGTGACATTGCACAGAACAGTGTGACAACTATGGCATCATTGAGTGTAGACACTGGCCATAGCCAGAGAGCTGGCAAGTTCCCACACAGGCAGATTGAGAGGGTTGCTCGAAGGAGGACTGTTGCCCATCCACCACCTATCACAGGTGTGCATCATGGGCCACTCGCCACATGTTTCAGTCCATCATGGAGGGATAGCCATGTTCTGAACCCAACAACAGATGGATGTTTAGGGTTATGGGTTCAGCACAGTCTGACATCCATGACTGTCTCCGCCGCATTGGCGACACTCTGGGTTAGTTCACTGATGTAGTGGACAGACTGTGGGCTGAGACAGTGTCTGCCTTTGACCGCACATTGTCTGTGCTAAAGCATCTGTTGGAGTTGGGCGTCGGACACTTGGACATAGATCAGCAACACCATCTGCTGAGAGTCCATGTGACCAAGCACACTCATGCACCGGTAGTGGCAGTACCTCCAGCTCTACAGAGGGGAGTATGCTGTTCACTCCATGATGTGGCAGGCCATGGGCACGTAGTCCTGGATTGTCCCATGGGGACACAGGCCCAGCAGACAGCAGTCACCCTCAGCTACTAGCACCGCATCTGACCTTGGGCATAGTGGTGCCAGTGCTACTCCTGGTGGAGCCAGTACCTTTGTTCATGGCCGGAGACAAAGAACTGTCCACTCTACCATGTACGGTCCACAGCTGTCCAACATACACATGAGTAGGGCTAGCACTGGGCTTGACTGTGTATACACACACACACACAAACACACACACACACACACACACACACACACACACACACACACACACACACACACACACACACACACACACACATTCAAACACCACTGTCACATGCAACAGATACACATGGCACCTCACCATGGCCCATCTAACCAGCAGCCCTTCCTGACTCACGCACATGCTGTCAACTGCCTCTGGCACCCCCACACCACACCCTGTGCATGTGATGATAACTGTGCCACATCCCTGCTAGGCATGCCATCGATACAGGGACATGCAAATATGTGTCTGATGCACAGGGTGATTGTATTACTTTACATGTACTTGTATTGTAATGCCATGACAGTTGTTGTTGGCCTTGACAGGTACTATATGCTGACATGTGTCATGACTGCACATCAAACTTTGTGTATCTTTGTGTATCTTTGTTGCATGATGTTAGACTGGTGGTAGTGTTACAGAATGACATGAGTGTCTCAGACCTATGTATGTTTCTGTTACAGGAGTCTGAGTGGTTACACTATGGACACATGGTGGCAATACAATGGCACAGGATGGCATGGCAGCACAGCAGAAATATGACAGTACATGTGCATGGCTCCCTAGGGGCATATGTGTAGAACAGCATGTAAAGGACAATGGAGACAGTCAGCATAATCATGCTTTCATACTTTGTGATAAGGTCTGCTACCCTTGATATGTGTCACCTGGGTTTTCTGAACATAGAAATCTAGATGGTGGTGGACAGCAGTTATGTTTAAGTAGATTAGGGAAATTTAGGGCCAGCATTTAGTCACAGGGTTGTAAAATGCATAAACATTGCATAGAGATAGCCCATATGGGCATGTCTGTAGTGATGCAAGGCAATAGCTTTACACACACACACACACACACACACACACACACACACACACACACACACACACACACACACACACACACACACACACACACACACACACGCCAGTTGGATGATGTGAGTTTAAAACTCCTACCTATCTAGTGGTACACACTATAACTTGCCATGGTGTTTATCTGATATTATGCTCTCACCCAGCACTCTTGAGGTGGATGACATCAGCAGGCCTTGTAAAGGAGGTCAATGTTGAGGCCATCAGCTAGTCACAGGGCCATAAAATGAATAACCACTGCACAGACATTGGCCAGATAGGCATGGCTGTAGTGCTGCATTGGGATGTATGTATACACACACACACACACACACACACACACACACACACACACACACACACACACACACATACTCAGTTGGCTGTTGTAAGATTAGAATCTCTACCTCTATACCTCTACACACTATAACTTGCAGTACTTACTGCACGTGCCACAGTAATGTCTGTTGTGTATGTGGATGCAGGCACAGTACTTGTGGAGTATGCAAGTGGCCTTGTGTTAGACAGCATGTGTGGCCTGCAGAGTGATACTGCTTGATGTTATTATTGTATCTAGTGTCCTAGGAGTGGGATACCTGTTAATATCCCAGCCATGCCTGTCCAAGGCATGCGTTGCAACCAGTATACATTACACCACATGCTCACTGTGTCTGTCTACAGTGTGACATTCTGCAGTCACAAGGGTCTGTGGGTGAGTAGATTATGTACTGCTGCAGCTTTTGTCTGGTTCCAAAAGACAGCTATTGTGATGTGTAAGTGCAGATATCCCCACCATCCTGAGGGTATGTAGGGACATTTGTATACCCCCCCCCCACACACACACACACATATATATGCCCCCCCACACCCCCAATTTTGTTAATAAAAAAAACTGTTATTCTATCAACTTTCTGCACTTATAAGAGTAATATTTAAAACATGTCCCTATTTGTGGGCCTTTGTCCCACTTTTATTCAAGGCTTTGGGCAGATTTCTTGCTCTAAGAGGTTGAGAGGTATGATGTGACTGGGGTACATGATGCAACACTATACACAGGGTGACAGTCTGCATACCTCTCAATAAAAAGAAAAAATGATGAGTGGACTTCCACAGCTGATGCAACAACTCCACATACTTTAATATCACATAAAAACAACGAACATAGACCAAAAAAGCACTTTCACAGTTTATAATACGACTGCTTCTTCAGACCTGCTAAGAACAACTCTCCTACTCTCTATATATACACCAATCAAATACCAATTAACTAATTAGGTACACACCTAAAAACACAATGCAACCTATTTGATACAGCTAGTGAGAATAGAGACAATAAAGTACACAAATAAACATCATATAAAAAACAAGTCATATGTAAACATAGCAGCAATATTTTCTTAATTAAATAAAACTAATATTATATAAAGCTCTAAGGTTCAGTGCTCAAGCTGACATGCCTTCAGTAGTGTTTTTTTCTTACATAGTCTGCATACCTCTCCCTGTACATGTTTTTGCAGAATGTTCAGCATTTCACCCCATATGTCTGCTCTGTTCCTCATACATTTCTGGTTTTCCGGTAATATACTGTAAAATGCAGTCACTGAATTGTTGTAACTACTGACACATTTAAATGATGGCCTTTACATCCTGCAGCTAATCTGACCTGTTGCAACCTGCTGTTATACTGGCCACCTTCTAGGTTACCCAGGGCATGTATAATGTCTGTGTAGGTTTGGCTCTTTGTCCCTCCATTCACCCTGGCTTTGTCCAGCTTTTGTGCAGAAACAGATTGAGGTGTTATGACAGTCTGTGAGAATACCACCATATGAGTACCTCATATGCAAATGATGTATATGCTGCCAGATTTAAACTATCAACACCATCACTCATGATAATGACCCTAGCCCAGTGAGCCACACCAGCCACCAGATAGAGAGGTTTTATTCCTCACACTGTCAACAATATACAGACAAACGCTGTCACCTCTACATTATGTGGGAAATACAACATGTGGCCAAGTTCTATGTCATAGCCCTGGAATTGTCTGGTTTGCTGATATACCATTGCTGACTTACTGTTACTGTGGGGGATGACCAGCCCATACTCTGCTGGCATAGACCATCATGTGACTGCCCTGTGACCCATGGTTTGGCATATCTCTTGAATAATGTAGTAGAATTTCCAGCCATGCAGCCTAGTGGATATTGGAATGTTATGGGACACATACTATTGGACAGAGTACCTGCTGTCCCAAGTGGCTGCTAGATGTCTCCACTTAGCCCACTAGCCCAAGATAGATCTCTGCAAGTAGCCCATTAGTCCACTATATTCCCTTGCATACATGTGTCAGGTCCATACCTATGCTACCATAGTATAGTACCCCATACAAGTAGTGTATAGGAAAGTGTCTTACCTTGCGAATGCAGCAGTTGACAGACCTGTAGTTCAGGGATGACTCTATCTGATGCATCCAGCACACAGTCAATAAGTGGTTAGGTACAGG
The DNA here is from genome assembly GCF_019279795.1 of Protopterus annectens. Classification (NCBI taxonomy): domain Eukaryota; kingdom Metazoa; phylum Chordata; order Ceratodontiformes; family Protopteridae; genus Protopterus; species Protopterus annectens. Next base: position 1,544,758,372 of record NC_056741.1, read on the forward strand.
TTGTGTGGGCTGACTGAAATAATTTTTAGTATATGTATGTGAGTCAGAGTAAAATGTCACTATCTAGGGCAAAAGGTTTTCAGTGCATGTGCTATGTGTTGTCTCTTGGCCAAGGCCTAGGCATACTAAGCATGCCTACATCTGCTTGCAGGGACAACCTCAGGGGGCTCCTCCTCTGAGTCCCCAGTTGGGTGTGGCTGTGGGGCCCTAAGCACTGGTGGGGTCTGTGTATCTCTTCCCTTTGCTGATCTTGTTGCAGCTGTTTCTGCTGGATCATATTGTGTAGCATGGCACATACTATGAACATCTGTGCACATGTGGCTGGAGAGTACTACAAGGCTCCACCAGATATATCGAGGCACCAGAACAATGACTTCAGCAGCTGAAACATATGCTATATGATGTTCCTAGTTTGTGCGTTTGCCTCATTATAATGTTCTTTGGTAGGTATGTATGTATTTCTGATTTTCCAGTGTGTAGCCAGCATGCCCCAGTAAATGGCCATATAGGATGTCCCCCCTAGCAAACATCTGGTACAGCTGTGATGCATGCCAAATATGGGAGTCATGATACCTGCCAGGACTGCCAGCACACACATTTGTGATAAATGCCCTGGGCATTGCAAATGACCTTGCAGTTGATGGACTGATACCCCTTGCGGTTGACATAGATTCTACCCTCCTCACCGGGTGGTGCGTTGATTTGTACATGAGTGCAATTTATGGCACCAAGTACCTCAGGATAGTGTGCTACATAGTAGAAGAGTTGCATACTACTGGTCCTCTCCTCAGGGGCGTGGGGTAAATAAATGTGCTCAATGGCATGTGGTAGCATGGCATTCAGGAACTGGTGGAGTACTCTGTATGCTGATGCCTTTGTGACCCCCATTATGTCCCCAGTTGGTCTTTAGAAAGTACTTGTAGCTAGTATTCTAAGGGCTACACATACCTTTGTTTCCACTGGGATGTGTTCCCCTCTGTTGGCTCTGGGTCTGAGTTGAGGGCATCAGAGCTCAGTGAGTTCTTGTAGTATGTTCCTGTCCACCCTGTACCGCTCTACAATCTCCAGCTCATGTAGCTTCTGGAAGGTAACCATGAGCCTGAACACTCTTCTCTTTCTCAGTCTAGGTGTATTGTCAGCAGCATCAGCATTGACCTCAGCATTTAGCACATAGAGATGTAGCAGACCTGCAGCAGCCCCTAGCATTCCTTCAGTTTAAAATCCCAAGTTTAAGTGATGCCCTCCATTGGTGCAGAGTATGGGAGTGAAATCAGATTGTAAGGTGCATGCAACCTTTATAGTGCTCTGCTGTAGGTGCAGGCTGTGTGATTGGCTACCTATGAATCATTCCACCTGCCAAGTACATCATTAAGGTGTTTTGATGGCCCTAGTTTAAGTGAAACAGGGGTCATCAGTACTTAATTTATAATTGGCTTTCTCAGCCAATTTTTTTTTACAGCCTTCCTCGCTGAGCACTGCAGTGTGCCATGCAAACATGCGCCACAAAGATAAATAAATATTGCTCAGCAGTCAGTAGACACACTCTCATGGATGGGCATGCTCAGCACAGTGGCACACAGTGCAAACACATGAAAACACGCAGAAACATGCAAGCGTGAATGGGCGTACCTTCATTGAAGGTTGTGCGTCAGGGCCAGCAACTCGGCATGTAAAAATCTACTGCCAATCATTAGCAGACCGGAGTTCCACTGTGGTGACCCCTAACCGGGAAAAGCCGAAAGACACAACATATATATATATATATATATATATATATATATATATATATATATATATATATATATATATATATATATATATATATATATATATATATATATATATATATATTATATGTATATATATATACATATATATATATATATGGCAAGAGACTTTTAGAAAGAGTATTTCATACACAGCAATGGATGATGCTTTAGCACTTTAGAAACCATGTTCTTTTAAATCCCTATCTGAATGGATAGAAAATATAATGTCTTTGTACCCATAGAAACAGGCACAGACACATGCATACAAACAATCACAAACACACATATCTAACAGCTTTGACAGAACACTTATTTTGACAACATGTTAAAGTGCTTCATTACTCTTTACCACATAAAGAAATAGGCAAATTGACAGAACTGAGCTCTTTGAAGCACATCAAGTTAAGCCTCAGAAGCAGCTTACCTAATGACATTGAAAAGGTTTATGTTTGTTCCAGGAAAACCTTCTGCTGCAAACATCAGGTTTTATATGACTATGATTATTGTTTTCCAGACTCACAGATGAATTAATTAGATCAAAATGTACACAAGAATCTTAGTGTCTAGATTGGCAGCTATGCACCTGATCACGGCAGTATTTTCATTCTAATCTTGGTAGTAATCTTTTTAGCTAGCATTGTTACTATAGAAACATATATCTACCAAGTCTGGGACATTTAGATATAAATATATTCCTCTGGGTACAAAGTAGTGTTTCTCGGCTGAATTTAAGCTAACGACAGTTTTTTGTATTTTATAATTTGGCCTTGTGTCTTTACTGAATACACAAGTATTAGAGGAAAGTTAATTGGCATGCCTCTGTTTTTCCAGACATAGCCAGTCTGGAGGACAACTAGATCAGAATGCAGAAACAGAGCTGGATGCAGGATTCTGATATAAGCTATGAAGTCCACTATCAAGCAATATTTGAAATGTTTAAGTGGGCTTAATGCAGATTTCTGTGTGCAGTAGTTCAGTAGGATACTTGACTATGTCTGTGATACAGAGGAGGCACTTCGCAATTTGGATATATTAAACATCTATAGGGCTGAATGATATTTCATTGAGACATTTGTTAGCCAGCTGTCCATTATTGCTTGAATATAGGGAAGCAGTATTAGTATTTCACATGGCCTCACCAGACTGCATTTGGGAATCTTCCTGTTCTGCCAAGTTGAAAGGTTGAAAGCAAAGCTCTGGTTCAGAGTTACCAATTCTATTGTCAAGTGTAATGAAACAGAAATTTGCTTTTTTAGCAAAGAGGAATAAAGACTTAACTTTAGAGAACATAACCTTTGTAATGGATTGAGTAGAAATCTGGGAACTATAAAAGCCTATTATGGAGAAGGGCAATGAGGTGTCTCATGATGGCTTGTCTAGGTGGGGGAGGGGGTAGTGGTAGCCAGGTTTGCTGCTTTGCTGAGTCTTACTGGAGGCATTTTTACCAGCAGCAGTTGGGCAGTGATGGGACATACACACCAAGTTCACACTTCAGCCAGAGTTGAGCATATCGAGTAACACCCATATTCTTGAGGCCAGTAATGTAGATGTAATCCATCAAATTTTGAGGAGACAGCAGACTATAGGTCGAAGTGGAAAACCCTGATGCCTGCCTGGATAATGGCCTACTATGAATATTTCTCGCACAAAGATGAAGAGATGGGTAATTTGGGCTAATGGAGACCTAGTGGGTACTGTTAGACATTGAGGATAAAACGGATATTAAAAATGTATATAGTTTTCACCAGGGAGGCTACTAACCATGAAAGAATCTGTTCCTGCAAAAACGATTTTTTCCTAGAAATCAACGGCCGCCTACAGGTATCCGAGACAGTGAAAATCTGAAGACAGTGGAAGCATCCTTCACCTTTCATCTGACTAATAAACACAAATGTGTTTGCTTCAGAGCTACAGGTTAACACTCTTATGCTCCCCCTCTCAGCTCTCTAATCTTTATTGTTTAATGCTTTTGCTAAGTCCTCCATACTACTTATAAAGTGATTGCAAACATTCTGTAACTATGAGTGGTATTCATAGTCTGATAGTTGGCAATTGTGTATTGATTATGAGCGAGAAGCTCTGCTATGCTTATATGTAAATAAGTTAAGTGCAGCACATTTGTGGTACATAAGGAAAAGCAAAAGTATTTTGAAGAGCAAACCCACGTATGTCAAAAGGGTAAACTATCTAAAGTCAAGGGTTAAGGCAATGTGAAGGATTATGTGAAAAACACAAGTCTTGCATTACTTCATAGTAGTTCAGATATATTTGGATATTAGGGATGCGGCTTGGGCAGTCACATTAAAATATTTTAGGGAAGCTGCAGACTGCACAGCTTTTATTACTGATATTTAAAAAAAATAAAAAGGGTTTAATATAATTTATATTAGGTGTATCCTTATGTGGACACCCTGATAGTTTCTTTAAAGAATAGAAAGGGAGTGATAGGAAAGTGAGAAAAAGGGAAGACACAACAAAAAGGGGAACGCAGAAGGGAAAACATCAGTAGATATGTGCTAGAGGAGGTAGGAGGGGAGGGGCACATGTTTCTGATAGGAGATAGACCCCCTATTTTTTATATGGGGGTAGTGTGGGTTGGTAAAAGGTAAGAGGGTGTAGATAAAAGGATAAGGGAAGAAGGGCTGAGGAACCTGCAGCCTCAAACAATTCCACTGCTAGATCATGGGGCAGTCAGGAATCCCAATGTTCAGGGTGTCTGGTCATGTTATGGTATGGTGGTTGGCACCAGCTGGGACAGAGTGTCTTCTACATGCTGCAGTAAAGCTTCAACTGGATGAATCCTCCAAACAACTACTTCTTCTGGCATGACCTCTGCCAGGTTCTAAAAGCTCCATTCTATGAGGCTTTCTATGCTGCCACATGTCTGAGTGCCTGTTGGACTGGTGACACCATCCTGACCCTGCAGGGGCAGAGGTTGATTGACCCCCAACCTGGGAGGTACATGCCTGGGTTTCTCCAAAGGATTTTGCACTTGTAGAAAATGAACATTTAGGGGTGGGAGGTTGGCAGAATGGTTAAGGTGTTTACCTTACAAACACAAGGTCAAGGGTTTGATTCTCAGATGGGGTAAATGGCTAGGCTTAAAATGGCCCACAAAGGCAGTTAGCTTAGTACTAACCTATGAACCTGTTAATCAACATAATCAATTGGAGAAAGACAAACCAATAAAGGACAGAGGAATTCATAAATAAAATAACAAAAATAAAAGGAAAAAAGGTGTATGGAGTGACAAAAGAAAATACAGTCAATGCAATCACACATCAAGTAACACAGTATTGCATTTCTTACTTTAAAATAGTTCTATTTTTATAAATCTTTAATGAAGTAAAACAGACTATATGGAGGCCTTATTCATTATGTTACTTTAAATTGTACAGAATGTATACATATATATATATATATATATACATCTATAGATATATATGTCTACACACACACACACACACACACACACATATATATATATATATATATATATATATATATATATATATATATATATATATATATATACACATACACACACATATACATATATTACTACTTATAGATATGTATAGGAAGATACATATTTAGAGGGTGCACAGCGTATTGAACAGTCAGTATTCCTACAGTTGCCACCTTTTAAAATGGACAGTGTATGATTCTCTCATACAAAAGACAATTATTGCATGACATATATACCCACAGAGAAGTTAAAGGATATGACACTACACACAGGTTTGCATACAAAAGAAATGTTTATTTATGTACTATTACAGTTGTATATGCCATGTCATATAGCTGTTAGGTGTTTGAAATTCATACTAACCAAGAAATGCAACTCTCAAGCAAATCATTTTATACAGTAATCCGAAAGCATAACATATGTTGCTGTCCAGGGCAAGGCCTTCAAGTAGTACAACAGTAAAAAAACACTGGGCCAGAAGATAACAATCAATCAACAGCAAGTAATGCAAATGTAGTTCAGCATCCTCTAATTACACTCTGTACTCAACCCCTAGGGGGAAAAGAATTAAGTTGTCACAATGAAGATGTATCTCTTACATAACAATGCTTAACTTAAAATATCACTATGGCACTGACAAACAGAACAGTCTGTATGACAGTAAGCACTAGGCTACCAATGTTCCCAAGATTAAATGTATGAAAATGTACAGCCATACACCTTAAGGTGTTTTACTACTAATGTCCCTCACATGTTGTAACAGCCTAGATTATATATGATGCATACTCCTCCCCCATAGAATGACTTACAGGGGCATATACCAGTGTTACATACACTGACCTCTGCACTGCTCAAGGGCACACAAGTTTTTTCCAGCTGTAGCCCACATATATATGGACCCTACCCCACAATATGTGTGGGGACCACAACATCACTGGAATGATGGCAGGAATGGCAGCATGACATAATCATAGGCCACCACATAACAACCTCTTACTGCATGACATATGGACAAAGCTTGCTATATAGGTGGAGGACAGAGGCTGGAACACAGGGTCATATTTGCAGTATTGTTGTTATACACTGAGTAAGTTGCTGGTGTTACAGGATCATTTGCAACATACTCTTAGTCAGGAATATGAAGTCAGAAACACAAATGGATGTAGCCATGTACTGACAGCACTCAAAAGACAGAATGCCAGTGATATATCTGAGACAAGACCTGTCTGGTGGACAGACAAATCATAACAGCCATTCTTCTGGTCATTGTGTGGATAGGTCCATAGTTGAGAGCTATGCAGACAGACTGCATTCCATGCTAAATTAGTAAGTACACACAAACCCTGTAACACTAGTGGTATGCAATGCATATCGCAACACTACTCACAGTGTCTGTAGGTCTGGGACCTTATACAAATATGTAGATAGCCTGTGTCTGCAAGTCCTCTTGTAAGATATATTGCTTCCTGCTGTCTGTAACACTGCTAACCACACACAGGAAGGATGTCCTCCATACAGGAAAGTTAAAGGGACCACACCCACATGATTTAAGAATTTATAGAAGTGGGTTGCCATGACAGTGGTAATTGGAAGTACTACACAGCAGACTGCATGCAAGTAGCAAGTGGTGGACACTGATTGGTGCAGAGGCCATCACCTGATCATGTGCATTACCTACAAAATCCATGCTGCAATCTATTCAAAGCATCTCAATCCATGTAGTGGAGAGTGACAGAGAGAGAGAGAGAGGGAGAGAGATAGAGAGAGAAAACAAACAAAAAATACACACCCATCCATCCAGTAAATATAAAGTAGTTCAGAAACTGAACTTACAGACATCCCAGGTTGACCAAGGGGACACAGCAAACTGTATCCAGAAGAGACGACATTCCCACAACAGGTATGGGAAGCATATATGCATGTAATCGAATGTAGTACTTGGTGCACAATAATGGGATAGATGATTTGGAATTATTTGTATGTGCTGTCAGCTGTTGTTGTAATGATGTCCAGCTGAACAACTGCTATGGACAATAGTGTCTGTCCCTGTGGGCAGTGGACCATACCTGTCAATTGTGCAGATCAGCACTGACTGACAAGATGTAAGCCATCATTGTGTGTGTTGTGTACTGCAAGACATGTATATTAGTGTAGCCAATAGCTGGTGATGGAAGTAATGCCGTTATGGATGACACGTGAGTTTCAGAGCCCACCGGTTGCAGGACAGTCATGTTAATGTGTACTTTTGCATGCACAAATGCCATAGGTGTGTAATAGGCTTATCTGCAATCTGTAACTATATATACCCCCCTAATGTTAGGCTGTGTCCACATGTGACACCTGTCTGTGTTGTAGCAAGGCAGAACAGTGTAGTTGTGCAGGAAGGAGAGTGTGGACCTGATGTTTGAATGCACTATATATATATATATATATATATATATATATATATATATATATATATATATATATATATATATATATATATATGGGTCCACTACAGAATCCTGAAAGCTCATAATCCCGAAGCCCAAAATCCCGAAAGCCCAAAATCCTGAAACTCAAAATCTTGAAAACACAAAATGGACATACTGACGTCATTGTGGCTTTGCTATTGTTAGCCCTGTGGTGTTAGGTCATGCGTTGGGTTCAGGTAAGTGTGTTGGTTTTATGTTAGGTTAGGGTGGTTTAAGTGAGTTAGGTTAGGCGCAGGTTAGCCATGTATGCAATAGTGACAAATATTGGGGTTGGGGGCGGTTTAAGTGAGTTAGGGTTAGGGGCGCAGGTCAGGTGAGTGTGATAGTGATGGACCTTAGTGTTAGGGTTAGGGTCAGGGTCAGTTGGTAGATATTAGTGTCTTTATAGTGACATATTAGCATTATTTGTTTTTTCAGGATTTTGAGTGTCTGGATTTTGGGCTTTCGGGATTTTGAATTTTCGGGATTTTGGTCTCAGGAGTTTGGGCTTCGGGATTATGAGCTTTCGGGATTCTGTAGTGGACCCATATATATATATATATATATATATATATATATATATATATATATATATATATATATATGTGTGTGTGTGTGTGTGTGTGTGTGTGTGTGTGTGTATGTCTACACATATACAAACACACACATATTTATATAATTACATGTCCCCTACTGTTGACTGAAAGTGCTGAACGATATATATGAGGGAACATCACACATATCAATACACACACACACACACACACACACACACACACACACATATATATATATATATATATATATATATATATATATATATATATACAGCAATAAGTGGGTGCAAAATGGACAGTTATGTCAGGTGTGAACCCCATGTTGGGAACACATTGTTCTTGTTTGTGAAGGTGGGATTTGTACTTTGGGGAAGGATAGTAGGTATATTTGGGGAGGAAGGTTTGGTTGGAATACAGACAAGGCAGCATACAGGGGCAGTATATGGCACATGTTTTGGGTAAACACCTTAGATGAGGAGTGTTGTCTGGAATGTGGAAGCCCATGAACCCCCATATGGAAACAATGGGGCCAAGGTCCCCACCCATGGGCAGTCACAACATCATCTTCACGGCTGTGAATGTGCTTGAGCTGGGGTCTGAGTAGGAGGATCCTGTGATTGTGTACTGAGGTCCTCAATGTGCTAAACCCTCAAGTCTCTGTGGAGCTCCCTATGCACCAGATCCTGAAACTGACTTCAGGTGACAGGATCCTGTCTGCGTGTGCTCCAGTGGGGGGTGAACTCCATCCCCTGAGGTGGTTGTTCTGACAAAACATATAGAACAGTTTTCTGATCACAATTTTTTATTTTTTGCAATTGAGCAGGTATGCCAAACCCCTCGGGGTAGGCCGTGGAAAGATATTCTGGAGTTAAAAGAATTACTCTGGCAAATTAAGTTACAAGCACACATTTTCCCAGGGTTAAATGATTACTGCAGTGTAAGTTGTGTTTTAAAGCTTAGGTCTTATTTGGTTTCGATTCAACTGTGAACATTCTTATAAAAAGGGGGGACTTCATTGAAGGATTGCATTGTGTTTTAAAGTATGTCTTTTTAAGTAACAATTGATTAATTGGTCAGGTGGTGTGTTCTGTAACTATTTAAGTTACCTTTCTGTATGCTTGAGTAGATTCTGATGAAGTCTTTAGCTACAAGCTGATGAAAGCGCTTAATCTACTGGTGAATAAAAGAAAGAATTTTATTTTGGTGTGGACCTGCTGTCTACACTTGAACGGTTTCTTTTTATCTGATTTTGTGTTTGGTTCCTGGTTATGCAATCTGTTTCCCAAACATGCTATTGTGTCACTGTATTAGAACATATGTGGGTAGTAGTCCACACAGTCTGGGATTATGTCTAACAGCATGCATAGATATCCACATTAACATAAAACAACAGATGTGCAGCAGTTACATAGCAAACAGAACACATGCATATATGGAACCGTAGTGGCCCTTACAATAGCATGCAGGTGACATTGTTCCTAACAGGCCACAAATGATAATGTTTCAACATGGAACATGACTACAAACACATAGCAAAAATTGTACAATATGATATATATCCCAATGGTAGGTCTTCTGTAGACATATCCATTGAGTTGTGTGATCAGAGTGTTGTTGCAGATATGGTGGGGGGAAGACAGAGATGTCTATTAACAACTATGATACCCTTGCAGTATGAGGTCCTCAGACCCGTTTCCCTCTTTATGTCTTTCAGGCAATATGTCCAGGGAAAGACTGCCTATTTTACACAGCAGAGGAGAATGATGTCATCATCAGATACCTGGTGCAGCACTACAACATCCTGTTTGGCCGTACAGTCCATGATCTGCAGGACAGGACTGTCCTGTGGAACGATCTTGTTTACAGGGTAAACGACATCAGCCTGCATTACTGCACTGATCTACTCCACCATGCCTGTCAGTGTGCTGCTGTGGTTAGGGGGGACCAGCTTGTAACAGGGGGGGGGTCATGCCATCCAGCCCCCGACACATGTTGATGAGCTCCTCACCAACCTCGGGGGACCTGCACACCTGCAAATGCAACACCTGGTGGAGAGCATAGTGGAGGTGGGTGCCACCCTCACAATGGCAGAGCAGTGTGCAGTTAAGGCCACATGGCACATCAGTAGACCACTGTTGTGAATCCATCCGCATCTGTAGAGTTAGATCATGCATATGTGAGATGAAATATATATAGTCTGTTGCTGCATTGTAGAAATAAACAGAAGTGCTGACATCACATCTCTCACAGAATTATGTAGGTCTCTCTGGTATACCTCCGGAGCAGCAGCCTGTAGCTGGTGAGTATGCTGTTTGCTCAGGTTTGCCAATATGATGGTCATATTATGGTCATGGTATATTCCATGCACACATTTAACACACCTACCCATAATGCATGGTGTACATGGTCATGTATTGTTGATGTTAACTGCACTGCATCACAGTGGTCACCATGATGGTTTATCTGAAGAGTATGTAAGACTCCTGCAATATAACTAACAACCTGTCATTGCAAGATGTGTGCACAGAGATGAACATAATGGTGGGACAAATGGCCTACATTGGGGACATGTCTGAAACATCACCCTTATACAGTGCTACAACAGTGTATATACCACTATTGCAATGGCAAGTGTTACAGATCTACACTACAGCATATCACAATACTGCATTCCACAACCCTTACAACCTGCAATATGGTCCTAACATGAGCAATGGATGTGTAATATGGAATCCTATGTTAGGACAGCAAATATGAGGAATACATACCTTCACAAACACTGGAAGCATATGTGTGCATACACTCCAAATAACATATTGTGGAAGCAGCTTTTGAGGTACTGACAGCATGGATTCTTCATGAGTATGGACCTTCCAGCAAGTACATGTCCTCAATGTCACACCAATAAATGGTCTGACGTCCAAGATGTTTGGCCATCAAATGTGCCCACTTACCTGCAACAGAGGCAGCCATGGCTTGCACACATCTTACAAGCCATAGCATGGATCCCATACCCAAGAGGTAGCACCCAGGAGTTGGACATGTAGCCTTACCTTACCATTGCATATACCATGGTAAACAGTGCAGACTGTCATGTATGTGGCGAGGATGTATGGGACAGGATTAATGTAGAAAATAAACAGATGGCTATCAAAGACAAATGACAACACATGTTGCAAACTGGTCATGCAGGGTGCCTAGTAACATGCCACAGCACTAAGGGAGTTGCAGGAATGTCTAGCAAGTACTGGCTGTGCAGTACCCATGTCACCAATTGCCTGGACTCTGCATAAGTGTGGCCCATGGGTTAGGGTAATCAGATGGGACAGTTGCACCACAGGAAACATCAGCCAGGTCTCTCTACAGGTAGTGTATGCATAACAGCAAAGGTAAAAAAGGCATGCATCGCAATGTGTACTGGTGTACCAAGACCACACTGGAAACTTACAGACAGTATCAATTAAGATACATGTGCTGGACAACCAACACCTCATCCCACCTCAGGCCCACCATCCCCATCTGTACCTTGCCAGTGCCAGTGTACACCTGTATGTTTGCCATTCATTAGCAGGGACTACGCCAGCACACATGGTATTCAGTGTTTGGGACACTGCAAAACAACAAGCATGTGTAGGCCATAGTTGTGAAGCATCTGCAAAATGGCTGAGGGTGGGGAGAGGGTGTCATCATGAAACACAACAGTGCACTGAAGCAAAGATCCAAAGGATGATACAAATGGTTGTATCTGCACAAGTCAATGTCAGGGACTGTGGCAGACATAACCCTGACTCCACAGCAATAGTGACAGCACTGTGTGACCTCCAAGGGATGTGCACAAGTTGACCTTGCAATCATGCAGAGTTGGAGGACATTTGTAGGGCAGAGTGACCAAATACTGGCAAATGCAGATGGTCCATGCTAGTGTACCCCTGCCAGGAATAGTGACTGCTGTAGTACACATATGCACCCACAAATTGTATGCATCTCAATCAGCATCTGCACAACTAACACATTTGTTTGACACTGCATTTGATTGCACAGGTCATATGTCACATATCAGGTTCATGTAATGTTAACATACGCAGTCATGTGGCCACATGGCATATAAGGAAGAGGGTGCCATATCAATAAGGGTGTATACACTCGCCATAGCCACGGTAAGGTTTGAAGGTTGTCAATGTAATTGTATTTTATTGGCCATACATGCACTGCTGATGATGAGATCTGTAAATCAGACATCAGGTATTCACAAATTACATCCGTCCACATATCATCCCAGGTATGTGTCGGACAAACACTTAGGGGCAGTCAGCAGCAGAGCAAACATAACTGACACACGTATACACAGTAAGCAATGGTGTGTACACCTGTGAGGTACAGTGCACAGTACATACCAGGGTGCCGAACAGGTGCACAGTAATAGTATGTACATGGGTGCAGTGTGTTCCAGCATAAGTGGCATCACCTACTAACACAACCCATGTATCACAGAGATGTATAATGTTGCTAGCAGGGACTGACTATAGATGCACTGCATGCTGAGTGCCATATGTGATGCATGTTGACAGATGGGTAATGAGAGATCTGTGTGTAATATCTTTGTGCAACCTCACCTGTAAGTGTGTGTGTGTGTGTGTGTGTGTGTGTGTGTGTGTGTGTGTGTGTGTGTGTGTGTGTGTGTGTGTGTGTGTGTGTGTGTGTGTGTGTGTGTCCATGTATGCACATGTGTGAGTGTGGGGTTGTTCATACCTCTCAATTTCCTTTGGAAATTGTGCAGTACATGGACATGAACAGACACATGAGACACCAGAAATACTTTCCTGACATGTAATCTCAGGACAGCTGGTAGTATAACAACATCTGCAGCATGAAACATGCATTGGGAGGGAAAACTAGACACTAGGGATACTATGTTAATTGCAGTCAGCAGAAAGGTGAAAGAATACCCACGTATGCAGCACTGCAGATGCATTGGGGAATTACTTGACAACACCAGAGAATGTTTCCAAATATTACTGCAGTCCACATAAAAAGTTAATAGCACAACAGATCTTGCATCTACTGAGCAATAGTTACATATGACACTCCAGTGCGTGACATTGAGTGACTGTAGTAGTTCATAACGTATGGGGGTCATGCTCAAGATGTCTGGACAAAATTATGGTGAACACTGGATGACATCAGAGAGTCTTTAAAAAATTACTCCAGTCAAGTCAAAGAGGTAATGGAGTAACAGGTCATGTTTTGGGATCACTTTTCTAAGCAATTAGAATAATGATAATTTAATGATTTGTACTATTGGCTGCAATTATTCAAGACTGATGCAGGATGGGGAACTTAAGAGAAAAAACTAAGGACATTCTGCAAACTCAGGACCAGGTAAGTAGTATGGTAGAATGTCAGTGTGTGTGTGTGTGTGTGTGTGTGCCCGCATGCGTGTGTGTGTGTGTGTGTGTGTGTGTGTGTGTGTGTGTGTGTGTGTGTGTGTGTGTGTGTGTGTGTGTGTGTGTGTGTGTGCACTGTTAAGTAATGATGTACAGGTTTTAAAATGTTTCTTCTTTTCCCCTCACAGGTGGTGAGGTGGGTTAGGGTCCCTCCTGCAGGCAATCTGATGTTGGTGTCCATACAGACACTGAAAATGATGATAGGTGTGTTGAAACACAGGCGGGGTTGTCAGGAGCTTAAGCTGTGCCATCGTTTGACATCCCACTGTTATTGACTCCATCCCCGCACACAGTCACAATGCCTATACATACCCCATCACCAGTGGCCATAGCTGAGGGACAGTTGGCAGTTGCTGGCATGGAACAGGACAGTGTGGTATCTGTGGCACATGTGTCTGGACACAGCAGCCATAGCTAGATGTCTGGTGGGGTACTACATAGGCAGATGTACAGGGGTGCTCTTTGGAGTGATCATTGTGTCTCTGACAGATGTTCCAATCTGGTACCACCAGACGCATGTTTCAGGACATCATGGAGGTGCAGGCATGTATAGAATGGTATACCAGGCAGGCCCTGCGGCTGCAGAGGGCTACTCATTCAGCTGTTACTGACATCTATGATCTTGCAAGTGCCCTTCATTATTTTTCAGAGGTCATGAATAGACGGTTGGGTGAGATGGTGAGAATCCTCAACCGTCGAATGTCCGTGCTCGAGCATATGGTGGGAGTGGTGTGACAGCCACATGGATGTAGGACAACAACACAAACTGCTGGAGGTTGACATGGACTTGCAAGAAAACCGAGCCACTCCCGTAGTGGTGGTACCGACCCAGCACTGCAGGAGAGGTGCTGTCCACACCACACTGCAGCAGGCCACATGAACATGGCCCTGGCCCATCCCAGGAGAAACCTGGATCCTGCAGACATATGTCATCATCAAGAGAGAGTACCATATCATGGTTTGTACCTGGCGGTGCCCATGGAACCTCTGGCAGGCACATTTCTCATGTCCATGGCCAGAGACGGTGAACTGCATACCCTACCAGATATGGTCAGCAGCTGTCCAACAAATGCCTTTATAGGGCAGCCACATGGAAGAACTGTGTGCATGCATACCCACACACAATACAAACACAGCTAGGGCAACCCCATAGCTACACACTACATCACCACGGCCATATAAATAGTCAAACCCCCCTCACTCACACACATGGTGTCAAACATATGGCACAGCCTAGGTCTCTGGCAAACCAGCAACACACCCTGTGCATATGATGATACCTGTGCCACATTGCTGTCATCCATGACATTGATGCAGGGACAGGCTAATATGGTTCTGATGCACACGATGACTGTACTATGGTGTACCAATGTAATGGTGTGTAACATGTTATCAGCAATAACGTTTAATGCTTACATGTGTGTCAGGAAGTGTAGCTGTCCAGCCATAATGCATTATAGCTGTTATTAACCCTGAGTGATTGTGGTCTTCAGAATGTCTGTTTGTGTTGCAGGTGTCCATGTGTCAGCAGGAGGATGGTCTACTGTTGTATCCTACAAGGGGTATGGCACTGTGGTGTCACTTTGGCTGTGCCATATCCTGGGTACAGGTGAACACACATCACAGGTCTGTAAAACAGTTACTGCATGTGCCACATGGCTGATAGGTCTGGGGGTAGTGTATACAGGTGAGTGCATGGTGGCTGCTGTCAGCAGCCCATCTACAGTAGACAAAGGTAAGTGTAGTGGGTGGTGCACACCACATGTTTGTGTATAACACAGACAGAGGCTATGGTGTTGATGCAATACACAGAGAACACTGTGCACATAGATGTATGTACCTGTGCAAGGAACACATTGTCACCTATGTAATTCCACCAAGACAGAATAGGCACAACAACACATTGGGAAATAAGCAGTCCACTAGTTTAATGTCATTAACGGTGGTACTGGCAGGGTATATGTCCCCCCTAGTGCAATCCTCAAGTTGGTAAACATAAGTGTGCTGGGGTGGGTGGCACAGCCATACCCTTTGGAGGGTGAGAGGTGCAATAGAACTGCAGATAGCATGATAGACAACTACTTAATCTGTTAACATGAGCTCTACAGTATTACGGCCAGCTAAGCGGGGGGATATACTCAGCAGTAACTGCAATGATGGTGGCTATGTCCACAAGAGCCAAACCCAGCTATGTATACCAACTCCAGTATCACTGCACACCTATACAGCGGGGAAGAGGGCATTTTCACATCTACCACTAGTTGTGATGGAATGTATTTCCACAGGGTGATACCTGTGAAGTGTTAGCATATGTCAGGCAGTTCTTGGTCAGATGACCTCCTGGGACATGTATATTCTGCAAACGGAAGTAAATTCCTTCACATACACACACACTCTTACTTGGCAACACTGAGGCTAGAACCCTTACCTAGGTATGTAGTGCCACTGATGTGTGTGGCCTTAATGGCACACAACATACAGCTTTTAGGATGAGGTGTGTTCCAGGTTACATGTTACGTGAAAAACATCCCCAGGCCTGTACAGTATGGTAATGGGGGATGTACTGGTTGTTTATGGACAATGCGTAGTGTGACATACTGTCATATCCACATTGACAAACACATAACAATCAGACACACATCTGAGAGACCTGGGCTTATCAGTGCTAACTACCTTGTCAGTGAATTAGGTGGATAATAGATACATATGCATAACAGTTTTCTGTGATAGCTTTTTAAACTCTGCATGCTTATGAATGTATAATATTCTTTGTCCACTTATTTTGCACCATTTTTAATGGTATTTTTATGGCATTTTCATGGTATTATTGTCATTATTTTAACCATTTTTGAGATGCTTAAATATTTTAAAAATTGTTTAATGAGTATAGGCATATTATATATATATATATATATATATATATATATATATATATATATTGATATATTGATATATTGATATATTTTTATATTATAAAATGAGGAGTGATTTTAGAAGAAAACCTTACTCATATGTTTTTTTTTTTTTTGTTAGGGTACCTTTAAATGAGAATCGTTTGAATTAATTGCTTAATTGGGCATGATATATATAAAGTCTGTTTTGCATTGTTGAGTTGTCTGAAGAAGTTGGGATATTGGCCTCATCGAAAGCACTGACAGTAAAGGATTGTGTGTGAAGTAACAACAGTAAGCTTGCCTTTGTGTTCATTTTACTGACTGTAGGAGGGCCATGACAATGCATCACCCTACTAAGCCTGTGGCATGTGCATTAGATGCATATCCCTGTAGTAGCACTCTTGGGATAGACAAGGGGTTGTATTGCAGTGCTGGTCAATGTGTGATCGTGGGTATGTCAGAGTGTTATCATGTGTTTCAGTGTGTACAATATCCACTGTGTGGTGTGGGTGCTGGGTACCATGATGTAAACACCACAACAACTGGAACTTAATTAAATACGCTGCCCTGGGTGCCAAACCATCATTACAAGAGTCCAATCAAGACAAAATGAAGTGTAGAAGAAAAAATATTTCAATGCATTGGCTACATGACAGCGTACTTAATATCTAGATGGAAACCCAAAGGTTGTGAGGCACGAAAAAATTAATTACTTTTTAAATACATTACCGGAATGCCTGTCAAAATAAAGTATAAAAAAGTAAACAGCACTCAACTCAAACCACTTCTTCTTGAACTGCAGTTCTAATTATAGTTTATATTCAGCTTTATAACATTACCAAGTAACATGCTGAAAGTAGCAATCTCTGTGATACCCCCACTTGTAAAAATGTTTCTTATCCAAAAAAGGCCTGCTGCCTGACAACAACTATCTACTTGTTTCATGGGGAAGACATGATCAAAGTAAAAAAATGAACAGTAAACAAGAAACAAGCTCAAGATAAATTGCTTAAAGGATTACTGCACAAGTTATGGACCACACATGATAGAATGGCAGTTTAGTATATGAGTAAAGCCTGCAAAGGTGACTGCAAGTCTCCAACAAATGTAATGAGCTTCTGAAAATACTGTAATCTTGTCCTTTATTTCACATACTTTCATAAGCATTTCAATACCTAAGGCTTATACTTTATCTAGTTATGTAAATATTCTCTGCATGGCAACAACAAAAAGGCTTTCAATGTTGGTAATTATTTAACAGTATGCTTATTAAAGCTTACTTGCATCTTGCAATCTCTGACAAGCTTACCTGATCGTCATTAAAGCATTGCTACTTAAACACAGAGCAACAGGGCACTGCAACAGCATGCATTTTCTGAATAATGAGGAGCATAAATCAACAGTATAAAAATATGACAGAAAACCAGAACATTCTGCAAAATCAAGGACAGATGAAAAGCCACTGTCATACTTGTGTCTACCTTGGATGGGGGAATACTCTGCACACTAACACTGCATAACTGCTCCTTGCCTTGCTTGGACACATCCAGAGTCACTACATGGGGGAGTGGGGTGCAACAAGTATGTCACAATTTGAAATGTCTCTGGCTGATGGTGATGGCTCTGATACTCATACCGCTCAACCTCAGACAAGAAATCTTGACAAAGCTATACATAGAAGTGGGGCACTGGCCCAAAAATAAGGGCAATTTTTTAAATATTGCTCTTATAAACTTAAACAATAAATATGGACAGTCTGATACACTCAGGTCACTCCAGAGGTATACACAGAACCCTTTAGTGCAAGACGTGTTGACCAAGCCTGACAATGTAGATTTTACCAGCCATGTAGATGGGTATATCATGTAAATACTGGAATACATATGCTCACATGGTTTTTGAATTCATACACTATTGTCTGTCCTAACACATAATAACCAGAGGAGCAGAGGTCACAAGCCCACATACTACCCACTAGTTATTGACATACATCTGTACAGCATCCCACTGCTTTGTCAGAAATACACAACGGTTATAGTGGCCCGGCAGCCGTACATCTGACAAATATCTGGACATAACATCACACTGGGTAAGTACACTGAGCTGCAAGGCATGTCTCAAAAAAACTGTGCAAACTACAGGCAGACTGCCACAACACTGGCCTACATTTCTTATGGGGAAATACACATGTACCTGCAAATATAGCAGGCTCTACAGGCATGTAACAGCATGGAGTAACAGACACCTGTGTGAGACCGCATACCCACAACCAATGTGAGCACAGTCAGAGCCACATAAAGTAAGCATGCTTAATATTACAGTATATGGACTGTCTGATCAACACCATCCTCATATGTGCCACACACACACACACACACTAACCCTACATATACTGGACCAATACACAGTGTATTCCGATGCCTGATTGTGGTATGGGACATGTGTGGGTTTGTCCCTACAAACACGTAAGCTGATAGGGTACCATACACTGGAGCAGCATGCAACTTCAGATAGAACAGGACCATGAACAATGACATCTACCACAGTCTGTGCACAGGTCAATGTACATATTTGCAATAAACATTATGTCAACAATCACCATAAGTACACAGACTTCATTACTGTACACACTACAACAGAATGTCCAGGTTTTGTCCTCAAATATAACCCCTACTATACATAACATGTCTAGCAGTCTGATATCTCACTGGCTTGTTATCAGGTATGATGTCAATAAATAATGGTGTACTGAACATATGCACCTCTTACTGCATGACATATGTACACAGATTGATGGAGTTGTTGCTGGAGGCACAAACAAAGATCCAATATTGACATGTTGCTGTGATAACCTCTTACATTTACTGGTGTAACAGGGTTTGTTGTGACATATGTCTTCTGAGGGATATAAAGTCAGTTTCTCTCATGGCTGTCACCATGTACTAACTGCAATCCTCAGACTATCCTACTGCATTTCTAAAGATAGTTCATCCATGAGTAACACAGCACATGTAAGACTCCTGACACTGGACAGTCTGCAGATAGCCCTACAGATGGCAGTTTCCTCAACCACATAACACTGTCATGACAGGTATTAAATCATGTAGACCAGCCATATCCACACAAACCCTGTTAAACCAGCATTACTTCAAATGGAGAAGAGCAAGACTTACATTCTGTAGTCATGTCTGGAGCTTTCTGCTCCTGTTTGTCGGCCTGTCTCCACAGTGTATGTTGTAAGAGGTATATCCCACTACCCTCTGTGATGCTGTTTGCCAAATACTGACATGAAGTCCTGCTCACAGTAAATGAAAATAGCCAACACCCACATGATATTCCTAGTTATAGGAGTGTGTTTCCATGCAACTGGCTATGGGAATGTTACCACAGATGTTCCACATGCAATCAGCTAGTGGGGGACTGTAATTTGTGCAAAGGCCATCAGCTGATCATGAGCATCACTTACAAAACACAGGCTGCTGCCTAAGCAAAGCAGGTGTACTTCTCCACATCCACCAGAGAGGGAGTGAGAGAGAGAGAGACAAAGTAAGAGAGGAAGGGGGTAGGAGAGTAAAAGCTAAGCATGTTTGTTTCACACACTTACCAGTACAGGATTTCAAACCCCTGCCTGACTGTGTATTGCTAATACATTTCTATGCAGTCATTGCATGTGCCACAGAGGTTACATGTTGGAGAGCTGTCCAAAGGTATATTTGAAAGTGAGTGACATCAGCAACAGTGCTAAAGGAGGGATAAGGTAGGTATAGTACATGTGCCTGCCCACAAAAACAGGTGTCAAGGATGACACAGTCACACTCTCTCAGGGACTCACACAGATTATCACAGTTGGCAGGGTCAGGATTAGAATTCCTAACTAACTAGTTTACTACACTACAGTATTACTCAGGTATCACATGCACCACAGTGGTTATCAGGTTAATATATGGGCAAAAGGTATGCCAAGGTGACTGACATCAGAAGGCATGCTTCAGTAAAGCAATGGGAGGTGTAGTGAGTGTGAATGGCTTCCAAATCTCTAATCTCCACACACACACACACACACACACACACACACACACACACACACACACACACACACACACACACACACACACACACGCATAGACACAAGTTTGCCAGTACTGACATGCATGGGTTCATTGCTTTACAGGTGTGTAGTGGTTGACTGTTTTAGAAGGCTGTAAAAGGCTAGGCAAAGGGTATACCTTGGCATCAGGCCACATGACAATGGTCTGCAGTGTGGCTCAGGGGTGTAGTCTCTGGATTGGCCCACACAGGTGGGTATTGTATTCACTATCCAGTCATCTGGGTTACTACTGTGGGTGGCCAGTGCTGTGCAATGCTTGCCATGTATGTGTTCTATATTCCATAACATGGGCAGTGTCTGGGATGTGCACATGTCCCACATGCATATTCTGTGACATGTAAAAGTGTACATGGGGTATCTGGGGAATGTTGTGTAGCCAGATTAACATCTGATGTGGTATCCCTGACCTCATGTGGTGAGAACTGGCAATGGAACTCAGGTTGATCCTGCACCTGCATTGACAGCATAATACAGGTATTCACTGGTGTTAGTGGCATTTGTCCATACAGAGCATGTGTATAAGCCATGGTATTTCCTTTGTGGGTTACATTTGCTGATTCTACAGTTGTTGCAGGCGTCAAATGGGGAACATAGCAAAGGACCACTGTATGCAATGATTTGACTATTGTAAGGATGTAACAGGGTGGCATGTCCTCTGTAGTCCACTGAAATCACATCATGGTTACTTTCTGTGTGCAATATGCAGGGAACTACCAACATAGTGGTTGTTGCCTGGCCAAGTGTGTTTGTGTATGAGACATGGGTGGAGAGTGTTCTCTGGGTAATACAAGGGTTGCCTATATTATCCCCCAATCCATAATGTCACATGAAAGGGTATGGATTGTTTACACCAGCCTCTCTGCTGTTTGACATCTTTTGTCTTTGTAAGGTGGACATTGTGACATATAATAGGTCCTTCATATAAGAATTTGCAAAACCCACTTCACAATGACTCCTGTTATTACACAATCACAGTCACCTCCACACAGGTCACTGATGACAAACACACACAGAGTCTCACAGTTGTCATGTCAGGGATTAGAACTCCTACCTAGCTTGTACATCACACTATAGCATTACACACTTATAGCATGAACCACAGAGCTTATTAGGTTATTCTTTCTCCAAAGGTGTATTTCAAAAAGAATGACATCAGCAGGCATGACAAAGTAGGGCAATGGAAATTGCAGTGACTGTGAATGGCCTCAAAAGCATTGATCCCTGCACAGGCAAACAAATGAGTTTCACAGTTGCCATGTTTGGGATCAGAACTCCTACCTAACTAATACATTACACTACAGCATTGCACAGTTATAGCATGCGCCGCAAAACTTACCAGGCTTATCCTTCACCAAAGGTATATTTCAAGGTAAATGACATCAGCAGGCTTGCCAAAGTAAGGCAATGGAAATTGTAGTGACTGTGAATGGCCTCAAAAACATTGATCCCTCCACAGGCAAACAATCGCACACAGAATTTCACAGTTCCCATGTTTAGGATTTGAGCTTTTACCTAACTAGTACATCACACTACAGCATTACACAGTTATACCATGCACCACAGAGCTACCCCTTCCCCAAAGGAGTATTTCAAAGTGAATGACAACAGCAGGCTTGTCAAATTTAGGCAATGGACAGTGATAGGCCTCAAAACCAATGACCCCTACACAGACAAATGCACACACACACAGTTGCCATGTCAGGGATTAGAGCTCATATCTAATTAGCACATCGCACTACAGCTTTTCACAGTCATAGCACGCACCACAGAGCTTACAGGACTACTTCTTCCAAAAGGTGCATTTCAAAGAGAATGACATCAGCAAGCTTGCTAAAGTAGGGCAATGGATAGTGATTTGACTGTGAATGGCTTCAAAAGCAATGATCTCTACACACACAAACACAGAGTTCCACAGGTGCCATGTCTGAGACTAGAACTCCTGCTTAACTAGTACATCATACTACAGCATTACTTAGTTATAGCATGCATCATGCTGCTTACAGGGCATCTCCTTCTCCAAAGGTGTATTTCAAATTGAATGACATCAGCAAGCTTGCCAAATTAGGCAATGGGCAGTGATTTGACTGTGAATGGCCTCAAATGCAATGATCCCTACACATACAAACAAACACACACACAGAGTCTCACAGTTGCCATCTCTGGGATTAGAACTCCTACCTAACTAATACATTACACTACAGCATTAAGCAGTTATAGCATGCGTAATGTTGCTTACCAGGCTTCACCTTCACCAAAGGTGTATTTCAAGGGGAATGACATCAGCAGGCTTGCCAAAGTAGGGCAATGGAAATTGTAGTGACTGTGAAAGGCCTCAAAAGTATTGATCCCTACACAGGCAAACAAATACACACACACAGAGTTTCACAGTTGCCATGTCTGGGACTATAACTCCTACCTAACAGGTACATCATACTACAGCAATATACAGTTATAGCATGTATCACGGACCTTACAGGACTACTCCTTCCCTAAAGGTGTATTTCAAAGTGAATGACAAAAGCAGGCTTGCCAAAGTTGGGCAATGGACAGTGTTTTCATTGTGAATGGCCTCAAAAGGAATGACCCCCTACACAGACAAACAAATGTGGGCACACAAGCACACACATACACACACACACACACACACACACACACACACACACACACACACACACACACACACTCACACACACACACACACACACACACACACACACACACACACACACACACACACACACACACACACACACACATAGTTGCCATGTCTGAGATTAGAGCTCCTACCTAATTAGTACATCAAACTACAGCTTTTCACAGTCATAGCATGCACCACAGAGCTTACAGGGCTAGTTCTTCCCCAAAGGTGTATTTCAAAGTGAATGACATCAGCAGGCTTGCCAAAGTAGGGCAATGGACAGTGATTTGACTGTGAATGGCCTTAAAAGCAATGATTCCTACACACACAAACACAGAGTTTCACAGGTGCCATGTCTGAGACTAGAACTCCTACCTAACTAGTACATCACATTACAGCATTATGCAGTTATAGCATGTGCCATGGAGTTTACAGGGCAACTCCTTCCCCAATGTGTATTTCAAAGTGAATGACATCAGCAAGATTGCCAAGGTAGGGCAATGGACAGAGATTTGACTGTGAATGGCCTCAAAAGCAATGATCCCTACACAGACAAACACACACAGAGTCTCACAGTTGCCATGTCTGTGATTAGAACTCCTACCCAACTAGTACATCACACTATAGCATTCCACAGTTATAGCACACATCACAGAGCTTATAGGTCTTGTATTTCAAAGTGAATGACATCAGCAGGCTTGCCAAAGTAGGGCAATGGAAAATGTAGTTCATAGGTTGCTACTAGGCTATCGGCCCTAATGCCTATACAAGCCTAGCCTTAACAATTCCCTGATTATTTCTTCCCACAATATTTACTTCCCTGGACCCCTGTGTAGCAGGGCAACTGACATGATCCCCGGGGTGAATTTTCTATTTCCTGTCCAATTGTCAAGGTTCCTTCTGAAGAGGGCTAAAGAGGTGCTCTTCTTGACATGTATGGGCAGTCTATTCCAGAGTCTGGGGAGTCTCTGAGTCAGAAACCCATTCCTCCAGCATGTTTTGTTCATTGTGATGACAAGGTTTAGATCCCTGGAGATTGTGACTCTGAAGGATTGGGATTTCTTTAAGTGTAGCATGTCCAATAGCTCTGGGTTTTACATGGCCTTGTATGTTAAGCAGAGATTGCCTCCGAGTAGACAATATGCAACAGAGTATAGCTGGATCATTTTTAGACAGTTAACATAGGGCATCTGCTTTAGGCCTGTGATTCTTTTAGTGAGGTATAGCTGTGGCCTTTCTTGTTGTTGCAGATGCCTTGAGAGGTACAAACCAAACAGGGCATTGTATTCTATGATGGATCTGCTGAGAAATGAGTACAGTAGGACAATGTCCTCCTTTTTTCTGAATGACAAGCCCTTAGTGATGAGGTGTGCCACAGAGAAGGATTTCCTGACTGTTGTGGCAATGTGGTTATCGAAGGTGAGACCACTGTCCACCTGTGTCCCTAAATCTCTTATCACACTTTCAGTGTTTAATGTACTGCCACCTATGTGGAAATTCATGGGTACATGTTTCTTTCCAGAGGGGATAACTATACATTTCTTGGCATTGAGTCTGAGCTGATGGCTCTGGCACCAAGCATCTGTTTCTGTAAGGGCCTTTTGTAGCATATCCACATCATTTGGGAATTCAATAATGACTCCCAGTTTGCAGTCATCTGCGAACCTTGTTAGCCAGAGTCTCTTAGTGTTGGCCTGTACTTCAGGCAAGTAAAAGCCAAACAAGAGCAGTCCCAGGACTGAACCCTGAGGTACTCCACTTGTCACTTGTCTGGAGCAGGATTTGGAGTTGGCTATTTTTACAGTGTGGGTTCTGTCAGTAAGCCAGTTGGCAACCCATTGAGTGATGTAGGGATTAATGCCCAGCTTTTTACGTTTATCTATGATGCCAGAATGGGAGATGGTGTCGTAGGTCTTGGCGAGGTCAGGATAGGCTGTGTGGACCTCCTTACCCTCGTCCACAGATCTGGAGAGTGATTTAAAGATGTCAATCAGATTCAGGAGACAAGATCCACCCTTCACGAACCCAAACTGGGTGGAGTCCAGTGTTTGCAGGTTGCCAATTTCTTTGTTTATAAGTTCCATGATATAAAGTGCCATGGCCTTGCAGATCAGGCTCGTCAGACTGATGGGGCTGTAGTTCCCAGAATCCAAGGTGAATCCCCCCTTGTGGAGTGGGATTACTGTAGCTGTGTGACACTCAGTGGGCATGAAGCCTGAGGTGAGGCTATGATTAAACATGGCACTTAGGTGAGGTGCCAGTTCATTTTGTAGTTCATGTAGTACACAGCCTGAGATGTTGTCTGGTCTCATGAATGCTGTATTCTTAGCTTTGGGGAGTGTGGTTTTTACATGTGTGGCTGTTATTACCAGAATTTGGCAATCCTTCTGTATTGAGATGGGCCCTTAAGGGGGTGAGAGGGGGTGAGGTTGGCACTGAATCAATCTGCAAAGATATTGGCAATATCCTTGGGATCAGTATATTTAATGCCATTATGTTGTTGCTCAGAGTAGATCTGAGCATTAACATTTAGATTCCTGACATAGCTGTAGAATGGCTTGTGGTTGTCTTTGGAATCTTTGGCTATATTATTTTTGTAACTATCTTTGGAGGATTTTATGAGGGATCTCAGCTTATTACTGAGGCTGGTAAGGGAGTTCTTTGCATCCTGGGATTTTCCTCTTTTCTGTGACAGTTTCTTCCTTTTGTTGTAAAGTTTGTTTATGATAGGGGACCACCAGATTGGCTTCCTTTTTTTGGAGGAGAGTGTCTCGGATCTATTTGGGATGTGCTCGTACAGTTCCTTAGTGTAGGATTTAGCAGTCGAACTTTTAGTTCCCGTCTGCATGGGTGTCATGAAGTTTGTCACTTCTGATATGAGAAGCATGAAGTTGGCTTTGGAGAAATGTTTTACAGATGTTTCCTTACTGGGGTAGTGGGGAAGGGATGTGGATGTCAAGGGTGATTAGCTTATGGTCAGACATTTCCAACGAGGGGGTGACCATAGGTGTGGTGCATCGATTTCCCATGTTGGTAATGACCAGATCTAGGATATTGAAGCCCCTGGTGGGACTATGGATTAGATGATCCAGGGCATTGGAATTTATGAATTCCAAGAACCGTTGGGCAAAGGTGTTGGTACATGAGTAGTTTTCCCAGTTAATGGCAGGGTAGTTGAAGTCACCCAGTATTAGGGTGTTTGGTTGTATCTTAATATTTTCCAGTATGTTTAGAAAGATGTAATGAGAATCTTGGGGCATGGTGAGGGATCTGTAGCAAGCTACAATTTGGATTGCAGTCTTACCTAGTGTTAGTTGCACCTGGAGAATTTCAGATGCATTGTGTTGGGCAACTAGCCTGGTGGTGTGAATATCTTTGGTGAATATGGACATTCCTCTACCTTTAGTGTTTCAGTCCTAGTTTGGTGGCTGAAAAGTGTGGTAAGAGTAGT
Source organism: Protopterus annectens (assembly GCF_019279795.1). Classification (NCBI taxonomy): domain Eukaryota; kingdom Metazoa; phylum Chordata; order Ceratodontiformes; family Protopteridae; genus Protopterus; species Protopterus annectens. Next base: position 1,544,785,155 of record NC_056741.1, read on the forward strand.
AACCTGGTATTGCAGGGGTGCTCTCTGGAGCCTTGAATCAGGTCTCTGTTACTGCATAGATATCAATGTTTTCCAATTTTAGAAATACCTATGACTGTAAATTGCCACAAAATCACTGATCCTTACACACACACACACACACACACACACACACACACCCACACACACACACACACACACACACACACACACACACACACACACACACACACACACACACACACACACACACACACACACACACACACACACACACCATGTTTGGGATTAGAACTCCTACCTAACTAGTATAGCATTACACAGTTATAGCACATACCATGGAGCTTATAGGGCTACTCCTTCACCAAAGGTGTATTTCAAGATGAATGACATCAGCAGGCTTGCCAAAGTAGGGCAATGGAAAGTGTAGTGACTATGAATGTCCTCAAAAGCATTGACTCCTACACAGACAAACAAACACACACACAGAGTTTCACATTTGCCATGTCTAGGATTAGAACTCCTACCTAACTAGTACATCACACTATAGCATTACGCAGTTATAGCATGCACCACTGAGCTTATAGGGATACTTCTTCACCAAATGTGTATTTTAAGGTGAATGACATCACCAAACTTGCCAAAGTAGGGCAATGGGGAGTGTAGTGACTGGGAATGGCCATGAAAGCATTGATCCCTACATACACACACACACAGTCTCACAGTTGCCATATCTGGGATTAGAACTCCTACCTAATTAGTACATCACACTATAGCATTACGCTGCTGTAGCATGCACCGTGGAGCTTATAAGGCTACTCCTTCCCCAGAGGTGTATTACAAGGTGAATGGCATCAGCAGGCTTGCCAAAGTAGGGCAATGGGGAGTGCAGTGTGTGTGAATGGGCCATAAACCATTCATCTGGAAGCACACATACAACACTCAGTCACACACAGGTTTACATTTAACAGGAACATGTATAAAACTGCTAGATGAATAATGCCTTGTACAGTCATGTTACACAGTTATCACAAGCACCATAGACACTATAGTGCGGAGGGATACCAGAAGCAAATGTCTACAGTGATTGGCATTTGCACATCGTGTGGTTTTAGTCAATTGGATGTGTGCTGTGTGGGACAGGCCTCATGATGGGAAGCTCTTTGTCACTGTCTGTCATTCTCTTCCACACATCTATGTATGTCTAAGTTTGGCCTATTATATTGTGTTGTCCTTGGATATATGTGTGCATTCCTATCCAATGTGTGTGCAAAGCATGACTAGTGTGCAATATGGAGTGTGTGCACAAGCATCTGCGACTGTCAGATATGCACAGTGCACTGTTGCCAGACCTATGCTTCATTTCTGTAAGTGTGGGAGCATGCCCAGTATGACCTTCTGTATTGAATGTGTGAATCCACTTCAGGTAGGTTGTACTCCAGTGCAGGCTTTTGTTCATAGGTTCATAGGTTCATAGGTTCATACTAGGCTATCTGCCCAAGGGCATTTATAAGCCTAGCCCATAGTTATGTGGCTTTCGCCACCCCTTTAGTTTGAATAAAAACTATGCCTATCATTTTGCTGTGCCTCTGTCAAGCAGTGACACTGAAGTAATCCCTGGGGTATATCTGCAATCTCCCATCCATTGGTCAAGATTCCTCTTGAACAAGGCCAGAGAGGTGCTCTGCCTCACATGTACCGGGATTTTGTTCCACAGCATAGGGAGTCTCTGGGTGATGAATCTCACCTTCAGCTAGCAACCTGTTTCTGCAGGATATCTGTAGATCAGTTGACAATATGGAGTCACAATGGGCAAAGAATAATGGGTTACTGTAAGTAAATGTGTCTGTGATGCTTCTGCTACATGATTTTGTTGTTAGCAGAGATATTCAGACATATGTACTGTTTTACACTGTGATGTTTTATGTCATCAACTACTGTCAGGTATACATATTTGCTTGCAGCAGTTTCCTGGGGAACACGGGATGAATGAAACTGCGTCCAGTATTGTGGTCTGCAGCCTACATATTCTTGCACAATCATGCCATGTGGGAGGTTGAGCTGCAGACACTTGCTGATGGGTCTATGTAAATGGTTTAGTGCCTTGGTACAGTGGTGGTTGAGGATCACATGCTTGTACATCCATCAACGTGACAGTATGGCCATACCCTGCTGTGGCCATACTTCACAGCTGTACAGATTCACATAGGTTATCCAGAGGCAGGGCTCATATTTCTGGTCATTACCCCTTCACATTGTGGTTCACAAGCAGGTTTGTAGCCACCCATTCCTGTGTTTGCAGGCAGGGATAGCATGTGCACATAGCTGAGTTTCAGACTTCACACACTACATGGCATCCATGCTTCTACCCCCCCCCATTATTCTGTCCTCTTCTGAACATTATGCAAATGTTATCTGATAAGTATTCCTATAGTTATCACTTCACACCAGCAGTATTTATGGGTTGGTCTACAGTTCATGCAGTAGGACATTTTGGGCATGCTATTGGGATTTGTCAACATGGCCTTGAATTTAGGTTCTGTGGACTATGTTATGTTGTTATCTGGGAGTTAATGAGATAACATATATTGGCAGCACAGGTGAGACACAGGCCTTTGACAGAGGACTGTAGGGAATTTGGTAATGATGCAGGCCATCTGTAGCAGGCTGGTGCATTGTGTCACTCCTGCAGTCCCAGGCTGTAAACCACTATATTTCCCTGGGGTGACAGTGTAGGTGTGCAAGGTATTAATGTGAATAGTTTTTATCCTTATTGATCCAGTGGTGTGGATGCTGGCAGGCTGCTGATTACAGCTAGGGACACACCTGCATGGGACTCCTCTTCATCATGCTGCATTCTATAGCTATTTCCATACAGAGGTGGGGGTCATATTGTACTCATTCCCAACAGCAAGGATAAGACCTGTGAGGTACCTGTGGCTGATGGTGGAGTGAGTTGGGTGCATGTGTGCTATGGAAGCTACTTGCAGCTGTGGGGCTTTCCACTTATACTGGCTTGTGCAGGGAAATGAGCAGTTTCTCAGTATTTCATACCTGTGACTTTTTGTGGTCTGCCAGTGTTTGGCGAGACGACATCAGTCTTCCATACTACACAGTCAACTAATGTGCTGGTAACCTGTATGTACAATTCCAAAGGTGTGTCCATTTGACAGAAACATTTTATACACTCTCTGTCTAGGGTACTTTCACCTGTGTACTGTTTGTATGTCTGGGCCCACATTCATGCCATGTACACCTTTCAGATGGTGACAGATATTACATCCGAACAATTAGTATGGATTACTGCTGGAATGTGTCTTGTTGGGATGAATTGTATATGGCACTGCAATTGTGAGAACTTGTCACTGTCATCAGCATTACTGGCCATTGGCCACCAGGACACAGCCCACCATGCCTACATGCTGACCACTTTCACACAATATACAACACATACCAACCTAACACACACAACCCTGCATATTGTACACATGTTGCAATCTATCCTGCTACTTTGGCCAGCTCAGGTAATCTGTGCTCCACTGTTATTATGCCTACACATGCATGTTACTGCATTTCTACATAGAATTGTGGGGGGTAGGGCACACCTGATAACTGTACACATTTGCTATGACTGTACTGGTATTTCAGGTACTCCATTTTATTCTGTATTCTGACCTATCATGCATACTAGAGGTATATCAGTGTACTACAGTTCTTAGGTTTTACTGACCTACATTTTAGTTTCAGACATCTTACCCTTCAGAACTAACATACCACTGCCTGACCTGTTGTAGTCTGTCTGTGTAGGTCTGGAGGGGTCCTGTTCTCCATAGCCATCAATCAGAGGCGTTAGCACAACCTTTCTTTGTATTTGTCTACACCTGTCCTGCTGGCTGAGACTGTTGTTTGGTATGTGAGCCTCACTGACATGCATTTGTGTGTCCTATAGACATGCATTTGGCCCACCACATGTCCTGCAGTGGGTTTTGTCACCTTCTCTAGTACTGCCTACTGTGATGACACCAGTATTTGTTAAGGATTTCATGCTGTCGATATAAGTGTCTACTATCTGCTGGCATCCCATTCAGCCACCCGATTCCCTAACATGCTCACATCCATACCATAGATACAGGTAGCAGAACATTCTACTCCATTCAGCAATTGATAGCGAGCTTAACTTACCTTGTGGCTGTGCCAGTATTGAGGATGGTGCTGGAGGGCTGACTATGTCAGATGCACATATTACACTCCCTATATATGGTTAAGCACAGGTAGTGTCATGTTTGGCATACCTTTTACTGTATGTGCAAGTCAGAGTGAGGTGTCATTCCCTGGTTTCCTACCATGTCAGTGTATTGCTATGCGTAGCCTCTTTGTCGAGGCCTAGGCATACTGGGCATACATCCTTCTGCCAACTGGGGTAGACTCAGGTTGTTCCACCTCTGAGTCACTCTGTGCTAGTGCAGGTCTTGGCAATGGTGGGGGGCTGTGTGGCCCTGCCCCATGCTGTTCCTGCTGCAGCTGTTTCCACAGGATCATATTGTGTAGCATGGTACATAGAGAGTCATAGATAAGTACTAGGATAACAACCCTTGTGGGCCATTTTAAGCCTAGCCAATTACACCACGTGAGAATCAAACCCTGCACCTTGTGTCCGTAAGGCAAACACCTTAACCATTATGTCAACCTTCCACCCATCTGTTTTCATCTAAGGGCATGGATGAGGAGTACACACAACTCACAAATGTGAATGGATTTATTTTTTAACTACACAAGTAACACTTGCAACTTTTTAAGGTTGGATTCAAAAGCAGTTCAAATGACATTTAAGTATGGGACAGTAATATACAGCTACATTCTGAAAGAATGTGCATTTATGATGTGAAGGGTTAGCAGTACAACAATGTGAAAAATGAGTGTATGTTCAGGCAAAGTGATGTGGTCTGTTTACATCCACTAGTCTTACTTTGTTAGCAATAATGAAGAATAAATCCAGCTAAATATGCAGAGATAACTGTGCAAGCTACAAACCTGCCAGCCAGGTAGGCAAAAATGACAGTGGCAATCAAGTCTGATGTGAAACCTCAGTGGCTGTCACTCCCACAGAAATTATACTCAGGCCAAGTTCCTTCCTGCATGCAACATGTATAGTGTATGTAGACAGTGCAAGCAAACGTCAAGGCCACTACCATCATTTTCAAATTGTAACCCTTACTACGTCAAGCAGTGGTGCAATGTGGGCTGCAAGAATTGAGCAATAAGCAGAAGATTCTCTCAGCTGACAGGCCTCACAGTTTACATGGCTTTCCTACTACTTATGGCCTGTCCATTACCACTGTGTTGTGCTCTTTTCATACTGCAACACTTGACCGTATAGACACAAAACAATGGCGGAAGACTGATCCACTATGCTCCTCATTACAGTGAGAGCAGAATGGGAAATTCAAATTGCAAGCAGCCACTAGTATTTTATTAATAGTGCTGCAGATCTATGTCTAACTTAACACTAGCTTTACTTGGATTACTTTTCTCCAACTCTTACAGACACTTTGCTTCCTCAGTCTTTTTGTACCTTATCGAGCCACCTCATATTGCACTTATTTTTTTCCTCCCACACCCCACTGTAGATCAGCAGTGTGTGACGACCTTTAATAAGCATTCCAGTCTGTGGGCACATGCATATATGTACGGAGCACATGCAAGCAAGACTGCCATTTTGAATGAGCAGCCACAGTGGAAGCTTGTATGTGTGTAGCAGTCAGCTTCTTAGTTTGTTCAAGTTTAATGTTCCAGCCATTCATCCTGATGTGTTTGTGTGCAACAGACTACTTAAATGAACACCCAAGCCTCATTATCTTATTCAAATACACAAGACATGGTGTCAGAATGAGATACCGAGTCAAAACCATGAGGGACGAAGAAATGCAGGAATATACAAGACTGGATCATCTAAAGCTCAAACAACTTGCAAACAGGTCAGAAACAAATTTCCAGGTACTAAAACTCACTTAAATTATTTTTTATGCAACAAATATAAAACGAAATGAAAGTAAATTTAGAATTTAAAAATTAGAATAAATGAACGAATAAAAATAAAATAAAATATCCTTTTTCCAGCAATGGACTGCAGAGCAACTGCAAGTAGCCAGTAGCCAGTAGCCAACAGCTACGAAGTAGCAGTTTGTAGACTTGTCATGTTACACATACTACTGTATTTGCTGTTCAGCTAAGAAATAGCTTTTTTGTATTTTGTCCTAGTTGTTTTCTCATAGCTCAGCTAGCTATCGCCACCCCTCTCACCCATTTTATGTGTGTGTGTGTGATGCCTCTTAGAGCAAGAAATCTGGACAAAGCCATAAATAAAAAAGTGGGACAAAGGTTCAAAAAGAGGGACAATTTTTAAATATTGCTCATACAAGTTAGAAAGTTTCTGAAGGGTATGAAGACTGAAATCCAAATGTTTCTCATTATTTTCTAACTTCAATCTTTAATGATTTGCTACTAATGCCAGAAAAACCACAATTTTACGAAAAAAATGGACAAAAAATATGATGGAAAAATCTGTACATTCTATGAAAATCTGGTCATTTGAGAGGTGTGTGTGTGTGTGTGTGTGTGTGTGTGTGTGTGTGTGTGTGTGTGTGTGTGTAAGACTCCATTGCAGCCACATGTTTATTGCTGGAGTGTCAAATCATCACTACTTGACCTACTGGAATGTCATCTTGTATGAAGGTCTGCACAGTTTTTGAAGTAAACTACGTCTCCACACCTGTTATGTTGATTGAGTCACTGTCAGTGAACACTGCTCTGGTAGTGAGTAAACCTTCTCAATACATCTTGCTACAAATTAGGAGATGACACTCGCTATGAACAGCCAGGAGAGGCAGAACAGTCTAATGTGTTGATAAGTCTCTGCAGATGGACTATGAAAGTGCATTTTAAGAATAGGTTTGCTTCCTGTACCTATACAGTTCTTTGTTTGATGCATAAAGAGTTTGCTTAACAATAAGTTTCAAAGAGTGGATATGTTGGCAGATTATGGAAGTTTCAGAAACAAACCGTTTCAGAGCACAAGGCATCTATTGAAAGATTTCCTAATATCTTTTAAGTTTTAGAGACTATGCCGGTCTCCTAAAGTTTTGTTAGCAGCATTTATAAAAGCCAAATCTGAGCTTGCAGACAAGGGCCTGTACACTCCAGCAAGATACCCTCTGCACAGCACAATTCCTTTGAGTCTGCAACGCAGCAGTGATTGCAAGGATTGTGTTTTACACACACACACACACACACACACACACACACACACACACACACACACACACACACACACACACACACACACACTTTGTTTCATTGAAAGCCCACTTCACTGAATTTGAATTCACCTTAAAACCTCAAATTACTGAAAACTCATTTCACTGAAGTGAAGTACTGGCAGTGTGTATAGTACTGTAAGGCAAGTAAAAGGTATATGCCCTTTTCCCCAGTGAAGTGCGATCCTGGAGTTAGTATATATATTTGGGGGGGAGGGGCACATTGCTATCCAATTTTGCTTACTCATGGACTAACACAACTGCATGTCTGCCCTTTTTCAACTTGTTTATGATGCACTGCAATTAGAGAATGCACTCAAGCAATTTATTGCTGCCTATCAAGGCTGTCAAGAGACTATGCATAAAATATGTTAATTAGTTACAAAGATACAACACTGAGGAAGCACAAAAAGAAATAAAGAGGTTTGATTAGTTTAATCTGGAGAGGAATAGCTTGGCATTACAAACACCAAGGCCAAAGTCAGAATTACACAACTCCATAACTCCAGATCCCATCGCTCTGCATCTACCAGACACTCCACCAGATCTAATAGGTCTTTACAGTCTAGATCTTCCACGTACAGCAAGCAACTTATCAAGGCCTGTACTGATGCAGAAGTTGCTAAGATTCAGGCAGCCTTTGTAGAAAGGAGGCTGCAAATAGAGACAGAAGCTACCACAGCAAAACAGAAAGGCAGGCTGAAGCAACCTGCAAAGGGCTGAAATAGAAGCTGTGTGACCATGTCACAGCTACAGCAAAGTTGAGAGCTACAGCAAGCTGCTAGTGGGAGTGACAGACAGCAGAGGTCCAGTGGACAGAGAATTATCTTAAACGCATGACAGATTAGGTCTTCAACCAAAGCAGCAAGCAAAGCAGCACGATTCTATCTTATCTGATGCTCCTAAAGCCAGAGACACTTCCTTAGAACCATTACTCCCAGTGACTACTGGTGCAGTACTCTCAACCAAGGTCAGCACGATGCACCTAGCCCTGCTCACGCTAACCTACCATATTGTGGAGATAGTCAACAACCTCCTTTCATTCGAGACTCTGCCCTGCTGAAAGCTCCTGCACTCCAACTCTCAGCCAGTTCCACAACTTAATGCCCTTGCACCACTGTGCATCCCAATTTCATTCAGCAAAGGTGCTGCTGTTAATGTGACCAACACTGTTCAACCAACAGCTCCTCACTTTAGGTCTGAACACACAGAAGTGTCACAGATTGTAAGTACAGGGTTCGGAAACATCTTGCCAAAACTGGCCTCACACGGTTTGACGACAGACAGGAAATCTACAGAGGCTGGAAATCCACCTTAAGTCTGCAGTTGGTGATGTGACATTACAGCTACTCAAGAACTAGATAGGTTCATCAGGTGGCTTGGTCCCTTCTCTTCTGAACGTATTAAGTGTCTCAATCCAGTTCATATTGCTAGAGCAGCTGTAGGTCTTAACGCCCCCTGGCACAGACTGGAATGTAGCTTTGGCAGCCCTAACATCATTGAGAATGCTTTATTCAAAAGACTGTAAAGTTTCCCAAAGATATTTGGCTAGAACAATCTAAAATTTCAGGAGCTCAGTAACCTTCTTTCCGAACTTCAGCTAGCCAAGACAACACACTCATTTCAGGCCTCAATTATTTGGACACTGCTCATGAGGTTAACCCAATAGTTTCAAAACTCCCATGCTATATCCAACAAAAATGGACTACAGCTGGATCAGAGTACAAGGAAGCAAACTGTTTCCTTTCCCCCCATTCTCATTTTTTCTGTGAATTCATCAGGAAAATTGCAGAGACGAAGAATGACCCAAGCTTCTTCTATGGAGAATCCCACACTTCAGGTCCAACCTTTCCCAAGCCTACAAACTTGCACAGCTCAGTGACCAGAGAGATCCAGTCTCAGTTAAATGGACTAATGTTTTACCTACACTTTCTACCATACAATGGCGATCAAAACAAGAAATCTGAAAACCCAAAATCGCCAATGCCCAATGCATAACAAATCTCACCCTCTCAGAAAATGTATCTGCTTCAAGGAAAAAACCCTGCAAGAATGCAAGAAACTTCAAGAAATTTGGGGTAAGTTTTAAATGCTATGCTTCTACATAGCAAGGAATGTAAAGCCACTACCAAGTGCATAGAATGCGACAGTGATGATCATGTACAAGCACTTCATCCACTTCAACATACTTCTACCCCATCCACAGTAAACCCTCCCAATGCAATGCAAAGCAGGGGAGGTACAACAAACAGTGGCTCCTACTCCAGTTGCTGTCACATGTACTGAAGTCTGTGGAGAAGGACTCTGTGACAAATCTTGTGCAAAATATGCTTGGCCCGTGGATACCCCAATGGTAATCCTGAAAGAGCCGTGAGCAAAGTAATCACTCTCTTGCAAGATCAGAGTTCTTTTACCTGCTCGACATAACGGATGCTCTGCCTTACACCGTGGATACTTGTGCTGGAGTTACATAAGTCTCTGGTAGGACAGCTAGTGGTCTTATAGCAGCTCCTCTCAATGGCACCCTAGAAATTCCTCTGCCCACTCTCATGGGGTGCAACCAGATTACAACCAACAGGTAAGAAATCCCTACCTCTGAAACTGCTTCTCGTCACCCTCACTCGAAAGGCATATATAGCCACATACCACCTCTTGATAAAGATGCTGAAATCCTTACGCTGCTCGGTAGAGAGATACTGAGGGTGCACAAGGTATGTGAATATATTAATGGCCCAAATAATGCCCAATGCCTGGATCTAGATTGGGTTGTCATAGGTAACGATTGTTTAGGCAAGCTCAGGAGACCTAACAGGGTTACTTCAAGCTACATGTTCTTTCGAATGGATTACTTGGTTTATCTCTAAGTAAAGGGATTGCATCCATAAAAAAGGAGGTTATTACCTCTCTGTGCTCCTCCCTCATTGGGCCTATAATAGGAGTATAATGTCCCATTCGGAGAGGTACATACCAAACACCTGCACCAACTGGAAAGGCCACAGAAATATCTCACAAAGAGAATCCATGGCCTCCAACACCTGTGCTATGCAGACAAGTTCAAATCAGTATCACTCTACTCTATCGTACAGATTGCTCAGAGGTGATCCCTGTCTTGCCTACAAGGCAATATTTGACCCTGCCCTACTAGAATTGCTCCATACCCGCAAGTTTAACTCCTCTTGCACTACCCGCTGAAAAGGCCTAAATCTAGTACGTGAAATCAACAAAACCTGCTGGAGAGACAGGTTTGTCTCCCACAGGCTGCCTCCTCTGGAACAGACTTCCCATACATGTCAGAGTACCTTACTGATCCTCTTCACATGCAACCTTGATGAATGGATGGGAAACCACAAGTATGACCCAGGGGTTTTAACTCTGTCCCTCACTGACAGGGGTGACAGGTGCTGACTGAGGTTTCTTTTTTGGGGATAACTCTTTGCTATACGTGTAAGGAGCCCAGGACCATTAACCTAGTACCCTCCTATAATGCAATATATATATATTTTTTTTAACTCTGTCCACATCACTACTGTGCAAGAGAAAGGTTATGCAGAAATGGTAAGCCACAGCAATGTCATCCAAGAGTACAACAATTTGGGTATATGTAGCTGGTGAGTACTGCAGACACCGGAACCATGACTTGAGCATCCCAGACACATGCTCTGTTATGATTATGGTCTGTGTGTGTACCTCATTATGGATTTCTTTTTCGAGTGTGTGTGCATTTCTGATTGATGACTTCAGCCATGGCTCCAGTGCGTAACCCATATCCCCCATTAGGTGGCCATATGGGATGTCCCCATTGGCAAGTCTCTGGTATAGCTGCGTCATATGCCAGATGTGGAAGTTGTGATAGCTTCCAAGGCTGCCAGCACATACATTTATTATAATGCCCTGGGCATCTCATATGGTGTGGCAGTTGATGGAGGGGAAGCCCTTGCTGTTTATGTAGACTCTACCCCACTCACCTGGTGGTGCTTTGATGTGTATGTGCATGCAGTCTATAGCACCCACTACCTCAGGGAATTCTGCTATTTGGTGGAAGAGATGCATACTGCTGGTCAATGCCTCATGGGTGTTGAGGAAATATATGTGCTCACCGGCATGTGCTGACATGGCATCCAGAAACTGGTGGAGTACCCCTGGATGCTGATGCCTGTGAGATCCCCATGATATCCCCAGCTGGCCTTTGGAAGATACATGTGGCTAGTATTCTTAAGCCTACACATACCTTGGTATCCACTGGGATGGGTTCCCCTCTGTTTGTTCTGTGTGTGAGGTGTGGCCAGACAGCTCAACAACTTGCTGTAGGAAGTCCCTATCCACCCTATAGTGCCCCACTATCTCCAGCTCATGTAGCCCCAGGTAGGTTACCCTGGGTCTGTACACTCTTCTCCTTCTCCTCACTGTGGGTTAGTTGTCAGCATTCTCATCCTTACCATCCTCAGCCTCTTCCACATGTTGATTTATGACAGTGACCACAGCCCCTATAATTTTGTTGCTTTTGTTAGGTAAAATTTCCCCATTTGTGTACACCGGTGGCCTAGAGTTTGTGGGGAAAAACCAGAGGGAAAGGTGTTTGCATAGTTTATAGTAGTGTGCTGGGCTGGGCTGGGCTGGCCTGCTGGCTGTGTAATTGGCTAATTCTGATACATTTCACCTGACAGCTATGCTAGTTCTCCTTGATTACCTTCCTACTGCTGTTTTTCCTTCCCATTGCCTTCCTGTTTAAGCCCCAAGGTGCACTGTGCAAACACAGTAATCAGATGTGAAAGGAGCTGCTATTTCCTGGTTTACCTTTTTTTTTTTAAAACCCCGTTTAGGCAATGTAAAGTGTGCTTGGCAGCTTCAGACCCCCCCCCCCCTTCCTTAGCTCTGCTAAGCTAAGGGCAAACCCGAGCCACAGAACTCCAATAAGCTTACAGTATGCCTGACACACCCCATTATGATGTCAGCTAAGTCTTAGGCTTGCACTATGGTTTTCCTGCACCTACACAGCCATGAGGGGAAATCTGTGCTTCACTATCATTCCTGTCATTTGCATAGAATTGTCTGCTAATGCCTAGTTACAAGTCTGACACTGAGCCTTCCCCCTTAGTAACCACTGTTCACTAGCATTGTTGTCTTCTGCCTGTCATTGACTATAATGGCAAAATTATGATTTTGTAGAAAAAGCTTTTTTCAGGGTTTTACATTTATTTTCCAGCTGATCCCGATTGCACGCCACTGCCCTATGCTTAAACGGACGAAATCAGCCAAAAAAATATAAAAGTTTTTTTTTTTGTTTTGCAACTGTTTTCCATACCAATGGCCATTTGGCCATTGGCATGCTTTCCACATTATACACACCCTTTATTTGGAGCTGTCATGGTTCCATTTTGTAGTTTGCAGAAATGTACTTGATTACTAACCGAGTAAATTTCTTTAGGTTACACTAATCCTGCACGGATGACTGCCAGCTTCTTGGATTGCTAATTGACCCCATTTGCATAATATTCACCTGCAAATGGGGTAATTAGCATACAGGAGCTGTGCCCGTGCAGGAATATTGCAGGAGCACTCATGCACGTCCCGGGAGCTTGTTCCTGGATCTCTCAATGGCCATATTGCCTCCAGCAGTTCCTGCACTATTCCTGCACGCTATGCAGAGCTTGCTGAATCTTGGGGATTGTTTTTTTCCAGTCTCTGTATTAAGTGCACACCTTGATTTCTTCCTGATATGACTTCTTCAGAAGGAAGACCAAGATCTTGGCCTCTTTATCAGACCAGATTGAATTGCAACCTCACATTAACAGGTACAGCCATGATTAGAAGTGCCAGTACCAGAATGAAGAAAGTATGAGCAGGTCTTTAGTTCAAGGTTTTTAGAACCAGTTCCTCTGGGGTGTGATACTATCTTAAACAAACCTAGATAACCAGCAGGGGCATTACAGCAGGTTCTGTAGTTATTGGCAAATTTGTTTTAACAAAAACTGCTTTGTTACACATGAGATTTATTTTTCCTTAGGAATGCATTCTAATATTGACTTGTACTGTGTGAAAAAATTGTAAAATAATTTCCATGATGAAGTATATAGAACTGCCAGTGTTTGTGTGTCTTGCCTTAGCTATCATTTTGGATGCATAAAACCAGACTTTTATACTTTCCTTCATTGTAGCATCAAGTATACATTTTTTTGGGTGGGAAGGGTGCATAAATTCATCTGCCTATACGATTAACTAACAATTTCTAACTTTTTAGTGAGTAGAAGTGACTAGGTGTGTCAGAGCACTGTAGATGGGCAGACTTTACATTATATTGCTATGATACTGTAATGCTTAATGTTCCATTTTATTTTATCTGAATATTTTTACATATCAGCTTAACTGAATATAGCCACACATTCCTGCTGTAGACACTGTAGATGTCTGCAGTGCATTTGTAGCAGTGAGAATCCATGTTCATTAGCATTCCAGACAGTTTTACATCCACAAAGTGGCTGTGCATGTGCGTATTACTGTGGTACATAGAGGTGAATGTAAAAGTCCCTAATTTTCATAAAGAACACGTAAATTGACCTGAATTTATGCAGAAAAGTTAAATATCACCATATTAACATGCCATTATTTGGGTTAGATGGGAAATGTCTTAGGAAACTATAGACTTCTAAAGCTAAGAATGTAATAAAAAAAAATTATAACTTAATAAAACATGTTTACAAATAGGTAATACTATTGAGGTAAATTAAGGAAATGTTGGTTTTACTACTATCATGCGCATGTTATAATGGGTGTTAATAAATATGGTAAACCTGTCATGTGGAAGTGGGAATTCAGTGCAATTAGCATTGGAAATGATTAGTGATTATTGAGGAAAAGAATTACTTTACTGTCATGTAGTCATTGTGCATATATGGTAGAAGTGCATTTATTAAGTTGTGAAGCAGTGCAGTGGTATGCATTCTTGGCAGTCAGTGATGAAGAAAAAGTGATATGAATACATGACAATGGGAGGGTTTATGGGAAGGATGAATCTGTTAAAAAGTTTTGCTTTATCTATACAACATTTCCTGGCTGGATTTATTAAATTTGTATGTTATGTTGCCAATTACAACTACCTCTGGGAATGTTTGGGGTTATCAAAAAGTACTAGAGAATTATTAGATAACCTATGTAGAAGATTCTATAGGAATGAGAAGTGTAGGAAAATAAGACAAGATGAAAAACTGGTGCAAAACACAAAACGCCAAGCTGAATCAGTAGGATAAGCCACTCAACAGTCAAATAATGCACCAAATTGAGCCAACGTCAATAAAACCAATACTGGAGTTTATTGAGTTAAATTTAAAACAAAGGATATCCGCTTTCATCCTGACCACTTTAGAACTTCATCAGATAATTAATTCAACAACACAATACATATTTATAAAAATTACTTAATTAAAAATGTCATAACCAATTAGTACAATGTTTAAAATGACACACCCCCTTAAAGAAAAACACATATAAAAACCTATAATTATGTATATGTAAAGCACAGAAATTCAATGTGGTCTGAAATAGATACAATAAAGCATCCCTAGCATAATAAATAACTATAACTATAAATATAAATATAATAGTATTTAAAATCTATGTAGGTGGTGAGTGAATACCCACAACATGTTATCTTTCCAGATCCTTTAGTTTTAAAAGGGAACTAATGGAAATGTGTTCCTTTAAGCCTGACCAGCTGGATGAATTAAGACGCAGTTGCCAGTAAAGTTCCCTCTTCTCTAACAAAAGTGACCAAGAGCCACCACGAAGTTCTGCTTTTATGTTGTCAATGACAATGAAATAAAAGGAATGTCCCATATTTTCCATTATATGCTTGCTGAATGCATTGGTGTCTTTTTTTGATTTTATGTTGTATAAATGTTCATAGATCCATTTTTTAACTTACAAATTGTTTTTCCTACACACAAACAGTGGCAACAATTACATAGAACACAATAAATAATTCTTTCAGAGCCACAATTATATTTTTGATGAAGCCTTACTTCCACATTATTAATCTGAAAGGTGCTACCTTCCTTAATGTGTTTACAATAGTTGCACATTGCACACTTTTTCATGTAACCATCATTACTCTTTCCCTTTGGCTTCATTTCAAAGATATTCTTTAGGTTTCTGCCCTTCTTGAACACCATGGTAGGTTGGGTACCAATAAATGGTCTAATGGCTTTTTCATGGTTCATAGGTTCATAGGTTCATACTAGGCTATCTGCCCTAGGGCATTTATAAGCCTAGCCAGAGTGTGTGTGGCTTTCACCACCCCTTAGGATGAGAATACTATACCCATTACTTTGCTGTGCCTCTGTCCAGCAGTGATACAGAGATGATTTCCAGGGTAAACCTACGATCTCCCATCCACTCGTCAAGATTTCTCTTGAACAGAGTCAGTGAGGGGCTCTGCCTCACATGGACTGGGATTCTGTTCCATAGTGTAGGGAGTCTCTGGGTGATGAATCTGTCCCTCCAGCATGTCCTATTTATATCCGTGTTGAGGTTTAAGTCTCTTGCTCTCATGGCTCTGGTGGATTTGGATTTTTTGAGGTGGAGCATGTCCATTAATTCCGGGTTGGACATGGCCTTGTATGTCAGGCACAGATCACCTCTGAGCAGACGGTATGCGACTGAACAGAGCTGGAGTTTCTTCAGTCGGGCATCGTATGACATATGTTTGAGCCCCTTTATCCTTTTGGTGAGGAACTTTTGGGGTCTTTCCAACTGCTGCAGGTGTCGGGTAAGGTGCATTCCGAATGGGGCGTTGTACTCAATCATTGGTCTGATAAGTGAAGAGTACAGGGGTACAATGACCTCTCCTGATCTGGATGTGAATCCCTTCATGATCAGGTGGGCAATGTAGAAGGTCTTCCTAACCACTTTGGCAATGTGAGTGTCAAAAGAGAGGTTACTGTCAACTTGGGTCCCCAGGTCCCTGATAACTTCTTCCGTGTTTAATGGATTAGTATTAATCAATTATTTTCTAAGATTCTTCTTAGGGTGTAACTTTCATTAGTGTAAATAGTAATGAACGATGTCTTGTAGTCCCTTTTCTTTCTTTGGTTATCAACATTCATGACTTGAATGTTGTTATTATCGCTGATAATATTAGTGTCAAGATCAGATAATAAGGGACTAAAATTACCTCTCTCCCTTTTGTTTACTAGTTCCACCATAATATCCATAATGAACTTATAAGGATAACCTCTCCTTACAAACATACATTTCAGGTTTTCACATTCACTAAGGAAATCCTCCATATCTGAAACCATCTGGGCTGCCCTAACAAAATGCCTTTTACAATGGCTTTTTTCAGTTTCTGCGGATGTGTGCTCGAATAATGGAGTAAAGAATTGGAGTTGGTTTCCTTTCTGTACACTTTAGAGACAAACTTGTTATTGACATAATCCTTAATTAAAAGGACATCCAGAAAGGGTAACTTGCCCAAACTATAATTGTAGGTGAATTGATAAGTACACTGACCTCAGTACTGTACAAACAACCACAGTATGTCCAGGTTATGTCATCAAATATAACCCCTACTGTACATAACATGTGTAGCAATCTGATATCTCACTAACTTGTTTTCAGATATGATGACACTAATTATGGTGTACAGCACATATGCACCTCTTCATGCACAACATATTATCAAAGGTTGACCGAGTTATGGCTGGAAGCACATACATAGGGCCAATATTGACACGTTGCTGTGATAACCTTATATATTTACTGTTGTCGCAAGGTTTGTTGCAACATATGTCCTATGAGGGATATGAGGTCAGTAACTGTCATGGCTTGCACCATCTACAGACTGCAATCCTCACACTACCTTCTGCAGTCCACAGATAGATGCTCCGTGAGTAACACATGAAACCAAAGGCACAACACACTGCCCAATCTGCAGATGACCCTGCAGATGGGGATTCCTCATAAACATAGAACTGACATGGCAGGTATTGAGACAAGTAGGACAGCCATATCCACGCATACACTGTTTAACCAACATTACTCCAAATGCAGTATAGCAGCACTTACAGTCTGTAGTCAGGTCAGGCACACCCCTTCCTGTGTGTTGCCCTGTTTCCACACTGTATGTTGTTAGAGGTAAATCCCCAATCCTTCTGAGATACCGTTTGCCAAACAACAGATCTAGTTCCTGCTCACAGTGAATGAAAAGGGCCAACACCAACATGATGTTCCTAGATATTGGAGTGTGTTTCCATGCAATTGGCTATGGGAATGTTATCACAGCTGTTCCACATGCAATCAGCAAGGGGAGGGCTGTAATTTGTGCAGAGTCCATCAGATGGTCATGAGCATCACTTAAAATACACATGCTGTTGCCTAAGCAAAGCAGGCATAGGTCTACACATCCACCAGAGAGGGGGTGGGAGAGGCAGACAGAGGCAAAGACAAGTCAGGAAGGGGTAAACGAGTAAAACCTAAACAAGTTTGTGTCACACAGCTACCAGTGCAGAGTAACAAAACCCTGATGACTGTGTTGTGCTATCACAGTTCTATGCAGTTATTGGATGCACCTCATGGCTTACCTGTTGTGGAGCCCTCAGAACATATATGTGATGGTGATTGACATCTGCAACAAGGATACGGTAGCTATACGGTAGGTGATGTACATGTGCCTGTCCGCTGGAACAGGTGCCAGCATTAACACAGCCACACTCTCACAGGGATGCACACGCACATTGACACACTTGACAGGTCTAGGATTACAACTCGTCAGTAGTGGGATTGCCACAACACATCACCACATAGGTCATACGGAGGTTGTATGGGCAAAGGGTATGGGGAGGTGTCTGACATCAGACAGCATGCTTCAGTATGCCAATGGGGGTTGTAGTGAGTGTGGATGTGAACATACACACCATACAACATACACAAAAGCACACAGGGTGCCAGTACTGACATGCATGGGTGCATGGCTGCACGGGTGTGTGGTGGTCGACTGTGCCAGATGGCTATACAAGGCTAGGCGATGGGTATACCTCGGCATCAGGCCACACATGACAATGGTCTGCATTGTAGCTCAGGGCTGTAGTTTCTGCCTTTGCCCACACAGGCGGGTATTGTATCCCCCATCCAGTCACTTGGGTGACTATTGCGTGTGGCCAATGCTGTGCATCGCTTGCCATGTATGTTTCCTTAGTCCATGACATGGACAGTGTCTGGGATGTGCACACCTCCTACATGCATGTACAGTGACATGTGGAGTGTCTGGACCATGTTGTGAACACAGATTATCATCAGATGTGCCAGTCTTGCCCAACTGTGGTGGGAACAGGTAATGGGCAGCAGGTTTACCCTGCACCTACATTGATAGCATGATACCGGCATTCCCTGCTGTTGGTGGCATCTGTCCATACAGGGCATGTTGTCAGGCATGGTATGTCCTTTGTGGGTCACATGTGATGGCACCACAGGTATTGCAGGTGTCCATTGGGGAACATGGGGAGGTGCACTATCTGCATGCATATGCATATTGGACAGATGGATAGGGTGCCTTGCCCTCCATAGCCCACTGCTATTACTCCATAGTTACTATCAGTAGCCAATATGCAGTATACAACCCACATATTGGCTGTTGCCTTGGCATGTGTGTATGTATGAGACAAGGGTTGAGAGTGTGCTCTGGGTAATAATGGGGTTGCTAATTGTGATTGCCTGGTCTTGATGTCTTATGTATGGGTATGACTTTGCACCCCAGCCTCTCAACTATTTCACATCTGTTATCCCTGTATGGTGGACATTGTGATATATAGTAGGGCCACTGTATAAGAAATATGCAAAACCTGCTTCACATTGGCCACAGGTGTCACACACTCGTAACCACCTCCACACAGGATACAAACTTCACACACACACCCATCATGTCTGTGAGTAGAACCCTTACCTAACTAGTTTATTACACTACAGCACTATGCAGTTATAGTACGTGACACTGAGATTGCTGGAGTACTCCTTCCCCAAAGGTGTATATCACATTGGATGACATCAGCAGGGTTGCCAAAGTAGGACATTCAAATAATAGTGAGCATGACTAGCCAAAAATGCATTGCTCCCTACACAGTGGCACACACACAAAATATCTACAACTGACATGTATGGGTATAGAACCCCTAAAAGAGGTCTATATCACACTACAGCATGGAGCTATTATAGGATGAACAAAGGGGATTACTATAAAATCTCTTCCCCAAAGGTGTATTTCACAATGAATGACATCTGCAGGATTGCCAAAGTAGGGCATTTGAAATTTATTGAGTGCGACTAGCCTAGAATGCATTGCTCCATACACAGACATTTCAACACACACAAAACATCCAGAACCACCATGGGTGGGGATGGAACCCTACCACAGTACTAAATCACACTATAGTAGAATGCAATTTTGGCAAGTGCTATGGAGATGACTGGGCTACAATCTTCAGTCATACAGACAGACACACACACTTGCCATGTCTGGGATTAGAAAACCTACCTATTTTATTACATTACAGCAGTACAAAGTTACAGGACACGCTATGAAGATTACTGGGCTACAACTTTCCCAGAGGTGTATTTCTAAGTGGTTGACATCAGCAGCCCTGCCAAAGTTGAGTATATGACTTGTAGACAGTGTGACTACCCTAAAAAGCATTGCGCTCTACAGAGACAGACACACACTTGCCATGTCTGGGATTAGAACACCTACCTAACTATTTTAGTATACTACAGCAGTATGCACTTACAGGACACGCTACAGAGATTACTGGACTACAACCTTCCCAGAGGTGTATTTCTAGGTGGATGGCATCAGCAGCCTTGCCAAAGTTGAGGATATGACCTGTAGGCAGTGTGACTACCCTTAAAAGCATTTCTTTCTACACAGACATAGTCAGAAAGACACACACACCCACACTTCCCATGTCTGGGATGAAAACACCTACCTAACTACTTTATCACACTACAGCAGTATGCAGTTACAGGACACGCTATAATGATTACTGGGCTACAATCTTCCCAGAGGTGTATTTCTAGGTGGATGACATCAGCAGCCTTGCCAAAGCTGAGCATTTGAATTGTGGAGAGTATGACTTCCCTAAAAAGCATTGATCTCTATACAGTCCATCAGCCAGACACACAGACAAACACACACAGTTACGAAGTCTGTGATTAGAACTCCTACCTAATTAGTTGATTACACTACAGCAGTATGCAGTTATCGGACGTACCACAGAGATTACTGGGCTGCAACTCTCCCAAAGGTGTATTTAAGATTAAATGACTTCAGCAAACTTGTCATAGTAGGGCTATGGGGAGGACAGTGTGTGTCCATGGGCCATAACCCATTCATCTAGGGATTGACACACCACATGTGGGCATACACAGGGTCATATTTCACAGGTACATGTATACAGCTGCTAGATGACTACTTCCTTGTACAGTCATGTTGCACAGCTGGCACGTGCACCACATAGTCTGTAATGCTGACAGATACTGGTGGCTAGTATCTGCAGTGAGTGACATCTGCACCTCATGTGTTTGGGATCCTTTGGCTGTGTGTTGGGTGGGACAGGCCTGGATGGCTCCTTGCCACAGTCACCCTCTTCAACACATCTATGTCCGTCTACCTTTGGCTTATTATAGCGTGTTGTCCTTACATATATGTCTGTATTCCTATCCAATGTGTGTGCAAGGCATGACTGATGCATACTGATGAGTGGCTGCACTAACAACTGTGACTGCCAGATATGTCTGGTCCACTAGTGTTTGCAGACATGACCTTCATGTGTTTAAGTGTGTGAGCATGCCCAGTATGACCTTTCAGTATGTTGTTGACTGACATTGCCTTCATTTCTCTAAGTGTGTGAGCATGCCCAGTATGGCCATCTGTATTGCATGTGTGGATCAAGTCCAAATAGTTTGTACTGCAGTGCTGACCTTTGTGATGTACACCGACAGGTAGCATGCTGTCTCTGCAGGGTATCCATTGATCATTTGGCATTGACTGTTACTACATTTCTGCATAGTGGGGGGGGGGCACACCTGACTATTTCTACATTTATACACAGGTTTGTGGGGGCACACCTGACTGTTACTATATTTCTACGTAGGATGGGAGGACACACCTGATACTTGTACACATTTGCTAGGACTGTACTGGTATGTTGGGTACTCCATTTCAGTATGAAGTCTTACCTTGCTGGCTAGAGGCATACCAGTGTTCTACAGATCTTAGCTTTTAATTACCTACATATTAGTTTCTGACCTCCTAGCCTTCAGAACTGACATCCCACTGCCTGACCTGCTGTAGTCTGTCTGTGTAGACCTGGGAGGGCAATTACCCATAGGCCTCATTCAGAGGCCATAACATAGCATTTGTTTGTGTTTGTCTACACCTGTCCTGCTGACTGCGACTGTTATTGGGTTTGTGACCCTCCCCCCCGACTGGCATGTGTGAGCACTTACTTTGTGGGTGTCCCAGTATTGAGGGTGGTGCTGCAGGGCAGACTATGTCGGATGTACATAGTACACTCCCTACACATTGTTAGGCACAGGTATTGTAATGTTTGGCATCCCTTTTACTGTGTGGGAGAGTTGGAGTGGGGTGTTATTCCCTGGGTCCCTCCTGTGTCAGTCTATGTGATATGCATTGCCTCCTTGCCAAGGCTAGGGCATACTGGGCATGCCTCCTTCTGCCTACTGGAGCAGGCTTAGGTTGTTCCTCCTCTGAGTTACTCTGTGCCTGTACAGGCCTTGGCAATGGTGGGGAGCTGTGTGGCTCTGCCCCATGCTGTTCCTGCTGCAGTTGTTTCCGCAGGATCATATTGTGTAGCATGGCACATACAAGGACAATTTGGGTACATGTAGCTGGTGAGTACTACAAATATCCACTGGATGTGTCCAGGCACCGGAACCATGACTTGAGCATCCCAAACACATGCTCTGTTATGATTCTTGTTTGTGCATGTGCCTCATTATGGAGTTCTTATTCGGGTGTGTGTGCATTTCTGATGGGTGTCATCATCCATGTTTCGAGTGCACATCAAGCATCCCCCACTAGGTCACTGTGTAGGATGTCCCCAGTGGCAAATCTCTGGTACAGCTGCATCAGATGCCAGATTTGGGAATCATGATAGCTTCCAGGGCAGCCAGCACACACGATCATTATTATGCCCTGGGCATCACACACGACCTGGCAGTTGATGGAGTGGAAGCCCTTGCAGTTGATGTAGACCCTACCCCCCCTTACTGGGTGGTGCTTTGATGTGTATTTGCATGTAGTCTTTTGCGTCCACTACCTCAGGGTATTCTGCTATTTGGTGGAAGACATGCATATTGTTGGCCAACGCCTCACTGGTGCTGGGAAAATATTAATGCTCACTGACATGTGCTGACATGGCATCTAGGAACTGGTGAAGTACCCTTACATCAACTGCAAGGGCTTCCCCTCCATCAACTGCCAGGTCATGTGTGATGCCCGCGGCATAATAATGAATGTGTGTGCTGGCTGCCCTGGAAGCTATCACGACACCCACATCTGGCATCTGATGCAGCTGTACCAGAGATTTGCCAATGAGGACATCCCTGACGGTCACCTAGTGGGGGATGCTGGATATGCACTGGAGCTGTGGCAGATGACACCCATCAGAAATGCACACACACACACACACACACACACACACACACACACACACACACACACACACACACACACACACACAAGAACTCCATAATAAGGCACACGCACAGACCAGAATTATAGTAGAGCATGTGTTTGGGATGCTCAAGTCACGGTTCCGTTGCCTGGACACATCTGGTGGAGCTGCATCAGAAACAGCACAGGGCAGGGCCATGCAGCCCCCTCACCATTGCCAAGGCCTGCACAGGCACAGAGTGACTCGGAATAGGAACAACCAGAGCCTTCCCCAGTATGCAGAAGGATGTGTGCCCAGTATGCCCTGGCCTTGGCAAAGAGGCAATGCATAAGACATACACTGACACAGGAGGGACCCAGGGATTAATACCTCTCTCTGACTCTCACATGCAGTAAAAGGTATGCCAAATATTACACTACCTGTGCCTAACCATGTGTAGGGAGTGTACTATGTGCATCTGACATAGGCAGCCCTGCAGCACCGCCGTCAATACTGGGACCCCCACAAGGTAAATGACTCACACATGCCAGTCAGGGGGATCACACACCCAACAACAGTCAGAGCCATCAGGACAGGTGTAGACAAACACAAACAAAGGCTGTGCTAAGGCCTCTGAATGAGGCCTATGGGTAACCTCCCCCCAGGCCTACACAGACAGACTACAGCATGTCAGGCAGTGGGATGTCAGTTCTGAAGGGTAGGAAGTCAGAAACTAATATGTAGGTAATTAATAGCTAAGATCTGTAGTACACTGGTATGCCTCTAGTCAGCACGATAGATAAGACTACAGACTGAAATGGAGTAACCAACATACCAGTACAGTCCTAACAAATGTGTACAAGTGTCAGGTGCACCCCTCCCATCCAATGTAGAAATGTAGCCACAGTCAGGTGTGCCCCCCAATCCTGTGTAGAAATGTAGAAATAGTCAGGTGTGCCCCCCAGCCTACATAGAGATGTCATAACAGGCAAGTGTGCCCCCCAATCCTGTGTACAAATGTAGAAATAGTCAGGTGTGCCCCCCATCCTACGTAGAAATATAGTAACCACAATCCTGTGTAGAAATGTAGAAATAGTCAGTTGTGTCCCCCATCCTATGCTGAAATGTAGTAACAGTCCATGCCAATTGATTGACGGATGCCGTGCAGAGACAGCATGCTACCTGTAGGTGTACAACACAAAGGTCAGCACTACAGTACAAACTACCTGGACTCGATCCACACATTCAGTACAGACGGCCATACTGGGCATGCCCAAACACTTAGAGAAATAAAGGCAATGTCAGTCAACAACATACTGAAAGGTCATACTGGGCATGCTCACACACTAAGGCTATGTCTGCAAACACCTGTGGACCAGACATATCTGGCAGCTGCAGATGTTAGTGCAGACACTCCTCAGTATGCACCACTCATGCCTTGCATACGCAGTGGATAGGGATACAGGCATATATGTAGGGACAATACACTATAATAAGCCAATGGTAGACATACATAGATGTATGGAAGAGGGTGACTGTGACAAGCAGCCATCCAGGCCTCTCCCACCCAGCACACACCCAAAGGGCCAGAACCACATGAGGGTCAGATGTCACTCACTCAGATACTAGCCATCGGTATCTGTTAGCATTACAGAGTATGTGGTGCATGTGCCAGTTGTGCAACATGACTGTTCAAGGAAGTAGTCATCTAGCATGTGGCGTGTCAACCCCTAGATGAATGGGTTATGGCCCATGCACACACACTTCCCTCCGCATAGCCCCACTATGACAAGCCTTTTGAGGTCATCCCCTGTGAAAGACACCATTAGGAGAATTGCATCCTGATAATCTCTGTGGTATGTCCCATAACTGCATACTGCTATAGTGTGATAAGGTAGTTAGTTAAGAGTTCTAACCCAGCATTGGCAGCTTTGTGTGTGTCTGTCTGACTCTATGTAGAAAGCAATGTTTTTTAGGGTAGTCACACTCCCTACAATTTAAATGCTTTTCTTTGATAAGGCTGCTGATGTCATACACCTAGAAATACATCTCTGGGAAAACTGTAGCCTAATAATCTCTGTATCGCATGCCATAACTGTGTACTGCTGTAGCGTGATAAAATAATTAGTTAAGTGTTCTAACCTCAGCCTTGGCAAGTACTTGCGTGTTTGTCTGTCTGACCCTGTCTGTGTAGAGAGTAATGCTTTCTAGGGTAGTCACACTCCATACAATTCATATGCTCTACTTTGGCAAGGCTGCTGATGTCATCTACCTAGAAATACACCTCTGGGAAGGATGTGGCCCAGTAATCTCAGTCGCATGTGCCATAACTGTGTACTGCTGTAGTGTGATATCGATCTCTGTTGGGGTTCTATACCCACACATGTTGGTTGTGGATCTATTGTGTGTGTTTCCATGTCTGTTAGGAAACAATGCATTTTAGGCTAGTCACACTCAGTACATGTCAAGTGCCATTTTCTGGCAATCCTGTCAATGTCATTCATTGTGAAATACACTTTGGGGAAAGTGCTCTCCAGTAATCCCCATGGTGCGTCCTATAACAGCTCCATGCTGTAGTGTGATATCAACCTCAGTTAGGAGTTCTATAACCACACATGTCAGTTGTGGGTGTTTTGTGTGTGTTTCAATGTCTGTGTAGGGAGCAATGCATTTTAGGATAGTCACACTCAGTACATTTCAAATGGCCTACTTTGGCAATCCTGCTGATGTCAGCTAATGTGATATACACCTTTGGGGAAGGTGTATCCCAGTAATCTCCGTGGCATGTACTATAACTGTGTAGTGCTCTAGTGTAATAAACTAATTAGGTAGGGGTTCTACTCCCAGATATAACAAGTGTGTGTGTGTGGGTGTGTGTTTGTAACTTGTATCCTGTATGGAGGTGTGTGTGACACCTGGGCCCAATGTGGAGTGGGTTTTGCAATTTCTTATATGGCGGCCCTAGTATATATATATATCACAATGTCCACTGTACAGGGATAACAGATGTGAAATATCTGAGAGGCTGGGGTGCAAATCCATACCCATATATGTGACATCAAGGCCAGGCAATCACAGTTAGCAACCCCAGTATTACCACACTATCATTAGTGTCATTAGCACGCTATCAACCCATGTCTCATACACACACACACATGCTGAGGCAACAGTCAATATGTGTGTAGTACAGTGCATATTAGCGACTGATAGTAACTATGGAGTGAATGCAGTGGCCTACAGAAGGCATGACACCCTGTCCATCTGTCCAACAGGCACATATATGCAGATAGTGCACCTTCTCCATGTTCCCCACTGGACACGTGCAACACCTGTGGTGCCATCACATGTGACCCACAAAGGACATACCATGCCTAAAAACATGCCCTGTATGGACAGATGCCACTGACACTGGGGAATGTCGCTAGCATGCTATCAATGTAGGTGCAGGGTAACCTGCTGTCCATTATCAGTTCCTGATACAGGTGGCCAAGACTGGCACATTTGATAATAATCTGTGTACACAACATGGGCCCGACACACCACGTACAGTTCCAAATGTCACTCTACATGCATGTGGGAGGTGTGCACATTCCAGACATTGTCCATGCCATGGACTAAGGACACATACATGGCAAGCGATGCACAGCATTGGCCACACACTATAGTTACCCAGGTGACTGGATGGTGGATAAAATACCCACCTGTGTGGGCAAATGCAGAAACCACAGCCTTGAGCCACAATGCAGACCATTGTCATGTAGCCTTATGCCAAGTATACCCATCACCTAGCCTTGTATAGCCATCTGGCACAGTCGACCACCACATACCCATGCAGAAAGGCACCCACGCATGTCACTACTGTCACCCTGTGTGTTTGTGTGTGTGTTGTATGATGAATATGATAAAATCCACACTCACTACAACCCCCAGTGGCATACTGAAACATGCTGTCTGATGCCAGACACCTCCCCATACCTTTTGCCCATATAATCTCCATATGACCCATGTGATGCATGTGATTACCTGCACAGTAATGTGTTGTGGCAATCTTACTAGTGATGAACTATATCCTTGGCCCTGCCAAGTGTGTTAGTGTGTGTGCATCCCTGTGAGAGTGTGGCTGTGTTGATGCTGGCACCTATTCATGTGGACAGGCATGTGTACTTCACCTAGCATAGAGCTACCATATACCTGTTGCAGATGTCACTCATCATCACATATATGTTCTGAGGACTCCACAACAGGTAACCTATGTGGCGCATCCAATAACTGCATAGGACTGTGATAGCACTAAGTAGTCATCAGGGGTTTGATACCCTGTGCTGGTAGGTGTGTGACACAAACATGTTTAGGTTTTACTCCCCACTCCTCCCTCACTTGTCAATGCCTCTGTCTACCTCTCTCACTCCCTCACTTGTGAATGTGGAGACCTACACCTGCTTTTCTTAGGCAGCAGCATGTGCATTTTAAGTGATGCTCATGATCAGCTGACGGCCTCTGCCTGAATTGCAGCCATCCTCTAGCTAATTGCATGTGGAACAGCTGTGGTAACATTCCCATAGCCAATTTGATGGAAACAGACTCCAATATCTGGGAACATCATGTTGGTGTTGGCCCTTTTCCTTCACTGTGAGCAGAAGCTATATCTGTTGTTTGGCAAACAGCATCTCAGATGGACTGGGGATTCACCTCTAACAACATGCACTGTGTAAACAGGGCAGCACACAGGAGGGGGATGTACCTGACCTGACTAGAGACTGTATGTGCTGCTATACTGCATTTGGAGCAATGTTGGTTTAACAGTGTGTGTGTGGATATGGCTGTCCTACATGTTTTAATACCTGCCATGTCAGTTCTATGTTTATGAAGAATCCTTATCTGTAGGGTCATCTGCAGACTGGGCAGTGTGTTGTACCTTTGGTTTCATGTGTCACCCACAGAGCATCTATCTGTGGACTGCAGAAGGTAGTGTGAGGATTGCAGTCTGTAGATGGTGCAAGCCGTGACAGTTACTGACCTCATATCCCTCATAGGACATATGTTGCAACAAGCCCTGTTACAACAGTAAATGTATGAGGTTATCACAGCAACATGTCAATATTGGCCCTTTGTATGTGCTTCCAGCTACAACTCTGTCAACTTCTGTACATATGACGTGCTTTAAGAGGTGCATATGTGCTCTACACCATCATTAGTGTCATCGTATCTGATAACAAGCCAGTGAGATATCAGACTGCTACACGTTATGTACAGTAGGGGTCATATTTGATGACATGACCTGGACATTCTGTGGTTGTTTGTACAGTACTGAAGTCTGTGTACTTATGGTGAATGCTGACAGAGTGTGTGTGTTGTTAATATGTAGCTTGGCCTATGTACAGACTCTGGTAGATGTCATCGTCCTAGGTCCCATCCTATCTGATGTTACATGCTGCTCCACTGTATGTTACCATATTGGTTTACATGTTTGTAGGGCCATACACACACATGTCCCATACCACAGATGGTCATCAGACCACACTGTGTAGTGGCCCAGTATATGTAGGGTTAATGTGTGAGTGGCACATATGAGGATGGTGTTGAACAGATAATCCATATACTGTAATATTATGCTAGCTTACCATATGTGGCTGTGTTCACATTGGTTGTGGTTATGCACTTTCACACAGGTGTATTTTAACCTGTGCTGTGACATGCCTGTATAGCCTGCTATATATGCAGGTACATGTGCATTCCCCCATAGGAGCTGTAGGACAGTGTTGAGCCAGACTGCGTGTAGCCTGCACAGTGCTTTGTTACATGCCTAGCAGCTTAGTGTACTTACCCAGTGAGGAGTCATGTCCAGATACTTTCCAGATGTACTGCTGCCGGGCCTTCCTTAACAGTCATGTATGTCAGATAGAGCAGTGGGATGCTGTACAGATGTATGTCAATATCTAGTGGGTAGTATGCAGCCACCATGGTATCTCTGTACCAGCATTTATTATGTTTCAGGACAGACTGAGGTGTGTGAATGCATAACTTATGAGGGTGAATGTATACCAGTCATTATGTGTTATAACCATCTATATGGCTGTTAACATCCATATTGTCAGGCTTGCTCCACATGTTCTGCACTAAGGGGTTCTGTGTATACCTCTGGACTGTACAGAGTATGCCAGAATGTGCACATTTATTGGCCAACATCTCTGTTGTAGTCCACAGGAACATTACGTGCTTGCAGCGGTATTGTACTATGGTGTCCTTAGGATGTCTGTCAGTAGCCAATGGCGCACATGTGAAAAGCAGATGTGACCTCCCACACACACTGTGTCTGTGAAGACAATCCCTATTACAGTAGCAATAGTCTGATAATATACCTGCTATGCATGCCTGACATCCCCTTGCACTATGAAGGTGGGACTATGGGGGCTGAGGTAGGGCTACACCCCATGTTTACAACATATGGTGAATATATATGTACATATGATTATCCAGATAGCTAAATAGATAATTACACATGTACATATCAACATATATTGATGAGTGTGTATATGTACATAGATATGCATATACACACCCAGATATATACATATACAGAGGAGTATATGTCTACACATATACAGCTAGAGATCCATATCCACATATATGTATACCACACTACCATGCCTGCCAGAAGTCCACTGCTGTTGTATCCCCCATATGCACTCCCAAGGCCAGTGTATATAGCAGTGGTATATGGCCCTGTATTATTGAGTCTGGAGGGGATGCACCATACATAACCTAGGTTGTTACAACATGTGGGGGTATCAGGGGTGAGGTGCCTTAAGGTATCTGGATGTACAGTACCATACATGTCACCTATCTTGACATTAAACCAAACCAGTGGTCTGAGTGCCCAAGATAAAAACTAGTAAACCTAAAGAAAGGCACACACAGAGCTCAGCAAAACAGACAACTGCTTTAATGAACAAGCACAAAAACAATCCACAGCAAGCTAAATCACAGCAGCACAGCATAGCAAATGAAATTGGAAAGCACAAACAACAGTACAATAATGCTGTAAAGTTAATCCACATATGTTTTCTTTACAATAACTTCATCAGATACCTAACCTCTCTTCCTTTGGCGAATAAATAAACTAATCTAATTCAAATGAACCAATGAGTGAACAAATTCAATTACACATGCAAAATGCATTAAAACACATGAACCTTAAAGGTGAATAAATCTAAAAGTTAAAACCAATAGTATATATAATAAATAGATATAATATAATATAATATATCATATATATACATATCTATTTATTATATCTATTTATTATATATATATACTATTTAATCTGATGAAGTTATTGTGACAAAACATATGTGGATTAACTTTACAGCGTTATTGTGCTGTTGCTTGTGCTTTGCAGTTCATTTGCTGTGCTGTGCTTCTGTGATTTAGCTTGCTGTGGATTGTTTTTGTGCTTGTTCATTAAAGCAGTTGTCCGTTTTACTGAGATCCATGTGTGCCTTACTTTAGGTTTACCTATCTTGACATTACTTACATAAAGTGGGTTACTGCAGGCCTACTGCATCCTGCCATACAGACTGTTCTGCTTGCCAGTGTGCCTGTGATGGTGTCAGTTATGCCTTGTTATGTAACAGTTCCATCCCATTTGGTCAATTGAAGTCTTGACCACATAATGATTGTTTACAGAGTGTAGATAGAGGCTGCTGGACTATACACCTGCATCACTTACTGTTGATTGTGTGGTATCCTGTTGCCCAGTCTGTCTTTACTAATGTATGAATTGAAGGGCTTGGCCTGGACAGCAACAGCTGTGGTCCTTTCCAGACTACTGTATTAGTATAACTTTCACAGTTGCATTACTTTGTTGATATGGATGTCAGTGTCTGAACAGCTATATGACATAGCATATAAGTCTGTAATAGTACACAAATAAAGGTATTCCATGTCTGCAAACCTGTGTGTGGTAATTATCCTATGACCTCTCTGTGGGTATATGTTGCAGGCAACGAATGTCATTTGTATGGGTGCCTCATCCAGTGTCCTGCTGTTAGGGTGTTAACTGTAGGCATAGCAGCTGTACCACATTGTGTGCTCCTACTACATAAGTATCTTAGTGTACATATCTCTGCGTGTGTATGTGTAGTCACACACATATATATATATATATATATATATATATATATATATATATATTTATGGGTCTACTACATTAGAATGACAGCTCACAATATCAACACTTAGAACATCGACACCGCATAAATGAAAGTGCAAAACAGGAACTGTTTATAACACCAACATCACAAATACCCGAAAAATTGTCAGAATGTCTTCATAATCACTTTAAAGCTGCTGTTATCATAGCAAGTTCACAGTCTATCAATAACATAATAAACTAGATTATGATAATTAAAATGAATCCACTAGTGAATGTAATACGTGCTCCGGAAGTATAAATACAACCTGAAAATTAGAATAGAACATCCCACACCGAAGACAGGATGGAAAAATATATTGCTGTAGCTCCTGGAACTATTGGACTAGTGTAAGGAACAGTAGCATCGCAAAAAGGCAAGCATTTACTTCTGATAGAAGGTTATTTATATCACTTAGAGAGGACAAGACACAGCAAGAGGTACTGGGCTTGTAAGCTGAAAACAACAGACAGGTGTAAAGGTAGAGCTGTAACTACTTTACTTCCTGAAGGAGACTTGTTAAACAAGTCAGTAGCTCACCATCACCCAGCTGATCCCGGAGAAGTAGATAGGTACACGGTGTGTAGTGATTTGAAAATGCGTGCTACATATAGTAGGGATACACCTTGTTTGCTAGTAGATGATGCTTTACAGACAGCATCCTTAGAAAGTGTTGAAAGTATTCCCAACAGAAGAGCATTGCTACAGCAAATTAGAAGAGTGAGAGCAAAACGTAAGGTGTGAGACAGCAATGATGAGCTGATGCTACACACTATTAACTTTAATGATTATCCTCTTAAGGATGGGATGTTTGTTAGCAAACCAATGTGTGATGTTAGCACAGACACTACAGTATTGGTTTTCAGTACTGTTAACAACTTACATGATCTAAGTCAAGCTACCATCTGGTTGATGGATGGTACTTTTTTCAAGAAAGGTATGACCATTCGACAACTATACAGTATACGCGGCTTAATAAAATGTGGCTCATATAGTAAAACTGTACCACTACTGTATGCATTAATGTCCAAAAAGTCTTCTAAATCCTACAATTATTTATGGCATGCAACATTCCATTTATTATCATAGCAGGGACTTGAAGTACTGCTATGATGGCTTAGTGGTTAACTACTGTGACTGTAAGTTGCAGTCAGGTTTGTATTATGTGACTTTGAAGTGGCAGCACTGAAAAGTGTTAGATTAAACATACCAGGAGCCTGTTCATAGGGCTGCCTATTCCACTTTGGCCAGAATATCTGGCGTAAAGTGCAATCACTCGGTTTAGAAGCAACGTACAATACTAGCTCTAAATTACAACTGCATGTCATGTCACTCATAGCTCTAGCATTCTTGCCAGAATCTGAAGTAATCCCTACTTTTGAGCTACTGAAAGGATTGTTCCCTGAGGAGCTTAAAGATCTTTTGCGTTATTTTGCAGATTGGCATGTTTACGGTAAAAAACGTATGTTTAATACCCGTACCTCTAGCATTATACCCTTTCCACCCCTTCCCACTAACCTTTTGGAATGTCTTTGATTTAAATGAACTATTTCTTCCACGCACTCAAAATTCAGTTAAAGCCTAGCACCATAGATTAAAGTGCTTGCTAGATGCACGTAATACAGATTTGCATTGTCTCCTCCATGCTTTAGTACGTGAACAGAATCACGTGGATGAGTTGAGAGTTTGGATGGAAACAGGATGCCGTCCTTCTCCAAAGATAAGACGTCTAGTAAGCCAGCATGAATGATTTAGGGCTGTATTTTCTCAGAGATCATCTTACTCAAGTGTGGATTATGTCAAAGCTATAGCTCATCTGTTAAAAATGTGATTTGTATTTCTGTATTTAAAGTACGTGGATTGGTAGAAATCTGTGTGCTGGAACGTGCTTGCATTATGCCAGCGTACTACTGCTTTCTTTCCTAGTTTTGGCGGGTATTGACTGTTTCAAATGTAAAGAGATGTACAAGCTTACAGAGATAAAGAGACTTCTTTATATGTTTGCTTGGTGTTATCATTTCAACATTATTTGGAAATAATTTGAACACGGTTTTCATTTTGTTGGTGTGGGGCTGGTGTTATATTGTCGGTGTTGTGTTGGCCGATATTGTCAGCTGTTTCTGTTATATGGTGTCAGTGTTCTAAGTGTCGATATTGTGAACTGTCGTTCTAATGTAGTATACCCATCTATATATATATATATATATATATATATATATATATATATATATATATATATATATATATATATATATATATATATATATATCTATCTGACTATCGACATTTCATTTAGTCGACATTTCATTTATCGACATTTCATATAATCGACAAGCTTTTTAAGTGGGGGGCTTCGCCCCCCACACCCCCCAAGTGGGGGGCTGTGCCCCCCACCCCCCCCTAAATATATATTCTAACTCCAGGGTCGCACGATTTTGGGGGAGGGGGCAACAGCTTGTCGATCATATGAAATGTCGACTAAATGAAATGTCGACTAAATGAAATGTCGACCAAGTCAGATAGACCCATATATATATATATATATATATATACATATATATATATATATATGTATATCTGTATCTGCATATATGTGTCTGTGTATATGTATCCTGGGGATGTTTATAGCTTCCACATTTTACATTTCCTATGTGAGCCAGTCTGTACTGCATGATATGTTATGAATACCAGCCTGACATCATACAGGTGGGATGTAGTACTGTTAACATCATGTGTCCATGTCATGTCAGGTTCTGGTTATGGGATCTGCAACACTTGGTAATGTATTGCAGAGCGGACGTGTTTGGCTGTGGAGGGGTGCCAATTCATACAAAACATATATTTTTTAGGGCATCTCAACCCCATTAATGGTACATGTAGACATATATGTTTCTGTTAATCTACCATTGCTATCTACAGATGTATGGCCAAATATACCTATATAGGTATATATATTTGCTTACATATTTCTAACTATGTCTGTATATACCTACAGAGATATATATCTGCGTACATATATGTAACTTGCTGTGTATATGTAGACATATAGATGTTGGCATATATATGTGTAGATGTAGGCATTTGCATGTATATATGTTCATATATATTTTATATATATTTCTAAATATTTTTATATATATACATATATATATATATATATATATATATATATATATATATATATATATATGTATATATATGTTGCATCTGTTAAGATATTCATATATTCACACACAAACATACATCTAAATGTTGGTATACATTTTCTTTACTGTTGCATGACTGGGCTGGATGTTATGTTTCTGAAAACATCAGGGTTTTATATATCTGGCATGGCTTAGTGGCAAATCACTTTGTGTATGGTGTGCATTGTCCTGGGTTCATGCCTTGCTGAGGCTATTTGTTTTGTTGCTGAGCACAACACAAGCCATTGGATACAGAGTGATTAAGGCACTTTAAAGCAGTTGTAAGCGGGTTTGTGCAGGTTTGAGTGGAGGTAAGCACTGCTAACTTCCGGTTACAGTTTCTTACACTCAGTTAGCTTCTAAATTGCTTAATGTGTGTAGGCAGTGCTTACCCCCATGCAAACAGGCTTAAACCCACTTACTGCTGCTTAAAAATGCTTACTCAAGCTTACCCCTGTGCTAATTTCTTTAAAAGAATAGAAAAAGGGGTTGATAGGAACGTGGTGAAAAAGGGGCACAAAGAGGGAAAGACAGTAGGGAAAATAGCCAGGGATGTGCAGGAAGGGTGTAGGGAAGGTCCATAGCTGCCCATTTCTTCTACAGCAACAGCTGTGCATATACACTGCATTTGGAGGTAGATTTGGACATGCAAACCCTGGGTGGGGATGAGGACAACAATAATAAGTGGTTATGCCAATTAGACTGGATTACATGTGTCCAGTGGACACGTGTGCGAAATGGACAGCTATGTATGGGGCGAGATATTTTTTGGGGAACAGATTGCCCTTTTTTTCCACTTGAGAGTGGGATGTTGGGGAGGGGTAGTAGGTATATTTGGGGAGGTAGGTTGATTAGGTTAACAGACAAGACAAAAAAGACTCATACAGGGGAAATATATGACACATATGGGGGGTAAACACCTTGGACCGGGAGGGGTGTTTGTAAGTGGCAAGCTCATAAGCCCCCAAATAGAAACAGTGGGACTGAGCTTCCCACCCATGGGCAGCCACTACTGCACCTTCATGGCCCCAAAGGTGGTTGTGCTGGGGGCTGAGTAGGAGGGGCAGGCTCACTCTCTAACTGCACCACACAGCCCTCAAACTGGCATAGCTTGTCTCGAATCTTCTTGTCAAACTTGCTACACACCACGGCCCTGACCTGATGGCAGGTGACAGGTACCGCTCCGCCCCTGCTACCGGGGGGGGGCCAAGCCCCATCCCCTTTGGCGGTTCCAGCCAAAGGTGGTGCAGGGCCAACAGAGGAGGAGGTCCCAGGCTAGGCCCTAGACATGCTGGTGCCTGGTGCCATGGCCAGCTGAGGTGGGACGGGTGGGTCCACTGGGACCAGCCTTCCCATATGAGCTATGATGTTGCAGTTTTAAGAAAGATATTGGTTAGTAATAATCAACAGCATTCAGGATTAGTTATAACAGCATGCATAGGTATTCCCATTAACCCAAGACACCAGATTTACAACAGTTGTAGAGCGAGCAGAACACATGCATATATGGGACAACAGTGGCTATTACAACAACATGCAGGTTTCATTGATGGCAGGAGGCCACCAATATGGGAGTATTTTAACATGGCACATGCATAGAACCAAATGTGAATATTTATAAACCAATAGGACATGTGTCTCAACAAAAGTTTGGAGTGTACACGCACCCATTGAGGTGTGTAATTAGGTTATTGTAGCACATATAGTGGTGATGAGAGAGAGAGGTCAATTAACAACTAACATATCCCTGTAGTTTTCACAACTTTCTTAATCACTGCAGTGATCTGTCCATTACATGTATTATTACACTACCCAATGTCCTTACTTTGTACAATGGTATGTTTGCAGATTAGTATATAGGTGGACTGTGTCTTACGAATAGTCTACACCTCTTACCTGTTATAGCTGTTGAGAAATTCATTAATACTACCTGATGATTTCTAAACATACTCCCGGATTCCATGCTTGTAGACAAGTATATAAGTGACCAGTGTTGTACCTACAGTGTACACCTCTTACCTGTTATAGATGTGGAGAAAATCTTTGTTAACACTACCTGACAAATTCTACACATACTCCTAGATTCCATGTTGATGTTATACACATACCTAACAATATGTTATTGCACACATTCTGGTCACGGCTTGACAGGATGCAGATGTTAATGTGACATATTTTGAGAATAGCTGTCATACACCTTGGGTGAGATGCTACAATTACAGGTTTGTTTTCATATACATTCTCTGACTATGTACAGGTCTGACTATCAGCTATATGTCAGTAAAAGCTGCCTACATTTCTTGGATCATCAAACGGATTTGTCAGGGGAACAGGTTACCAGGCAGCAGATTTGGGCCATTTATCTGGACATGCTGGATAGATCAGAACAGTTGAGGGGTATGACTATGCATACAGCTTACTACCTGAACATTCTGCCACAGTCTGTACAGTTGATGATTATGCTTACAGCTTACTGAACATTCTAGCAAATTATGTACAGTTGGGTCTAATTATGCATACAGCTTTCTATCTGAACATTCTCACAATCTCTGTTCAGTTGTGGGGTATGATTATGAATACAACTTACTACCAACCCCGGGATTCAAACCCCTGCTTTGTGTGGTAAAAATAGCACAGTTGACATTACAGTACACTGAGCTATCAGGGAATTGGTGTGAAGCATGTCAATGGTTTCTGTCTAAGTCTCCCTCAGTTGTACAATATGACTGACCTCTTGAGACTTCCAACATTGTTATACTGAACTTCCTACACATTTTATCTGCATTCAGCAGTGTGGGTAAGACTGCTTAATACAACAGTACTATTTATAGAATGCGACACTACAACAACATATGTAAGCAGGATGTACACAAGCACTCCTGGGGTTATACTTTTATTCACAAGATATTAATCCTTTATTTACACACAGCCTATATGACAGCCTTCCTGCCATATTGTCTAATTTATTCAGTACATCCCATACACAATACATTTTTATATTGGTACAACACTTTCTAGAACTTTTATATTTATTTGTTATGTACATGCAAGATTATTACTAACCTGCCTTGTGACACAGTCTTTGCAGCTTAGCAGCATGGGCTTGCTGGTTCACAGCCTGCTCATCTGCAGTTGTCAGAGAAATACAGTGATATTTAGCCATTACCTATCCATAGTATACACAAGCTAGGCAATCATTATCTACGTAGTAGAATGAGTACTTACTCAGTGCTGGGGCATCAGCCATCTGCCTTGATTCTTGGATCCACTGCCTGACCTGCTCACCAGTCCGGGGGATACCAGTGATACTAGTGAGTTCACGGGCGAGACTTTCCCAGGCCAACAGTTTATACTGAGAGCCCTGGTACTGGCCCTGTAGTAGTCTCTGTTTATGGTGTTTTACCAGGAGCCATACCATGAATCTGGACTCCTGGGTGACCCAGCGCTGAGCTCTAAATTAAGTGCCTTTCCCATCTCCAGCCTTTCTGCCTACTGTAGTGAGCTCTAACCAGTTATGGGACATATTCGTGCCTGTGGGGTTAAAATACATCAATTTCCTGTTATTGGATGGTTTTGAAAAGGCCAAGCTATGGGCACACCTGCTTACCTAATGTTGGCATTGCTTAAAGGGGTATACCACTGGGCAGATTGAGTTAGCCAGCCTACACATTGCTTACACCAAGTAAACTGAGCCGTGCAATGCTTAGCATTGCTTAATATTTAATTTGCATTATATTTTCCTTTTGGCATTGATTTATTATTCATTACATGTTATATATGTGTCTGGAATCCGTGATTCATGTGTACGTATAGTGTATGCAGTCCTGGGGACTTCAACACTTTATTACAATAACACATCACATCTGGCCTTACTGCAGTACTCCAGTTCACATATTTAGGTTATGTAGCAGGTTATACAACATCACACTGTACATAGATTCCTTTCACATGTTCAGTTTGATTTTCCTATGGTGAGGATTTGTTTGTTGAAACCTCAATCTTATATACTATTATGATAGCTTAGTGGTTGATTGCTGTGACTGTAGTGTATCGGGTCTTGGGTTTGAGCCTTGCAGAGGGTGTTTGTTTTGTTGGTGGGCAGAACACAGGCTGTTGGATACAGAGTAATTAAGGCACTTTAAAGCAGTTGTAAGCAGGTTTGCGTGGGTTTGCATGGCAGTAAGCACTGCTAACTTCTGGTTGCAGTTTCTTATACTCCGTTATCTACCACATTGCTTAATCTGTGTAGGCAGTGCTTACCCCTGCGCAAACACACTTAAACATGCTTACTAGTGCTTACATATGCTTACTACTGCTTATTTGTACTTAGACTTGCGTACTAGTGCCTTATTCATTATGACACTGACACTTCACATGTGCATTTACTGCAGTACTCCAGTTCATAAATATATGTTATTTAGTGGGTTTTGCAACAAAACTGTTGGTTATAATGTGCTTTGCCATGTAAAACAGACTGCGCTGCAATGGGACTCAAACCGGGAATGCCTGCTCGTTAGGTGAATGTTCTGCTCACTACACTATTACTGTGCTGCTTCATTTGCAAATATCTTCATTGTTATCCTCTTTAGCCTTTTAAGCTGCTTTAACTGTAGCTAAGCGATGGGCACACCCGCGCACCTACGGTTAGCTGTACTTGGATTAAAAAAATAAATAAATAAAAGGGTTTCTTCATTTAATTTATATGTACTGTTGCTGTTCTATACATTAGGGACTGTTGGTGGGGATATGCGGCCACCTGTGAGTGGTCTCGCTCATTTCTTACCACTTTCTGCTGTGTTACATTGCAGGGGCATGTTTATTCTGAGAGCTCTGCTCTCAAACATGCCCCCTGCACTCATACACGCTCCGTGTAAGCCTAGGTGCTTGGGCAGCACGCCTTATTAATATTCATGGCACGCTGCTGTCCTGCTCCTAATGGGTGCTTCAATGCAGGACTAAGCTAGTCCTGCATAGAAGTTTAATAAATCCAGGGGAATGTCATTTCCTTCCGGATGCCAGTTTAGAGGGACAGAGAGAAACCCATATGACGAGAGGATCCTTTACTACCATTTTCTCTCTCGTCAGCTTACAACAGTGCTGACTGCCTACTTTACACTGTCAGTATCAATCTGCATTTTTAATTACTTTGTTTTTTTTTTTTATTTTCATTTGTAGCCATCTCTGTTGCAGCATTGTAAGGAATGATCGAATGACATGCTTCAAAAATGCAGCTCAGTTAACTGTTCTTTTCAAAACAACAACTGTAGTTAATAGTTCAAGTGTAAATGATTAATAGTTATTACTATTATTACTTATGCTGAGATGCTTTGTGTTGCATTCACAGATTTAAATATTGTACCCAGAATTAAAGTATTTATACTGTGGTGGTGGTGCTGCGGTAGCGTTGTCGCCTCACAGTAAGGCATTGTCCTGTTCGATTCTCAGCTAGAGTGTCTTCTGTGTGAAGACATGCGTGAATGGGCGTACCTTCGTTGAAGGTTGTGCATCAGGGCTGGCAACTCGGCATGCAAAAAATCTACTGCCAGTCATTAGCAGACCGGAGTAATGCTGTGGCGATCCCTAACCGGGAAAAGCTGAAAGACACAACAACAACCCAGAATTAAAGTATTTGATGTTACTCTACTCTCCCAACTCACGGATGTGTCTCATCAAAACCCTGTCTGCAATGCAAAAATGTGTAACCAAACACATGAAGAAACATGCACTTTTACAGAAAACTGCACCATAGAAAAATGCAAAATCAAATACTGATAGAAAATAAGAACAGTTAGATGAACATATTTTCTTTCTTTCTTTCATTATGGCACTGTGTGTTTTATTAAAGGGAAAGACATTTACATCTGAAAACTGAGCTTGAAAGCTTTGCCTTTGTTCAGACTCCAGGCTGCACTATTTATCTAAGGTGTGATGCTGGCAATCTGTAACTGATAAGGCACATTTAAATGCCATTGTTTTCTTAATGGCTCACTTGTTAGGATAAGTGACCTAACTTAATTACTGTGCCACTCTTTGTAGCTGTTGTGATGTAACAGATGAGACAGATGCAGGAAAGAAAGGCAAACATAATTTTTGAATTATGCTTAGTCTGTATGTGAAGTGTTTAGTATTAGATTACAGGAAAGGAAAATCATTTTTTGGAAAGAAAAACTTGACTTTTGGGTAGAGTTTTCCTTTAAGAAAACTCATACCAGTGATCAAATAAATCTTAAACTTTCCTTATAATCAAAGTTATAACTGATAAAATACATTGAAGAATGTCTCTAGATAACTTTTTCAATAACTTGTGATTAGCAGTAAAAGTATTTGATCATGTGAGCATTTGTCTTTTCAGATTGTAGCTATGTATATATATATATATATATATATATATATATTATATATATATATATATATATATATATATATATATATATATATATATATATATACATATACATATATATGTATATATATATTTATATGGTTTACTATTGTAATGGCGACTTGCAATTGCGTAAAACAGTATAATGTCAAGTAATAACACTGAAAACTGTGTTGACCATTGGCCAAAATGTCGAATCCAAAATTAAATTTGGAAATTCTACATGACGTGACCTGATTCAACATCCATCCATTCAACAGGATTACTAACATCCAGTAGAATGGTCCAAATCAAAATACCACCGAGTGAAATGTTTTCCTTGTGCATATCTAAAATTAGTGCAGTATTCAGGTAAAGTGCAATACAACCAAACAAGTGGTATATTTGTGCAAACACTATGCTTCGAAGGTATATGTGAATATCAGTAGTACACACTTCATTGTTCATGTACTTCATGAGGCACATGCACTGGACTCCAGATACACATGCAAGTTTGGCATTAGTAAATAACATTTCAGACAATTTCCCAACTAAAGAGATGTACTGGTACTTGGAACTAAAATGAACAATGATGAGTTACTAACTGCACAATCTCCGCAGGGGTAAACTCCTCACGACATGCCAACAATTTCTCAAACATCGCTTCCTTGTCCACTAGTCTGTGTCTCTTAGGAGACGGAGGCACACAGCACAGCAATTTATTCTTGACATCTTCAATATGGTTTTGCTCGAGCATGATGGCATGTAAAACATCTAGGATA
This sequence comes from Protopterus annectens, assembly GCF_019279795.1. Classification (NCBI taxonomy): domain Eukaryota; kingdom Metazoa; phylum Chordata; order Ceratodontiformes; family Protopteridae; genus Protopterus; species Protopterus annectens. The sequence continues at coordinate 1,544,826,626 of NC_056741.1, forward strand.
AAGAACTGTTTTTTACCAACCAAACTACGTAGGCAACAATGCCACCCTTCTACAGAATTTTGACTATGGGGATACCCTTTCCCGCATGTATCCCAGTGGTTCCAAAATGTCATATCAAATAACAGAGATTGCCTTTCTGTGGTACAACCCTGTATCCCATACCTCCTTTGCCTTTCTAGTATATAATTGTTTTTAAAGAATTCACATAACTCCTTGGCAGACTCTGGCATAGTGTCTTCTATAATGTCAAAGGTGGCTAAAACATTGTCAGGGACAACAAATGCTAATGCTGGTATCTGCTTACAGAATGATGAAAACTTGGTGTCATTTCCAAGCCGGTACATCAAACCTAAACATTGAATCTGCCTCCACAAAATCTGATATAGGTGAAACCAGCAACCTTTTGGAACACTCTTTGGAAGATTCCTGTTAATACTGTTAATTGCACCCTTTTCAAAATCGCTCAGTACCATTTGCGGTTTCAAAAGTAATTGAAACCACTCACATAGGGACAGCAATGTTCTACAAAAATAATCATAGCATTCTTCACTTTTAGATGGCAAAATTGCATAAAGTGCTGTTATAACCTTTTTCTGATTTCCATCATTGAAGCAACAATGTATATACTTCTTTGCATTCTTTCATACTGATGAGAAATGTCCCATCGACCAAAATGTATTCTGATGAACATAATACCCTTAAATTTCCTTCTGTGGTCAATACCAGCACCTCTGTATTACCGCTACGTATTAGTATGTATTCTACTATAAAATGGCCATGTTAGAGTGGTATCATGTCTGCAGTCAAGTCTTTCAAGCTTCATAATTCTTTGACAGGATTACTAATAGTTATCTTCCTTATCCTGCGTATGGCCTGTTTCAAAGCCTCTGTATTAGGCAGTGAAGTGACTATGTCTATAGAACTATGTGTAAGCATCTCCGAAACAATTTTACAGGGGTCCTGTTTGCTACGTTTTATTTTCTCTTTAACTTGTATTTGTTTGCATTTAACTATATCTGGAGCATGGAAGTGAACAGAACTTTTATGTAATAAATCCTTATCACCATCTATTTCAGTGACATACCAACCCTTACAATTCCCAGTGTTTTTAAGTATACGACACCAATACTTCTTTAACTTTTTTCTAAATAATAAATTATATAAATAAACAAACAAATAAATAAATAATAAATTCTCCATCCTTTCCGGGACATACTGTCAGACAGTTTCCTACATGGAAATTGTAATACAATGTCAAATTTACACAGTACGATGATATGCTTTTTAATCATTTAAGTTGTATTACCATGTACTTATCGAGTGCATGTTATAGCAATAACCCATGCCTGGGTGTGGGTAATGCTGGATTTACCCACGGTTGGCGTGGTTTGGTCGAGGCGGCCGAGGACCAAACAAAGACAACCGTGGGTAATACATTACCCACACACAGATGGTTATTGCTATCTCATGACATTATTTAAGAAAAGAAACTATTACTTTTCTTAAATAATGGCATAGTATAATGCCTGTTTACTGCCCTTCCGCAGATGTCTGGCATCTGCGGCAGTTCTGATGTACTGCGCGTCTGCGCAGTACATCAGAGCTGTGGGCAAAAGCAACGGAGAAATCAAGATCTCCGTTGCTTTTTTTTTACTGTTTTCGCTATGTTAATTGGGTTTAACATAGCGAGACAGTTTTAAAATAAGCAACAGAGATGTCCGTTGCTTATTTTAAAATTGTCTCGCTATGTTAAACCCATTTAACATAGTGAAACAGTAAAAATAAGCAACGGAGATCTTGCTTTCTCCATTGCTTTTTTCTTAAAACCTGTCTCGCTATGATAAATGGGTTTAGCATAGCGAGACAGCTTTAAAATAAGCAACGGAGATCTCCGTTGCTTATTTTAAAGCTGTTTTGCTATGTTAAACCCATTTAACATAGCGAGACTGTGTTTTAAAAGTAGAGTTATACTAATGGAAAAAAGTCCAGGCTACCGGACCTTTTTCCATTAGTATAACTCGATTTACAATGTGCACGCTGGCCAATCAGCGTGCACGTTTTGGGGGGAGGGGGTCATGGTATAATAATCTATATTCACCACTTTAAGTAAATCAGTACCTGCAGTAATGACAGTTTCTAGGCTATACTGTGCTTGTATATCAGTTATGGCACATGTCAACCACGGCATTAGGTTGATGCAATTTAATCAACTGATGCATTACTGCTGCCAATATGTCGAACTGTAAACACCGACTACACTGTGGCATTCGACTAATGAAGTGTCGACATTATGTTAGGTATGGTCATTTTTTCAAAATTATCCTTTTCATGCAATTGTAAAATGATCATATGGTGTTTGCAATTATTATAGTACACCTCTCTCTCTCTCTCTCTCTCTATATATATATATATATATATATATATATATATATATATATATATATGGATTCACTTCAGAATCTCAAACTTCTGGAATCTCAAAATATGGTAGAGACCATATGATCGATATTTCAGATGTTTGAAATTCTGAAACAAATCCAACAAAAAAAAACAACAGATAAAACATTTCTGCAGGGGGGCAAGCCCCCCTGCACCCCATCACTCCCTGGCTACTTAAATATACCATCTCTGAGATTGCAGTACAGCAAGGAAAAGGGAAACCTGCGCTTCTGCTCTGTATGCAGATCTCCATTCAGAATTTTGAAATTCTGAAACCTCGATCATATGGTCTTGACCATATCACTTTCAAGATTTCAGAAGTTCAAGATTCTGAAGGCAACCCATATCTATGTATCTACATGTATATATATATATATATATATATATATATATATATATATATATATATATATGTGTGTGTGTGTGTGTGTGTGTGTGTGTGTGTGTATGTGTATGTTTATGTGTATATATATCAAGCCCTTCATAATACCACAGTTTGTTACAGCTCCTGTTTGTCACTTTTTTTTTTACTGTTAGGAATGTATATGTTTTACTTGTCTGCACTTTGCATTTGCTTCCTTGATTTTGACTATTGCTGAAAAGATTTCTCAGATCAGTTCACTTAATCAGTTGACCAATGCTAAATGAATAAATGAAAAGATATTGCATGTATAGATGGAAATAGGTAAGCCAGAGCATCAGCACTATAGCTCTCAGATATGACTGACCAGTGAAGGATGCTTCAGTGGCAAACATGCAATTTGCATGTTAAACATTGCAGCCTTTGGGCCACTCCCAGGGGTAGGGTTATAACACTCCATTACCAGTGACATAACGTAGATGGCTGCAGACCATCGCATTCCCAAAACAATGGTCACAGGTGTTCCTACAATACACATACTGGATTTAGAAGTAAAGAGGAAAGCAGTGAAAATAAAATAAGTATCTAGTGGTGATTTTAGGCATACAGATAAATAGCAGTTTTGAAAACATATTTAATCATATTTATATGATTCTAAGTTCAGAAGCCAGTGCAAGTAGTTTCTAGTATAATATTTTATAGAAATACATAAAGAGAAGCTACATTTTTGATATGGTGTGTTCTGCCATTTATGCAGAAATTCAAAAAATATATAATGTACAATTGAAGTAAATATTTCAGTTTTAAATAATTTTTCATTTTAATATAGAAATAGGCATACACATAAAAAACATAACTTTATTTACTTTTGAAATAAATTTGGAAATAAAGCAAATATCTTTTTGGTTCAAAGATAATCTGTTACTATATTCATTGTTTAACATAAATGCTGTGCAGTGAGTAACAACAGTGTAGCCTTGATATAATTTATTGTAGATGATTTCCTTATAGCTACCTATGTACTTTCTCTGTCCCTGCATACCAAACATTCTAATTATGATTCTGAACTTAATTCATTCCAGATTAAGAGAGCAAGAGAATGTAAAAAGAGACTAACAGAGAAGGATTGTTAAAACCTTGACATTACATTACATGCTGTTCTGTACTGTTTATGGTCAATTGTATTAAAACATGTTCTGTTTTATATTAACTTCTCAGAAGAATCAATTCAAAGATATTTTGTGTATTTAAACACCTCCAGCAACAGCATGCCATGATGCTCACAGTGTGGATTTAATGAGCATTTCGGTGTAGAAATCATTGCAGTGGTTGCCACTACATGGTTTATTGATTTAAAGTAAGTTAATTATCAAATAAAAATTTCCCCAGTCTATATATTCATCTTTCACAAGTTAATTTGTTTGAAGTTGAATAAATTGAAAAACTTGTAAAGATTCCCTCCTTGCAGAGTATAATATTGACTGGTCACTTAATCATTCTTAACAACCCTATAGTACTTTGTTAATAGTGCGCTCCAGATAGCCTTTCGGGTGCTTGAGTTAAGAAAACCATTCAACGTTTAGGCTAAAGATGTTGCTTTAGATAAATCATCCCTCTTTCTATATTCAGAAGTACATTTATCAGAAAGGAGACTACTTTAATAAAATACAAGAAGACATTAGACGAGACACAGATGTCAAAGCCAAAATCACAAAGGCAAGGGCATTCTGCTGTTTCCATCACTGCCTTGTGACTCTGTGAGCTTAACAGTCTAAAGTCAAGAATGTTTAACTTGTTTGTCTATGTGGGCTATTCTCATAACATCCACAGTTGTTTCAGCAGAATGTTGAATTGAGAATCCAGTCTTACTCAGTGGAAGAAACACATAAGAAGGTAGGATTGCTTTAAGTAGGGCTGAGTTAACTATATCAAAATAAATTTGCAACTGTACTCACTCACCCACCCACAGGATACACACATAGCCTTTAAAGGTTTGATCCACCACTGCTAGCAGTCTGAGCATCATGGCAACAAACCCTTCCCCTTCCCTGTAATGTAATGATATGACCTCCCTTCATACCACCTCAACACTTTGACTAAAACGTAGTGCACTTTAATCAAGAATAATCTGGTTGGATGAAGTTTTGACTATCGCTGTGGGCTGTTCTTACGAGCATGGAGGTAAGGCTTTGCTTTATTGAAATAATATTGTTGACAAGGTTAGCTCAACTAGGCTGGTAGCCTATTTTCAAAAATTGGGATCTTTTACATCCACCTCAGCTACCACCAACTCAAGCAGATGGGATCTTGGACTGATGTCATTTCAAGATTTCTGCAGATAAGTGGTCTAGCTGGAAGTTTATGACAGTTCATTTGACCTAACAGACCTGTAGCTAACCATGTCATGTACACATAGTAGAATGGGAAGATGAAGGAAGATGTTTGGAATTTTATTAATGCAGAAACAGAACAGTAGAAGGGTTAGGATACATCCCTGTTATATTTACTCCTTTGAACAGAGTTACAGTGATAAAAGCTGTTAGCTACCTTCACAGCAAATGTATGGGTTGATTAGAAATCTTACAGCCTCTACCAGTCTTTGAGACTTATCTCTGTGAATAAGAGGGAGAGAAAGAGAGAGAGAGAGAGAGAGACAGTCTTACATGAATTATGGTCAACCATACTGAATGCTTTAGTGAGATGGATGCATATTACCCCTGTAAGATTTCCCCCTTTATCTTTATTATGTCATTGGTTAGTGACCAAAATGCAGTCATGGTGTTTTGTCCAGACCAGAAACCACACTGATTTCTGTTTAGGAGAGCAAAGAGTTTCCCAGGGAAGAAAGGAATATTTTATATTTAGGGCTTCATGCCTATCCTCAAAAATAAATATATGTAAATATGGTGATATTTTTTTCTAATGAGTGCTCAACACTCTCTGTTTTAATCAGCTCAGTAAAAGTAAGAAGCTGAAGAGGAAGCAGTTGGCAAACCAAATTTGCTTTTAAAGTAATGTATGTAGTCTTATCTGTCTAAATGTGCAAGTCTTTTTGGATTTTGATTTTCTTGATAATGTTTTTGTTTCTGTGTTGCCCTTGAAGGTCACAGATGTGACATTATGATGGCTCAATCAAATGTGCAGGAAAAAAGAAGATGGTTTGGTAATGAAAATTTTGGAAGAGACAGGAAGAAGGGAAATGGAGATGATTACATTCAGCCAAGAGATAGATGGATTTCATGAGAGAAGTTGAGGGTGTTGTTTATAGTTCTGATGGAAAGAGGTAGTTTGTTCCAAGCCTTGGCAATGAAGTAGTGTTCCAAGCCTTGGTAATGGAGTAGTGTTCCAAGCCTTGGCAATGGAGTAGTGTTCCAAGCCTTGGCAATGGAGTAGTGTTCCAAGCCTTGGTAATTGAGTAGTGTTCCAAGCCTTGGCAATGGAGTAGTGTTCCAAGCCTTGGCAATGGAGTAGTGTTCCAAGCCTTGGCAATGGAGTAGTGTTCTAAGCCTTGGTAATTGAGTAGTGTTCCAAGCCTTGGCAATGGAGTAGTGTTCCAAGCCTTGGCAATGGAGTAGTGTTCCAAGCCTTGGTAATGAAGTAGTGTTCCAAGCCTTGGCAATGGAGTAGTGTTCCAAGCCTTGGTAATGGAGTAGTGTTCCAAGCCTTGGCAATGGAGTAGTGTTCCAAGCCTTGGCAATGGAGTAGTGTTCCAAGCATTGGCAATGGAGTAGTGATCCAAGCCTTGGCAATGGAGTAGTGTTCCAAGCCTTGGTAATGGAGTAGTGTTCCAAGCCTTGGCAATGGAGTAGTGTTCCAAGCCTTGGTAATGGAGTAGTGTTCCAAGCCTTGGTAATGGAGTAGTGTTCCAAGCATTGGCAATGGAGTAGTGTTCCAAGCCTTGGTAATGGAGTAGTGTTGCAAGCCTTGGTAATGGATTAGCTGTATAGGTGTTGGCTGATTATTCTTTTGGGTTTGAGGATTTCCAACAGAAACTGGTCAGAGTTTGGGAGACAGTGATTAAGAGTATACAAGGAGATGAGGGATGAGATGGCAGGGCAGGAGGTAGGTTTGTTAATAATGAAGTAACTAAAGAGCAGTTGAGCTAGGAGGAGCTGGTGTGGGAGTTCATGCCAGTTTAGGGATTTGAGTGCAAGGCAATTGTGTGAATTGTAGAGGTGATTAGCAATGAACCTAGTGACTTTATTGTAAGATTTTATTGTAATAAAGTTCAAGTTTACACTTTACAGAGGATTTTAGGTCGCTTAGGATAGGAGAGGCATCAAGTAGACTGGGAAGAAGATAAGCATAGGCAAAAGAAAGTCTAGAGTCCTTAGTGAGGATTTTTTTGTTTGTATAGAATAAGCCTAGTTTTTGGTGTTTTTTAATGCAATTCTGGACATGTAGGTCAAATTTTAGTTGATAATCCATGATAACACCAAGGATCTTGGTTTGTGATTCAATGTTTATTACAGTTTTGTCAAGAGATGAGATAGTGAATGAAGATTTAAGATGAGAAGAGATTTGGGGGTAAATAACAGAAGTTTAGTTTTCTTGAGATCGAGTATGAGTTGATTGACTGTTAGCCACCTTTCTAAAGAGTTGAAAGGGTTTGAGGTTTTAGTGAAGAGGTGTGAGGGATTGTCAGAGGTACAGATGATAGTGGTGTCATCCACATATTGCACAAGGGAGGACTGAGAACAGACTGTATGGAGACAGTTGGTGAAGATGTTAAGTAGAATTAGTCTGTGAATGGAACCTTGAGCTGCTCCAGTGTTAATGGGTAGGGAGTGGGAGAAGAAGGAGAGACACTTGATGGACAGCTGTCTGTTGGAATGATAGCTTGAGAACCATTTAATTGTAGGATTGGAGAGACCAAGATCAGACATTTTTGTAAGAAGCTCAGGGTGGGAGTCGGTATCAAAGGCTTTGAAAAGGTCTTGGAATAGTCACAATACGAGTTTATTGTTGTCTCTGGCTTGAGAGATAGTATGATTGAAGGAGATTAAAGAAGAAGTAATACCATGGCTAGGTTGGAATCTGTTTTGGGCAGGAGAGAATAGATTTTCTTGTAGAAGATAATCAGTAAGCTGTTGATGTACACATTTTTCAAGTATTTTAGATTTTAGAGAAAGGGATAACATTGCTATGGGCCTGTAATTTGAGAGGTCAGTGGATTGTCTTCCTTTGTTAATGGGTATAGTGTTGAATTCTTTCCAGATAGAGGGGACTGTAGATTCTTGGATAATTCTGTTGATTAGAATAGAGACAGAGTAGGCAATAGAGCTATCAGCTAATTTTAGGAAAATTGATGATTGATTATCTGCAGAAGGAGAGCAGGTTTTCAGTTTAATTAGTAGTGATTTAATATAGGCTGTAGGGACAGGTTTGATTTGGAAGTTTTATGATTAGCGGGCGAGAAAGTAATAGTGGAATTGGAAGCCAGACTATTCTGGGTTTGCTTTTTAATAGCGATGATGAAATCAGAATTGAGTGTAGTGGCAGTTTTTAGTGGAGAATTGTTTTGACAAGAGTTGGGTATACTGAGACTACCAGGGTAAAGAATCTTATTAATGGAGTTCCAAATTTTTTTAGGATTGTTGTGATGGTTTGTTTGAGCCTTTAAGTAGATTTTTTTATCATTATTGGCTTGTTTTTTTAGTGAGATTGCATAGTTTTTTTATGGGTTTGTTAGATTAGTTCTGGATGAGACTGAGGTTACCTCTAGGGTAATACCACTGAGTATGTTTAGGGGGCCATATTATAGGAAAGAGCATTTAGGTGATGCATCTGTCCGTAAGAAGCAAAGAGTCAGTTCTAGATTACATCCTCTATTGCCTATCTACAGATCAGGTCACACTTGAGTATGATCAAGGATAAACTTTGTTTTACATGGAGGAGGAGTCTGCTCAAGAATAGTAATAACCTCTGTGAGATATACCTCTCACTTCAGACAGTCTTATTTAAGTTACAGAATAGATTTAATTTTTATCATTGTTATCTGGCTCAGACATATTAAAAGAGTGATCAGGAATGTCTTTAATTGTAATGGAACTTGAAATTTGATAGGCAACCTATTGTCTTTACCCTTAAAAGTTGCAAAGTCTATAATAGAGCTTCCTGCCAGAAATGTCTATCTATCTATATGTATATGTATGCGTATATATATATATATATATATATATATATATATATATATATATATATATATATATATATATATATATATATATATATGGGTTCACTACATAATCTCAAAATTTTGAATTATCGAATTTCAAAATCTCAAGACCATATAGCTGAAACCCCTAAATACCAAAAGACCAGAAGTGCAAATTTCAAAATCCTGACATTCAGAGATGTTGAAGTAGCGCTTCTGGTGTTGCGGTTTATGAATGGATTGGTGGAAGGTTGGGTAAGTATCTATGTTTGAGTGTGTTGGTTAGGGGGTTTAGTGTGTGTGTGTAAGTGTGTGTTGTGACTGTGATGTGTGTGTGCGAGGGGAATGTAGGTGTATGGTGGTGTTTTTATGTGTTTATGTAGTGTGACCTTGGAGGTAGAATATTTAAGTAGGCGGGTGTGGGCGGCACAGTCCCCCACATGTGGGGTGCAGGGGGGCTTACCCCCTGCTTTTACATAGTGTAGGTTTGTGTGTTTGTGTTTTGGGTGATTGTGTGTGTGTGTGTGTGATGTATGTTTAGTGTAGTGTTTGGGATTTTAAATTTCGTGCTTCTGGTCTTCCGGTCTTCTTGTCTTTCAGGTATATGGTCTCAGGATTATGGGCATCAGTATTATGGGTTTTTGGTCTTATGTAGTGAACCCATATACATATATTTATATATATATATATATATATATATATATATATATATATATATATATATATATATATATTTCTACATATGCCTAGTTGTCTGCAGTAGCGTTCTACTAAACCCATCTCTCATTGCTGCTGCTGCAGCTGCCTTGGAGTGAACAGATGTGGCAGTGTGCCCTGTCTATTATCACAAAAGTGGCAAGATGAATATGCCTTTTGGGCAGGGGACTGAGTAAGGAAGAAGATGGTGAATCACTTGCATTAAGCTGTAATTCAAGGCTATACCTGAAGTATGTGAGCAGCTTGACCTTCTGTGGTATTGGCTACTTCACTGTGGTATAAATGACTGTGGCAATGTAGCACTAATCCAATTAAAGCAGCATTCGAGTTTTAGAAGACTCTTCGGGTACAGTGTAATGCATATATATAAAATAATGAATATATATTGAGCAAAATTAGTATCAGAACCATGTGAAAGGAATGCATGAAAGTATACCAGTATAATGTATGAACAGCTTTAATGATACAGTCTCCAAGATGAGTTTATGGTGAACTTCAAAATTGTCACAGGAGACCTTGACCGTCCTCACAAATCATCAAAAATACTCACAAATCAACAAAAACTTAAGAGATGTTTTTCTTTTCCTTTTTTCATGAAAGAAGTGACTGTGGTATTCAGTAGGTCACTGTCGAAAGGAAATATTACAAGGAGATGAGAAGCTGTGCCTCTGCACAAAGTATCCAGTAGAAACAATCGAGTAAACTTCAGACCTGCTCATTCTGGAAGTGATACCAGAGATACTGAATGGAAAGATTCTTAGGGAAATGTTATTAGCATTTGTATACTACATCCTGCTGTAGAACATTAACATGGATTTACTAAATGCTGCTGCTGATGTAACATAGTGTAGTTTTATGACTGCATGACAATTGCAGCAAGATACAAGTGCAGTGACTGATGCAGTCTTCCTCAATTTGAGTTGTTGTTGTTTCTTTCAGCTTTTCCTGGTTAGGGGTCACCACAGTGGAACTCTGGTCCATTAATGATTGGCAGTAGATTTTTACGTGCCGAGTTACCAGCCGTGACACACAACCTTAAATGAAAGTACGCCCATTCACGCATGTCTCCAGACAGAAGACGTTCTAGCTGAGAATCGAATGGCACAACGTCTTACTGTGAGGCGACAGTGCTACCACAGCACCGCCACCGCAGTATAATCATTCATTTCATCCTCTCAGTGAAGGCTATTTAGTTTCAGTAGGGCATGCATTTCAGCCCTCAGTGAAGACCATTGAGTAAGCTATGGGAATTTAAGGATGGTAGACCATTCTGAGATATGCTGAAGGTGAATGCTAAGTGTAATGTTGAAAGACAGACTATAATGGGAAATGAGGGTAAAGTCTGGTATACTACATTGGTTAGCTCTAGGACTGAAGACGTTTAATATGTTTCTCTCAGGCATATCGAATATCACTGAGAATAGAACAACCTTGCTGCAGATGATAGAAAAGCAAGAGGCAAAGTAGTAGACACATTGACAAAATGGCAGAGATTCAGCAGTTAAAATTTGTTGTAGACTAATTCACTGTGCTCAGTATGGGATAATATAACCTAGCTCTGACGTTCACATAATTAGGAGCTGAAACCATGTGGGCAATTCAAGAAAAAGATGTTGGAGTGATTCTGCCAGCACTTCTGTTTCAGCAAGTGCAAAGTCTACAGTTAAATCCAGCAAAATAGATGCCAGAAAAAAGAAATCATTATTCCACTCTGCTGGACATTATCCATATTTTATCTAGGAAACTGTATGATGTTCTGGAGACTGTATAAGGACATGCCATAGCATTATTAGTCAGGGAATCAGCAATGCTCATTAATGATATGAAAGGTATAGATCAGTATGTATGTATTCCTTTAAGAAGCTTTCCATGAGCTTGCATAAGTGTATAAATACTGAGCATGTGTGAGCCTGACTGCCATTTTGTAATAAGCTGTTGAGATGTAGGAATGCATGACTGTGTACTCTATCAGTTAATCAGTTTGTTTATATTTTGCACTGCTGCTATCCATCCTGGTCTGCTTCTATGTAATAAAGCATATAAACGAATTACCCCGCCTGTTCATCTTCAACTATAAACCAAATCAAGTCACATGGTGTCAGAATGGGATCCAGATTCAAGGCCAAGAGGCACTCAGTTAATGTTGGAGGAATATAGAGAAATGGATCATCCCTACTGCATGTACTACTCACAAAACAGTTCAGAAATTCATTCCAGGTATTAAACTTGCTTAAATTATTTCTTATTAGAAAATATAAAATGAAGCACTTAGAAAGCTCAAAACAAATTTCTAAGTAAACAAAATGTCCAAAACTGTGACATATTGATAAAAATATTTGAAATAATTACAAAAATGTCTGAAACAATGTCCGAATTGCATAAAATGAATAAAATAATGGAAAAAATCGCATTTTTTTGCTATGTGCTACTTTTTCCACATTAACTAAAGCTATTCGAGATATCTGAAATGTATGAAGTTTTCACATTTGTGCAGTATTATAGTACAGTTATTTTGCAAAATACAGCCATTTCAAAGCATGTTTTGCAAACTACAGTATTTCAAAGAGTTTATTGTGCATTTGAATGTTATTACAAGTACCTGCTATGTGTGTATGCTTGTACATAAATCTGTGGGCATGGCAGAAGATGCAGACCCGCTCCACTTGTATTTGGTAATAATATTACCGAGAACTGGAGAGTATTTGACTAAGAATATGATATTTTCATACAGGCTACATTTTCTCATAAAGATGCATGTACAAAAGGGATTTATTCTACTTAATTTGGCTGGTTCAGAAGCTGTAGAAAGAGAGCATTTATTTGTGTATGCACCTGCTGTGTATGCAGGGGAGGGTGAAAACCATCATACAGTAGTACCGGTTGAGTAAAGGGAAAACCACGAGTGGTTAAAAACTACATTCAGAGAAATGTCTAACCCCCAAACGAATATTATAATGGAAATGTACTTATTTTACACAAGAGATGGAAAAGCTTGGTGAATCTTTTGCAGCATATATAATTGATTTGAGAAATAAAGCTAAAATGTGCAGATTTGGTGATTTAAGGGATGAGTTGATAAAAGACAGACTTGTTTGTGGTATCAAAGATGATGCTATGAGAAAGATTTTGCTTTGTGACAGTGATTTAACTTTAAATAAGGCCATTGAGATTTGTCAGATATATGAACTTACAGAAAAGCACACAAATATGCTTACAAATGACAAATGTATGCTTCCAGTGTCTTCTGAAACTAAATTTGATGGTATACAGCATGTGGTTAAAAGAAATAGGCCCAAGCACATGGCAGCACTGTGAGTCCTGCAATACTCACTGGTAAACTCCATAACTTTCTAGCAAATTCCAGAGCATGCACAGTCTCAACAAAGCACAAGGGTGAGTCAGTAAACTCAAAGCATGTGCCTTCACCTAGACTTATAGTCAACTGTTGTAATCATGGTGGAAATCATGAATCTAAAAGATAAAAGTGCTTAGCTTTTGGTCAGCAATGCCACAGATGTAAAAAGTGTAATCATTTTCAAAGATTTTGTAAATCAAAAGAGGCTCATTCTTTTATCAAAAGGGAACATTCCAAGAGGCAAGTTGATTAATTAAAAAGCTGTGAACCTACATTTTATATTAATGGTGTGTCTGTGTTTAATGAAATAGTCAGTGCAGTAGATTTATGGGCAAAGCACGAACTATTTTGTACTGTTTGGATAAATTGGTTTCTCATAGAGCTCAAAGCTGACGCAGATTCAAAGTGCAATGTTATCTCAGCAGAAGCATTTGCTAGAGTATTTGCTGGTGAGAAGCTTGATTTGGCAAAGTGTGTGAAGCTTGTTGCTTATGGTGGTGAAGAAATTCAAACTGAAGGTTCAGTAATGCTTTCATGTTACTCTGCTGGGAACAGTTATGACTTGCAATGTTATGTGGTCAAAAGGCACGCACAGTCATTATTAGGCCTCAGAGACAGTTTAAAAATGGGAGTACTTTCATTTAATAAGGACGTTCACCATGTAAGCTTGAAAGGCAACTATTCTGATTTCACCAAGTCTATTTTCTCTGCTTATGTTGATCTTTGTGAAGACAAACTAGGCAAACTCCCAGCTGTGTACTTAATGAAGTTAGACCCTGAAGTTAGCCCAGTTATCAGATCAGCCCGGAAAATTCCAGTAGCTTTGCAGAACCAAGTCAAAGCTGAGTTAGATAAAATGCTGCAACAAGGTGTAATTTGTCCAGTAGATGAACCTACTGAATGGGTATCTTCCATAGTAGTAGCTCATAAGAAACACTCAGAAGTTATCACAATATGTATTGATCCACGAGATTTGAACAAAACACTAAAAAGACCTCATTATCCAATACATACAGTTGAAGAAGTTGCAGCTCTTATGCCAGTGCCACTTCTCTGTCTTAGATGCAAAGAGTTCATTTTGGCAAATTTTGCTTGACTGAAAATCTTGATTGCTAACCACTTTTATTACTCCTTTTGGCAGGTACAGATTTTTGAGAATGCCATTTGGGATATATTCTGCCAGCGAAGTCTTCCAGTGTGCAATGGAGAAAATATTTTCTTGGTATCCATATGCTGTTATAGTAGATGATATTCTTGTAGGAGGTAATGGTAAAGCTGAGCATGACAGAAATCTCAAGACATTCTGGAAAGAGCAAGTGCAGTGAATCTTACGTTGAATCCTCAGAAGTGCAAATTTAGGTTACAAGAAGTTACTTATGTTGGTCATTTGTTTACTTATTCAGGCTTACAACCAGATCCTTCCAAGCAAATAGCTATTCTTGAGATGCCATCTCCAAACAATGTTCTAGACCTACAATGTTTCCTTGGCAAGGTTAACTATATAGGCAAGTTCTTTTCAGACTTGAGCCAACTATTAGCACCACTCAGAGAGTTGACACATAGACATACATCCGGGTCATGGTTAGAACAACACCAGAGAGCATTTGATGTCCTGAACCAGAGAGTTGCCAGTCCACCAACTTTCAGGTACTTTGATGTTCACAAACCAGTTACTCTTTCTTGTGATGCTTTGAAATTTGGTTTTGGTGCAGTCATTCTTCAAGAAGGTAGACCAGTAGCCTATGTGTCCAAAACTCTAACCCAAACCAAAATGCAGTATGCTCAGATAGAGAAAGAACTCTTCATAATTGTGTTTGCATGTTCGAAGTTCCATGATTATATTTATGGCAGATCTATCTGGATTTAAACTGACCACGATCCTCTAGTCACTATTTTGAGAAAGCCTATGCATAGAGCTTCTGGCAGATTATAGTGCATGATATTGAAATTGCAAAACTATTTCAATCTTGTTTACACAAAAGGCAAACACCTCTATCTTGCTGACACATTATCAAGATCACACAGAAATACCACTGAACAGCATGAAAATGAGAAACTTGATTTTGAAGCCATGGAAGTAAGAAATTTTTCTTCCACATGTCTTGATGAGCTTAGAAGTCACACAGCTTCAGATCCAATTCTTCAGAAGCTCAACCACTTTATCAGTAAAGGATGGCTGTCAAAACAGTCGTGTTTACCTCATGACCTGCAAACCTTTTTCCTTACAGAGATGTGATTTTGCCTGATGATGGTATCATCATGAAAGGTCCAATAATGATTGCTCCAAAGTCCTTGTAACAAGAGTACATTACCATTTTGCATCATGGCCACCCAGGAACTGATTCTATCAAAAGAAGGGAGAGAGAACTAGTATTTTGGCCTACTATGTCAAGGGACAGTTCTGTATGTAAGAGGTGAAAGCCACATCAACAGAAAGAATCAGTTCATCTAAACCAAATTCCTTAACTACCTTGGTCGACAGTAGCCACAGACATTTTTGAGTGGAATGGTCAACATTACTTAGTATTAGTAGACTCTTAATCAAATTGGTTTGAGATTGACCTCCTTCCTAATCTAGCATCCAGTACTGTCATTACTAAGATGAAGCATCATTTTGCAGTCCATAGTAGTCTGCAAAAAGTTATTTCTGACAATGGTACACAGATTACAAGCTACCAATTCAAGATATTTGCTGATGAGTGGGACTTTATTCATATTACAAGTAGACCTGAGTACCTACAATCAAATGGTTTGGCAGAATGTGCAGTTCAAAGTGCAAAACAATTACTAAAGAAGTCAAAACAAGACAATAATGATGTTTTTCTAAATCTCTTGAATCTGAGAAATACTCTTTGTGATAAACATCTTGGTTCGACTGCACAGAGACTTCTGTCAAGACAAACCAGAACCAAATTACCAATCAGCAGTAATTTATTGGTTCCGTGTGTTAAGAACAACAAATCAATGAAAGCCCATCTGACAAAGAAGTGCTTATCCCAGAAGTCCAGCAAACCACTCAATCCACTATGAGAAGGGGAGATAGTGAGGATGTAGATGTCAAAAGGTTTTGATCAGTTGGAATAGTGAAAAGTGTTTGCCCAGAGCCAAGATCATACATTGTGGAATCACAAAGAGTATAATTTAGGCAGAATTGAAAACATTTGGTATCAGTGTCTGACCCTGTATTGCAGTATCATGCCTGAGAGAATCTAGATCTCAGAGTGAGTAATCCAGTGTTCCAGTTCCAGAGGATGTTCAAGTAAATATCCCTGTTCCTGAGTGGAATCCAAAAAATTCCTGAAGCAAGTTGTTCACCAGTGAATGTCCTTTTGCTAAACCCAGTCCTAATTGCTGTATCACTAGAGCAGGTTGTATTTCCAGACCATGTTCCAGATACACAGCAACTTGGACATCACCGTTGTATTTATTTCTTAGTGCCTGTATAATTGTATGTCTTATTCAAGTGTCATTTTATTGTTGGCAATTTATTAAAGAGGGAGAATGTAGATCAGTATGAATGTATACCTTTAAGAACCTTTCCATGGGCTTGCACAAGTGTATAAATACTGAGCACGTGTGAGCCTGATTGCCATTTGTAGTAAGCTGTTGAGATGTAAGCATGCATGTCTGTGTAGTTTGTCAATTAATCAGTTTGTTTATATTTTGCACTGCTACTATCCATCCTGATGTGTTTCTAAGTTATAAAGCATATAAATGAACTACCATGCGTGTTCATCTTTAATTATAAACCAAGACGAATGACAGAAGGCCTGAAGCATAATGGAAGATTCAGTCATTGCTATTGTACATAACTGAGAAAAGAAAGACAGGGTTATATGGTGTGGATCCAAAAGATCATGAATGAGGGTAGTACAGGGGTAAGAAACTGATGATAAAGGACAGAAAGAGTCAAAAATGGGGCTTAGCTATATAAATCAAGGACAAATTGCATTCCAGAACTCAGGGTGTTTTATTTCATGTAGTGGTTCAAACCATGTAGCAATGAATATCTGGTTGTATGGCGACATATGTCTTAACTGATGCATTCAAGACTGCTTGATACAGACGGAATAGAAGAAAGGGATCTTAGCATGGATGAGGTAGCAGTAGGGAGCTAACTGCAAACAAGGGAAAACAAGATCGATTGGCATTCTCCTTCTGCTAGCTGTAATATGTACATAGGTATGTGTGAACCATAGTTTAAAAAGACCATGATTTGTTTGTTGCCATATCAGACATCAGTATAAGACTAGCCCAAAAGAACACCTGAAGCTGTGCTTAACTGCAGCATACTATGGTGGCAAGACAGAGATGGATTAATGGTTGGATGGAATTGTGAGTAATGAGGCTTTGTGTGTGTGCATGTGTGTGAGTGAATGAGTGGCACTACTGAGAAGTACATACTCAGTGACAATGCTATGACATATACTAGGTGCACAATGGTAATGCAGTGATCTTATTACAAATGTTATGGGCTGAGTCTAAAACATGCATTTCCTTGTTGCTTTTTAATATAATCACTGATTCCACCAAGAAACATATCACAATCAACTGCAAATGTCTGAGGCAACAAAACAGATCAATTCAAAGTCTGTCACTACAAAATAATGACCACTGCCAGGCTTTAATTGCCACCAAGAAGTCCTTCCTGTGATCCAGTATAAGCTGCCATCCTTATTCAATCAGATTGAGGAAGGTCTCCAGACTGGATGATGCCAAGGAAAATACTGCCAACATTTCCTGTGTTGTAGCAGATATGAGAACAGAAATTTCAGTTTGTATTGTATATGTGTCATATCAGTGTCTTGGCAAAATGTATATCATGTAAAAAAAAATTAATATTGTTAGTTTTAGTGTTTACTTCACAGAGGGGGCTCTAGCTGTACAGAGTGAGTTCCTGAAATGTGTGTTGGAGCCTGATTCATATGCATCATTTGTGCAGGTTTGGAAATAGAGAACAGCAGGGAAATGAGGACGAGTGGGATAGCTACAGAAAACTAAATGCAAACCCAAAGCAAATTAAACAGACAGCTGTGTCTTTTGTAAGCAGTGTCATATATGTCTGCTTTTGGTTGGCACTTGTGAAGAGAAGGATTTTAAGCATGGAAACTTCAGAGTGCAGGCTACGCAAATGTCAAGTTCAGGCATGATGCTGCTCTAGTCAGATTTAGAGCCGATGGATGATAAATACACAGAATGCAGGTCATGGATGCAAACAGCTGACACACATGTAAGGCATCATTGTATATGTTTATAGCTGTGTACACATAGACATCATAAATTGGTTTATGCCCATTACTGTTTGTTACACACCTTAGCCCCCCAACCTTGATAATTTCTCATGCTCTGCTGAACTTATGTGTTGCAATATAGACACAGTCTAGCTTACAGCAGAAGCAATTTAGTAGCTTCATTGCTTTTACTGTGTTGCAACTAAGGGTTGAAGATATTATGAGCCCTCCTTGAGCATGATACCATACAGACATGGGGGGAATAATGTATTTGAGCATTAGGTCCACTGTGTAACTGTGATAATACTGATGGTATCTTACTTGAACAAACCACATGAAACCCAGACTTTTTTTGGTTATACAGGAGTATTACATGGTGGAGTGAATGTCCCTTAAGAACCAGTAGCAGTGTCATGTACAACTGTACAGCACTTGCTGTCAACACAATGAACAGGGATTGCTCAGGTGCGCCACATGTTCTGTCTGTATTTTTATTTATATTGCTTGCTAGTGAGCCATCAGATACAAACTGCTAGGTTGATAGGTAATTACCAGGCTTGTGATCCAGGGGACCATTAAGAAGCTTAGACCAAATTACTAGTTGTCTCCAAGCACTGTATGGTTCATTTTTTTGGTCAAGACTGTACAGTAGATAAATGACAGTTGAAGGAATCAAACCCTGTGCCACAAGAACTACAGCTCACAGCCTTAATCCTCTCTACCAACTGCCAGACTACATCATGACTTTGCATACTAAGGTTTGCAAATCTAAGATGCATAATCAAATGTAATTAAGCTTTAGAGCTTTGTGCACAGCAAATCATGAAACCATGTGTTTATTATATTTTATTTTCCTCATGGTGTCCTGTGTACTCAGATTTTGGTGCTGTGATTTTATGATTATGATGAATGCCTTTTCAGTTACTGCCTTCCCTAATGGAACCAGCAACATTAGTTTAACAAATAAGGTACTAAAAATGTCTATTTATGATAGCTTTTTTTCTAATTTCATAAGGAACCATCTCTTACACAGAAGTAACCCTTTGGTGCAATAATCCACTCATCTGATTATGCTAAAATGGTTGTTTGAAAATCAGCCATTTGGCATAATCAGATGTAAGACTCTTAAGCAATTTAGTGCCTCTATACCCTGTAAACTTTGAAGAAATATATGAAAAAAGACATTTTTACTGACAGTACTTCTCTCTCTTTCAGCTCTTCTGTTTGTTAAAGAATCAAATATTTAAACAGCCGAGAGAGTGCATTGTAATTTCCAACATTCTAGAAAATGCAACGTGGGTGAAAATTACTTGTCTTCCATTACCTGTTGAAATGAACTCTGAGCTTATAAGAGGTGTTTTTCCCCCTCACTGTAATTGCAGGTACAATTTATATTGTTGACTACAAATTCAAGTTTCCTGATTACATGAGAATTATCAAGAAGCAAAACACTCTGCATTAGTGAAAGGTGAAAGGAGCTGTCAGCTCCTATGCCTTTTCAGCTTCTGAATGTATTCAGCTCAGTAAAACAAGCTTCTGAAAAGGTAATGCTGCTTATAAAACAGCGAACATTATTGCAATGAAAAGAGATGACCAATAAGATGGCATTCTTTTGTGTTTTTTGAGGGGTGTGTATGTGAAGATCAGTCCCGGGATAAACAGCAGAAATGTGACTTCCTGACTCAGAATAATAATTGGTTTATGAATAATGGATATATAGCAAAGCTGTGGTCAGGTTAGACTTGTGCTGCTCAGCTGTGGTAATACGGGTGGACTTAATGTCTGTAGCTGGTAATTGGTAGCATTCTCACCTCTGTTCCCAGTAAATGGCAAGCATATAACTTTACATCTCAGATACCACTCCTGGGTTAATAATGAACACTGCCTCAAGTATAGCCCTGGGGAACAGCACTGACAAATATGCAGCAGTTTGTTAGTAAAGATGTTGATAGCAAGTCTTTTCTGCCACCTGGTTGTGGTATACAGTCAAATAAAAATGAAAACTGCAAGCACAGCTCTCATGTCTTACATATTCTGAGGTATGTCACTCATTTTAACTCTTAAAATCCACAGTGATATGAAGAAAGTATGCTATTCCATGTTAGCTAGTGACATCTTAAAGCAGTATTTCACTATAATGTATAATACACTGTGATATACAAGCCATATAATTATCAATTTATTTCAATATGTTTTATCCTTCCACACTGTAGTTTTATTCTGTGTCTCTCTCACTTTGCTCACTTTTCACACACACTGAATCTGACATTTTGTTGAAAACGGCTAAGAGGTATGGATGTCAGTTAACTATAAGAGTGGGACAGCTGAGCCCCTACATTTTAAAGAAGGTCGTTTCACAGCAGTGATAGCTGGTGTCCTTTTCTGGAGTAGAGGGTACAGCCTGGAATGTTTGTGTCTCTGAAAGACTTTGTTGATATGTATCTTCAAAACATGAATGTAATGGAAAAATATATAGAAACACACACACACACACACACACACACACACACACACACACACACACACACACAAACACACATTTCTCGCATCCCAAACTACTTTTTGTTGAATATGATTAATAGGAGAAGTTATATAGACACATTTAATCCTAAATTTCTGTTATCACAAAGTTACCACTGTTTTTTGATCAGGGTAAAGTAGAATGTCACAATGTTCCTTGATATACAATATTTTCTGGTTTGACTGAATGGAAGATTTTCTGGGGATAAATTTACAGATTATGACATAAAACTAATATACCAATCATATGGGTAAATATCCTACAGTCATCTGCAGAGCACATGTTGACCAGGAAACAATTAAATCTTGTCTGTGCAGTTAGAAAAGTTTCTTCTTATTATTTAGTTAGAAAAGTTTCTTCTTATTATTATTTTCTTTAGAATGGGAGTTTCAAGCATGGAAAGCAAGGTGTTTTACAACAGGCCGCAAAGCAACAGGTGGAGACCATAATAATGGCAAGGCCATCTTGTGACTTACACCTCTATGTACTGAAAGTGCCGGATTGCTCAGTATAGATAAACAGGCTATTGCTAAACTTATGAGACTAACAGGGATAACTATGGAGCTCAAGGATGCAATCATCTTTGCATACAAATTAAGGGAGGAGCACTATAAAAATATAATGCTAACTATTGCAGAAATGGCTAGTTATATATCATAGTCTGAAGATGCTTGTAGCTACATGCATAGCTGCTTCTATAAATCTGAGCAGTACATCAGGTTCTTCCATGGCTGGAGAAGATTGAAAAGCATTCTGAATGTAATATTTATTTATCTATTGGCATTTGTTAACTGGAAAGTCCACTAGGTCAGTAACCCATTTTCAGTGGAGGCCCAGGGAGAAAGCTCCACAAATACGAAAATGCCGAGCAAATTTAACAAAAAAAAAAAAAAACAAACACTAAATTTATTATTTAGTACAAGATCATAAGATTGGTAGGTTGCTACATGCATAAAAATATATAAGTCACATAATAATATATATGGTATATATGATACATTATCATAATGAGAATATGGGCAATGCATGCCACTGTAAATAGCTGACTTGGAAGGAGAATCCAAAAGAAGGAAATATAATAGTGAAAGATGTAATATTAGCTTGAAGGTAGAAAAGTGATGGTATGAGTAGAAGAAATAGGTAGTTCCTTGGTAGAGGTTGGTATGGTGACAGATGGAAGTTGGAGGATGGATGTATATAAGATAAGGTATGATGACACAGTTATGGTAGTAGGAGGATGGAGGTACAAAAGATAACAACAATGCAAGTTTATTTATAAGTTGAACATTTGATTATCTGATAGTACAAGAAATATAAGTCTGTTGAACTATTTCATGCTAACTGACCTAGCTCTAAAAAGAGAAGAGAAAATAGTTAACCTAGTGAACACAGTTATTAGAACTCTGCAGTAAAAATAAGATCTTGAGAAAACCTGTATTTATATGGTAATTAGTTAAACTAGAAATTTAATAAATTATACATTTTTTCATTTACAAACCATTTTTGATTATTGTTACTATTTTATTTATTTTATCATGCCTGAATCACAATATATTACACTCCATAAAAATAGCTAGAGACAATCTGTTGCTAGATAGACATTCTCTAGATCAAATACATAAAATATTTTTTCTTTAAATTATTTGATTGATGGATATATCCTTGTTATCATTAAATATAGATGGTTTAAGCTATTCAAGGAAAATATCTGACCTATTACAACACCTAAATAGCAATAAGTCACAATTAATTTCTTTACAGGAAACTCACATAGCTAGAGAAATTTGGAATCTGGGCAATTACACAATATTACCTCAGTGAATATATAAAAGTAAGAGAAAACATGTAATGATTATCGGGAAGAAAAATATAACACAACCACATTTTATTTACAAATATGAAGACCAAGATGATCTCTTGACTTCTGTAGTCATGAAATAGAAAACTAGATTTTGGAGTCTAGGGAATTTATATCAGTTTCCTGTAATTGGTCAAAATGTAGTTAAAAACATTTAGATATAATTCTTGATAACTATAAAGGATATTTGATAATAGGGGGGATTTTATCTGCTTTTTAAATGATCTAGACACAAGCAATAAAATAAAACTTAAAATTGCTTCAACAGCCAAAACACTTAAGAAATGGGTAGATTTATTCAGTTTAAAAGACCTATTTACTTTTAGAGATCCCAATTCCTTACATTTTACCGATTATGCCCATAGATATAGTACCCAGACTAAAACTGATAAATTACTAATCTACCAAGACTTAACTTAAAAAATATTTGGATCTAATATCATCTCATATCCTGTTTCTGATGATAATGACCTAATCCTTAAAATTCATAATGAATTTGAGAAATTACAACCAAGATACTTGTTTATATAACAACATTAAAATAGTCTAAAGCATGGCTTACATCAGAATTAAACAACTTATAGAAATAAATAACACGGGAGATATTAATATAGTTATGATTTGGGACTCATTAAAAGTTTGTATTGGTGTTAAAATACATATCAAATCTCAACTGTTAGAAGTTTAAGCTAAATATTGTAATAAAAATAAACTATGCAAAGAGAAATATAAATTTTAAACAAAGGTTATGCTAATATTTTATCCCATAAACAGGTTTGGCTTCAGAAAAAATAAAAAAATGATTCTTATGCTATGTCACCTAAACATATGAACAATGTTACAAGAAGTATTAAAAGTTAATCTAAAAATAATTTCTTAGAAATTAAAAATGATAAAGATAATAAAATTTGTGCTGAAATTAGTGATCTACTCATGTCTTTTAGAAATCATTATATTTCACTAAACCAAAAATGGATATTGAACAAGTCTTTTTCAAGCTCGATTTTGATGAATTTTTATTAAGAAGATAACTCTGGTTTAAAAAAGATAACTTATTTAACCCAATTTCTTTTAGAGAACTTACTGAAAAAAATATCAACCCTAATAAAGCCCTGGGTATTGATGGTATAATAAATGAAATATATAAATTATTTCCTCTTTGTATTATATATTTTTTTCATAAAACCCTAAAAGAAATAAAAAATCATGAAAATATTCCTCCTTCATGGAAATATTCATTAATAACTCCCGTTTTAAATGAAAATAAAAATCCTCAACTATTTTCCTCCTATAGACCTATAGAACGATTATAAAATGATCATGTCTCTCCTGTCAGGCAGATTAAAAAAGTTAATATTACAAATAATTAACTTGGATCAATCAGATTTTATATATAAAAGAAAGACACGTGATGACATTAAAATAATTCTACCTCTTATAGATTATTTACATAAAAAAAAGAGAAAGCTCTCTTAATAAGTTTAGATATTGAGAAAGCTTTTGAATCCATTAATCTGAATTATTTATTCAAATTATATGACTTTCCTTCTAGTTTTATTTCATTACTTAACTATATTTACATATAGAAATAGTAATACTTATGTTAAAATTGATCCTTTTACCTCTAACCATGTATCTCTAACCAAGGCACTAAACAAGGATGTCCAATTTCCCCTCTATTATTTACCGTAACTATTGAAATCTTAGCAATTTTAATTTGAGCCAACTTGGGTATCAAGGGTATTTAAATAACAAAGAACTATGATTCCAAAATGATGTTGTTTGTAGATTATATATTATTAACTGTTTTTAATTCAAAATCAAATTAAAGGAGTTAGAACATATAATTAAATCATTTCAATCCTTTCCAAATGTCTTCTTCAATAAAATTCAAATACAAGTTTCTATTCATAAATAATGCAAACAACTTTGAACTCATAAAAAACATATTATAGGCAAAACATTTCTTCATTAGAATACATTGGCATAATCCTTACCAAATCAATTGAGGAAATAACTGAAATAATATTAAACTTAACTTCCAGATAGAACAAAATTTAAATCCATTTTGAAGATGGATTAGAAATAATAAAAATTATCTTCTTCTTAAAATATTTTATATAATATAAGCACTGTCTCATTTACCTGAAAAAATATAGAAATTAATAGATTATTACTAAAATTTGTTTGGTTTCCTAATAAACCCAGAATAGCCTTACAACAGCACATAAAACAATGGTACCTGTGAGGAATTAATTTTCCAGATATCAACTCTTATTTTAAAGCTTCTATATTTAAATTAATATTAAATTGGATTGATTAAAAGTATAATTCTAATTGGGAAACTTTATATTTTCTTCTTCTCAATACCAGCAAAAGGGAATTGACTAACAACTGTTCTATTGTCTGATAGATTTTTTTGTTTTACTTATATGATTATTTACAATATAATCTCTCTTCTTCTGTTCCATCAATTTTTATAAATCATATTCTAAAAATATTTAGAAATGCATTTCTTGTCAGAATAGATCTGAAACCGTGGTTCGAGACAATTATTCTATTCTCTGCTATTATTTTTACTAAAACACACATACATAAACTACTTATCTGGGAATCTAATAACTTTGCTTATTGGCAATGATGTTTTAATGACTTGAAGGTAAAAAAGATACAATACCTAATTAATTAAGTTGATCTAAGCCCACAGGATTGGCTATTGTTACAGAATATAAGATCACAGGCTCAAGATAAATGTTTAATAATTGCAGAGTCATATTAAGAAAATCATAAATTAATTTAACTATTTCAGGAATTAATCTGTAATAGACTCAGCAGACTATCTTATATCTAAACTTTATAAATTTTTTATAAACACCTCTTGGTCTCACTATTGGCAAATATTCACTTTGAAATTTAAATATGGAGCCTTTTTAACTCCAGATTGAATGGCTAAAATAAGTAAAAGTAGTAATATAGTTTGTTGAATGTGTACTCAAATTTGTAATGCTGACTGCTCGCATAATTTTTTGACTGACCTCTGCTGAAATCCTACTGGGATAAGATTGGGGATTTTATGAAAGCCTAATGACTTGATGCATTCTTTGTTACTAAATTTTTAATATTATTTCATATTAATAAAAATGGAATATTGAAAAATGACAGTCTTTCTCTGACATGGACCATCTCAGCAGTAGCAAGGAAAAATATCATAAAATGATGAAAGTCAACCTCACCACCCACATTTGCAGAACTTCTGTCTACATGGAAAGAAATTGCAATCAAAGAGACTAAAATAAAAGAATACAGGAGCTATTCTAAAGCATTCATTAACAATCCTTGGATTAAAGTAATGTCTCTTATTAATACATTTCAACAAAACATTGCATCTTAATTTTTCATTTGTATGGTGAATATTTGTTCTGTCTGATTTTTCAGATTTTAAACGTCCCGGCCATTATTACTGGAGTGTTATTTTATATTGTTTTCACTTTTTTCTTCTTTATTTCAGGCATTTTGTATATACTGTATATATTTTTAAATGTGTTTATTTAGTTTAAAGGATTGCTAAATATATCTGTTTAATAGCATCATGTTCTATTGTCTTTAAATCCGAAAAAAAATCTGAGAGTGCAGAGGCTCCAGTTTGTTTTTCATCTTAACTGATTAATTACCAAAGTTATTTTAACTCCCTCATCTCTCTGACATATTTCACATGTATGCATCACATACCCTAAACCAAAATCAGTCTCTTCAAATGGTCTTCCTACAGCTATAACTTACATATATCTAAGTTTCCAAGATGGACCATAATCATTCTGTCCTGCATGGTATTGTTCAAATTTAGTTTAGTATTAATTTTATGAATGATTTCTCAACATAGATTTTGGAGACAACAGGGATCATGATACAAGTTTTAATGAAACAAAGACAAAGAAAGGACTCCAATAAAAGATAAATTGTGGCACAAAATTGTAGATCATCTCATTTTTAAATGATGGTACATATTTGTTGATGCAAAATAAGTTGGTTATTGTTATCAGCTCTGTGGACTTGAACAAGCTTGTAGTGTCTACTAATCATTGTGACTTCTGGTAGACAATGCTGTTTCCAATGAAGAAGAAAAGGTACAGAAGCATTTGGAACTATTTGGAAGTCCACCAGAACAGGATCAGACACCTTGGTTGAACTTAATCACTTTTAGCACTGCTTTTATTGCTGGATGCTACGGCTAATCTCAGCTGGAATACTATCGTTGTTCCTCTATCAGTTCATCATATTATCCCATAAAGTAGTGGAGGAATTTAAGCCATACTATTGCTGTTAATTTGTTAATGCTGTCTTGAGTAAAGTTATTGAACCATGCTATGGGATGTGTTTTGCATTTTCTTACTGCATGGTTCCAAGAGTTGAAAGAATCGCCCTCAAAATTATGTTCTGTTATTTTTGTGGCATGGTCTATGGTGGCAGTGGTAGTGAATGCATTTATAGTTTCAACTTTACAAATATATTATTATTGCTTTCTTACCCATACTCTAAAATGGCAGCAGACTGAGACATTCTAATTATGGTAAGCTACAGCATGTCACTGCAGTGTTGATAGGTATTGTTTGCTATAAACTTGGGACTTTAAATAAATGCAAATGATGCAATTGTTTTTTGGTTGCTTTATTATGTAACTGGTGTTTTATGCAGACACTTGACGTGCTAAACCGATATAGAGCATGATTGGTTTGGATAATATGTTTCTCATAAAGTCTAAGGAGATGTAAAGATGAAAGTACTCACACCACTGAAACAACTTGTTATCAGTATATTAACACACACATCTTCCAAATTTGTTTATCTTGTATTATATCAAATATCCAGTTGAAGGTTATCTGTAAAGTAGGGAAATGAGGTTATTAAATACATGACAGCATGATAGTAGTTTGCTGAGCAAACTGTGCAGGATTAACTCACTTTACAAAAGGTTAAAGAATGCCATGGCAGATGAAGCCAGGTGTTGGTGTACACTATGTGCTGTCACCTGTTGGAGTCAGCGAAGTTCTTTACTTGACAACAAGTCATTCCATACTATTGACATTATGGGACTTGTAGAGATGGTGTAGTGTATGCTATATACCACCTGATTATATTGTTCCTTTTTTTTGAGACAGCTTGGTCTATATCTATTGGTCTCAGTTTTTACTTTATATGGTAATAGCTATGTTATCATCCTTTTTTAAGAATGGAATCAAACTCTAGTTGAGGTCTGAAGTCTAACAGCCTACCTTAAAACATTTGGAATATGAAAAGTGGGTGAGGCAAGTACATTTTACATTTTGAGAGCACGTGTAGTTGAAGCAGTGGAAGGTTGGAATGAAATTACAGATTTCCTAAGCACTGGTAGGATGGAATGCCTTCCCAGGTGTACAAAATATTGGTAGGTTGGAAGACCTTCATAGGTCTCCTAAACACTGATAGGTTGGAATGCACTCCCATCTCTCCTAAACACTGGTAAGTTGGATTGCCTTCCCACATTTCCTATGCACTAATAGATTGGAATGCACTGACAGATCTCCTAAGCACTAGCAGAATCAGAGGTGATTGCTATCAAGTGGCCTTTTTAAATTTAGTCAAACTTCCCAAAAGTACACAAAAACATTTAATAACTTAGGGTTATTTTAATGGGTATATGTAGGCTTAGGCATGGGTGAGTGAGCATTTACAAGCTGCATCTGTCTGGTAGAGACTTAGTTGCCAGAGCAGGGGTAAGTGTCTTATTCCTAATCCACTAATCCAAGTTATCCTTGAATTAGGTTAGGGAAGATTTCTGCTTCACATGAAAAGCTGTTTCAGAGAAGGAGTAGAATCTTGAGACACACACCTGTCACTCCAATATATCCTATTACATTAGAGATAAGGTTAACTTCCCTGGATCAGTAATTTTGCTGATATTTGTTTTGTGGACGTGCAACAGGTCCATCAGAGCAGGAACAGAGGATGCTTTGTAGGCCAGCTATAGATCACTTTTCAACAGACTGTATGAGACTGAGTACAAGGTCAGGGCTTTCAGACATCCCTTATAGGACATGCTGTTTACTCCCTGTATTCTTTTTGTGAAGAACTTCTGTGGATGTTCCAGTTGCTTTATATGCTTGGTCAGGTACATGCCAAATGGGGCCTTATACTCAATGATTGATTTGACTGGCAGCAGCAGTTAAATAATAGTTCTAGCTGTTCCTAAAGGCTGTTTCATGCTATTATGGCGGCATCCTGGGATGTTATTAGCACCCATAGTGCAGTGTTCTTGGCCTTAGACATTGCACTGAGGACCTATTTCCTAGTGATATTGTGATAGTGTTACGGTTGAGGATATATTCTGAGAGGTGCCTGGGGAGAGAAGGGAGTGAAACTGGATTTAAATTTGTTGGCCAGTAGACTTGCTATACCTTTCAGTGCAGTATTGGTGTCTCCACCTATAATTAGTTTGACACATTGTTACATGTGGCATTTGAGGTTGCAAACATAGCTGAAGAATGCTTTTGAATAACCTCAAATGTGTATTTAGTATATTTTATTAGCCACCTTAACTTGCTTGTTTAGATGAATCATGGAGCGTTTACCTTTTTGGGCATTATATTTCCCAATGTTTGCCACAATGTTCTTCCTTTTCTTATAAAGCTTACTGATGTTTGTATTTCACCATTTGTTTTTTCTTTTTTTTAGTTTGTCCTGTGCTTACTCTGGTTTGATACAGCTGCCTCTATGCAGCCATTATCATGATTGTACAAGGCTTTCATGAACAATTCTGCATAAACAGTGGTGGTCTCAATGTTGGGGGGGGGTTGACATTTTGCAAAGTTGCCACTTAATAACTCTATAAATTCCAGGGTTAGCTGGGGTGAAGGTTTTATTTTCATTTAAAGGAGACTGCTTTATATTCTGACCTATCCAGTGATGATATTATGCTAGGATGTATGCAGTTTTCTTCCATGTTTGAGAAAGCCAGATCAAGAAAGTTAGCACCCCTACGTAGTGTACAGACTTGGCTGGTTTAGGCTGTTTGTGTTTACAAGTCCAAGAATCTCTGGGATTGAATGTTTTGGGTAAGGTATGATTTCCATCTTTAATTTCTCTATAAACTGGCTAAATTTTCTCTAACTATTAAATCATTATAATATAAATTGTGTCTATTCTTAATCAATGTTTTCATATTATGTCTAATTTGGTATAATTATTTAAACTGATTTTTTTTTGTATTATTTTTAAAGACTATAAAATTATTGTTCTTAAAATGTTTTGTGATACTTTGGAGCTTTTCTCTCCAAGCTTTCATTGAAATAGGCTCTTACCCATATGGAATCCCCAGTAATTAAATGTCAGTCAATCAATAAATAAATGTCATTAGTGTAGTTATCTGCATAACTAGGGTCACCCATGGAACTAATATGCGTACATTTGGAGATTTTGTCATACTGTTGTATGATGTTTGCCTTTTTAAAGTGTCTAACGAGGGTGGTATTTGTTACCAAGGGAGTGGAAGTTCTGTTTATAAAGGTAATAATGTTATGGTCAAACTTTTCTAATGAAGGACCAACTTCAGGAGAGATGCTGACAGGAGGCAAAATTGTGAGTAACAAGTCAATAAAGCATACACTCCTGGTGAGTTTGAGGACAACCTGATCCAGGTGTTTTTATTTACCCAACTCAAGAATGAATGAGCATTCACAAAACTGGACATGCAGTTACTCTAATCCTTGGAAAATTAGTTGAAATCACAAGGATTAAACAGCCACTGTTTACAAGGATAACCCTCTACAGATTCCAGCAATGCAGAGTATAGCATACAGTGAGCAATTGAAACAAAGAGAACCAAAGAAAAACAGCTATCCGTTCAAAACAATAATGCTCATCTGCCTAAAAGAGCAGCCATTAATCTACTCCTGGTAGAATAACCAGTACTCACTGCAAGATGGCCTCCACACTAGCCTAGAACAGGCTGTTGATAAACTAAAGGTGAACTTAGAAAAATAAGTGAAACTCAGATAAAAAGTTTAAAGTCAGCAGAAGAGCTTTACGTATAGTAATAAAATGAAATGGATTTCCTGTGTTTTGTGACACATAGAAGCACTTTTAAGCCTCACAGTGTTTGTATGCATGAAAAGCTCTATGCAGTCTTAATGGAAAGATAGCAATGCAAGCAGATGAGCATTGTAACTAGCAGAAAAAAATGAGAGAAGAGAAGCAATACAAATAGCTATAAAATCAAGTTAGTAATGTTCAGCTGCCTATGAACAGCAGCAGGTAATCTATTCCCACTAAAAGAACTATTACTTTCTCCAGGCCAGAACACAGTAATAACAAACAAAAATTGACACAAGAGAAAACAAGTGAAACTCAGATACGAAGCTGCTTAAAATCAGCAGAACAACAACCATGACAGTAAATGAATTTGATGGTTTGCTGTTAATGTTATTGTACTAGTGTATTGTTTCTTACAGATTCCTTGTTAGGCTATATACTTATCTGTTTATTGGATGGTGGTAGCAGCATCTATACTGACTACTTCTAAAAACAAGTATTACCTTTCTATAACCATCTTAATAATGGACATTTTTTTAAGATCCTTTATCAAATAACTGACCACACAAACTAGAAAAGTAAAACAAAAAACAGCATGGATGCAACTAACTTTTTGTTTAAAAGGTGAAGCGCTTTTCGCTTGTTAAAATCACAAACTTCATCAGACCATAAAGCCTTGCTTAACAGTTGTTTAAATAACATCCTGCATTACCCGCCCCAGCCCAAAAAGAGGAAGTGATGTCATTATTCATTAATATAAAATCTTACCATATAAAATTAGACTAAACAAAAATATCTACATAGACTCAAGTGTAAAATATGTACAATATACACCAATAACAACCTATATTACTATATAGAAAAATAGCTACATAAAAACAATACTTATTGTAAACACAACATACAAAGCCTATTATTCAGCATACATCCTATAAATTCAAAAACTGTTAAACCCTTTCATATGCATGTTGAATAAACAAACACTGTTGATAATACTGATGATGTCATTGCACCTGTTTGATCTGCCTAAGCAATGCTTTTAATTTCAATATACTGTTGATTGTGCAATAATCATTACGTCTTTGTCAAACATAAGAATATAAAGATTATTGCCACATTAATCTGCTCTTTCAAGATGCAACATCCATGGACCACCCCTAGGTTGCTCTTTAACTTGTTGTATAGCACAAAATTCAAACCTATGGTCATTATAAATGTGTACATGCTTTTCAAGAGCATTAGTTAAGATGGACTTCTTACTGGCATATAGGTGCTCATAATATGCCGGACAGTTTGCACTTAATGACATATACCACCCCTTTTGAATTACAATTTAATTTATTATAATATCAAATACCTTCTGCCATTGATTCCAACATACTGACCTTGATGCATAAATTTACAAAAAACTGCACATATAGGAGAATTAGTACTGTGCTCAATGATATGTTTTTGGAAAACAGTATAAGTATTGATATTTACAACTACTTGAATGTAATTTCACATACCATCCCCACTATATCTGGTGCTCCAAAAATTCATAAGGATGTATCCAATCCACCTCTTAGGCCCATAGTTGATGACCATAACTCAATAACCTATGCTTGTGCCACATTTCTTGATAATAGGCTTAAAAAGTATCTAGATGAACAAACACAGATATGTAAGGATTCATAGCACTTTCTTAGGTTAATTAAGACTGTTGGATATTCAGATGAGTTGTTATTTTTGATGGTTGATATCAAAGACTTATTTTCTATTATACTTCAACAGGAGAGTATTCAAGCAATAGAACAATTTTTGTTCGAGCAAGGAGTACCGCAAACTGAAATTAATCTGTATTCTGATTTGTTTGATATAGTATTGGGCAATAATTTTATTATGTTTAACAACAGTTATTATCTTCAAAAAGCAGGTGTCGTGATGGAATCACCCTGTGTGACCATATTTGTTAATTTAGTCATGGCAGCATGGGAGAAGAAGTACATCCAGATGGCATTTATGCTAACAAAATAGCTTTATATCTCCATTATTTGGATGATATATTTATTTTATGGAAGGGTAATCAGCGGGCGATGGATGAATTTTTGGTTTACGTTAACAGCACCACACATTACTTGCAAATTGCTCATGCCATGGATTGTCAAACAATGAACTATCTTGATGTCAGCCTTAGTAAGGATAGAATAAATAGAACGTTTATTGATAAAATACATAGGAAACCTACTTATTCTAATTCCTTCTTGCATTTCACGAGCCCCCATCCTCTTTCAAATGAGCAGTTGTAAAACGGCAATTTGTCTGAGCTGCCAGGATGGTGAGTTTAGAGAAAGATTTTGTGGATGAGTGTAAAATTTTATTGGGTATGTTTGCAAGTAGGGGTTACCCGAATTACCTGTTGCATGAATTATTTACAGAGGTTAATCCTAATAGGAATATTGGTCATTTCATGCCTATCCTTAATCAGTAGAGATGTCAAGTAAATGGTCAACAAGGTAATTTTGAGATAGATTATATAACCACTTTTATTACAACATTCAGTGTACATCTTTTATGAAATTAGGACAATAATATTGAAGAACTGGACATTGATAGATGATGATGCACTTATCAGGAATAAATTTAAGAATGGTGTTAGGATGATAGCAAGAAGTGGCAAAAATTTGAAGTGTCTCATTGAAACATATAGTAATATGCAAAAAGGTTCAGTGTGAAGGCCTGAAAAATGTGAAATGTGCAGTTTTTGTAATGACCGCAGTTTTGAATTTTGTGCTATACAACAGGTTAAAGAGCAACTTAGGGGCAGTCCATGGATGTTGCATCTTGAAAGAGCAGATTAATGTGGCAATTATCTTTATATTCTTATGTTTGACAAGGACTTAATGATTATTGGACAATCAACAGTATATTGAAATTAAAAGCATTGCTTAGGTAGATCAAACAGGTGCAATGACATCATCAGTATTATCAGCAGTGTTTCTTTACTCAACATGCATATAAATGGGTTCAACAGTTTTTGAATTTATAGGATATATGCTAAATAATAAGCTTTGTATGTTGTGTTTACAATGTGTTTTTATTAGCTATTTTTCTATATAGTGATATAGGTTGTTAATGGTATATATTGCACATATTTTACACCTGAATCTATGTAGATATTTTTGTTTAGTCTAATTTTATATGGTAAGATTTTATATTAATGGATAACAACATCATTTCCTTTATTGGGTTGGGGTGGGTAATGCAGGATGTTATTTAAACAATTGTTAACCAAGGCTTTATGGTCCTTTGAAGTTTGTGATTTTAACAAATTAAAACCACTTCACCTATTAGACAAGAAGTTAGTTGCATCTGTGCTGTTTTTTGTATTAGTCTAACTGTTCTTGTGGTGATTTTAAGCCTAGCCAGTTACCCCATGTGAGAATCAAACTCTGCTCTTTGTGTCAATAAGGTTAGCACATTATCCATTATGCCGATCTCCCACTCCTTCTGATATGTTTTCTAATACTATTCACTGTCCTAATCATTGCTCCTATGCTGAAGTCAG
This sequence comes from Protopterus annectens, assembly GCF_019279795.1. Taxonomy (NCBI): domain Eukaryota; kingdom Metazoa; phylum Chordata; order Ceratodontiformes; family Protopteridae; genus Protopterus; species Protopterus annectens. The sequence goes on from NC_056741.1 coordinate 1,544,860,876, forward strand.
GTTTGAAAAAAATCTGGTTTTGGAACCACCTGATATTATCTGTTTTCTTTTCTTTCTTGGACATTAAATAAATATGAAGATTAAAATGCTACGGATAATCCTCAAGTGCTAAAAAGTTGCTTTAATGTTAACGTTTGGCACTGACGTTCTGACCATCACTCTACCACTGATTCTGTTACTTATTCGGTCAATCCTAGCTACGTTAACTTGAACCTGATAGGACATGACACCTATTCACTCTGCTAGCAAACTGAACTGATCAGGTAAGTGACCGCGACCTGGTGGTGGGGGAGACAGGCTGCTGCTTCCTTCCTTCCTCTAAGGGAAAGTTGTGTAATCCATTGTGCTGTTAGCTACTTCCACACATCCCTTGGATTACCAGAGAACAAAGCAGTGTACTAAGATAAATCCACCATGAATCATAGTTAAATTGAAATGCATTCATCAACTCACAGATTGTTGGTGGGTTAACAACTAGATATCATCACAAGTTCTGCAACAGAGAGTAAACTGCTGGAGTACACGTAAAAAACAATGAACTGTTTGTGGCTTTCCCTTGAAAACCAGCCTTTTGTAGACATTGACATGAGAGAGACCATTTCTTTGCAGTGCTGAAATGTCCACTGTTTCTGTTACTACTGAATTGTTTGCCTGTGTTAGTTCACTTATCTGCAGAGCTTCTTATCTGCTGGAGTTTTGTTGTGACAAGGTGTTATGAAAGCACACATTTATGCTTGAATGTAATCTAGTATCATTTTCTGTATATTATATCACACATCTTTAACTTTCACCTTTATTAGACTGTATCAGAGAGAACAGAACTTAAAGGGAAAAAAATAAACCTATTTTCAATCCATAAACATACCAGCTTTTGAGCACAAAGCTTGTTCAACTGATTTGTAAGGAAGAGAGTGCCTCTTAAGATGTCACATAACAGCAAAAGTAATTACTTCAGATATGCCAGTGCTGTGAAGGATTCTGACATGAAAGGCACTGAAATTATAGCAACAGACTTCACGTTCTGAGATGGTATGTCACATGGTCAGGAAAAAATTTCTTTCATACACTTTCTGATAACTTGCAAAGACAGGGACATGCATGCAAGCTGAATGATTACATTTCTGCCACACAGCAAACGATAGACAGAAATCATGACATTTTTGTCTGTTTTTTATTTTAAAAAAAGTTAAATATTCAGCTAATAGCATCTTTTATATCAACCAGGTATTTATAATTATACAAAAGTCTTTCCTTGGTACAGTAAGTTCCATCTCACCTGTGATATTGAAACATCAAAAAACATTGGTTCTGATCACATGCCACCTAGATGAGTTAATATTCAGATGCTGGATTTGCAATGTGTCTAGTGAGGGTGCTTTACTCCTGGAAAAAATCATTCAGCTGAGATGTCAAAATGATTTCCTGTCTGCCTGCTCAAGTGATAACTCAAAAAGATGTTAAAAATCCTGTAGCATTTGTCAATAAAATGGAAGGATTCACATAATTTATTCCATGACCCCCATAATATTATTATTAAGACAAACTAAACCAATGTAAAAATATCAGTGTATCTATGTGCAGTAATTAAAAAAATGAACATACCTTGTGGCACATTATTTTTCAAACCTAAATCCATAAGTTATCTATCTGTATTTATTACCAAAAATGTTATTTATTTATTTGCTTATTAATTTGTTAATTTGTTGGCTGGAAACATCTAACAAACAACTAAGTGAGAAAAATCCCATTTTCAATGTAGTCCCAATGAGAAGTATATTTTCTTTTTATTTTAAACATTAATTGTTTAATAAAATTATCTTGTCCAATTACAAGCCCCCGGATTCTGCATGCCTTGCACGGCATACAGGATTAGTGCAGTAGCTCTAGCAGGCAATATGTCTGCCGTGCGATCCAGGAACAGCCTGCAGAGGAATGCACGAGCGCTCCAGCACTAGTCCTGCATGGACTAAGCCCCCTGTATGCAAATCACCCCATTTGCAGGAGAAATTCGTGCAAATGAGGTGAATTTGTGATCCAGGAAGCTTGAAACTGGCCGTGCAGGACTAGTGCAATCTGCAGAAATGTACTTGATTAGTAACTGAGTACATTTTTGCAAAATCCAAAACGGAGCTGTGACAACTCCAAATAAAGGCTGCATATCAGTCAGGAAGCATGCCAATGGCCAAGTATAAGGCCACTGGCATTGCAAACAGCCTAAAAAAATTAAAAAAACAACTTTTATTTTTATTGCCGATCTCGGCTGTTTAAGAGTTGGGCAGTGGCAAAATCCAAAACGGAGCTGTGACAACTCCAAATAAAGGCTGCATATCAGTCAGGAAGCATGCCAATGGCCAAGTATAAGGCCACTGGCATTGCAAACAGCCTAAAAAAATTAAAAAAACAACTTTTATTTTTTTTGCCGATCTCGGCTGTTTAAGAGTTGGGCAGTGGCGCACAAATGGGATAGGGGGAAAATAATAAAATAAACCTAAAATAAGCATTCTAACTAAAATCATTATTCTGCAATGAAAGTCAATGGCAGGGAGAAGACAACATGGCCAGTGAGTAGTGGTTGCTAAGGGGGGGAGGCACAGTGTGAGACATGTAACTATGCATTAGCAGGCAATCCGATGCAAATGAGTGGAATAACAGTGAATCCCAGTTTTCCCCAGCATGCTAGTTAGGTCCCAACAGTATAAGAGTAGGAATAGCTTGATGCAAGCGTAGGAGTTAGCTGACATCATGGGGGGGGGGGGTGTCAGGCATACTGTAAGCAGATTGGAGCCTTGTGGCTCGGTTTTGCTCCTAGCTTAGCACAGCTAAGCTAGGGGGTGTGTCTAAACCTGCCTAGCAATCTTTACATTGCCTAAGCAGGTGTCTGCACCACGCACTGGGTTTTAAAGGAAGAAAAAAAAAGTTAAGCCAGGAAATAGCAGCAGTGTGCACATTTGAGCACTCTGTTTGCACGGCACACCCCTGGGCTTAAACAGGAAGGCAATGGGAAGGGAAAACAGCAGTAGGAAGGTAATCAAGGAGACCTAGCATAGCTGGGAGGTGAAATTTATCAGAATCAGCCAATTACACAGGCAGCAGACCAGCCCAACCCAAAACAATACTATAACCTAAGCAAACACCTTCCCCTCTGTTTTTTCCCACACTCTACACCACCAGTGTATACAAGCAGGGAACTTTTAACAAACAAAACTACAAAATGAGAGGGGAAGCAGCATTCAACATAGAACAACATGTGCAAGAAGGTGAGGATGTGAATGCTACTGATCAACACACAGTGAGGAGATGGAGAAGAGTGTACAGATGCAGGGTAACCTACCAGGGGCTACATGAGCTGGGGACTAATCTATGAACCTATGAACCTATGAAAGGATGAGACAGTGGAGTGCTATAGGGTGGACATGGACCTCCTACAACAAATTGTTGAGCTGTGCCGACCACACCTGACACACCGAACTGACTGAGGGGAACCCATCCCTGTGGAAAATAAGGTATGTGTAGGCCCAGGAATACAAGCCACAGGTACCTCCCAAAGCTCAAATGGGGATACCATGGGGATCTTACAGGCATCAGCATCCAGAGCATTCCACCAGTTCCTGGATGCCATGTCAGGACATGCCAGTGAGCATATATATTTCCTCAACACCTGTGAGGTGTTGGCCAACAACATGCGTCTCTTCCACCAAATAGCAAAATACCCTGAGATAGTGGGTGCTATAGACTGTACACACATATGCATCAAAGCTCCAACCGGTGATCAGGGTAGGGCCTACATCAACCGAAAGGGCCTCCCCTCCATCAACTGCCAGATTGCGTGCAATGCCCAGGACATTATAATGAATGTGTGTGCTGGCTGCCCTCAAAGCTATCATGATTCCCACATTTGGCATCTGACACAGCTGTACCAGAGATTTGCCAATGGGGACATCCCCTATGGTCACCTAGTTGGGGATGTCGGTTACACACTGGAGCCGTGGCTGATGACACCCATCAGAAATGCACACACACCTGAACAAGAATGCCATAATGAGGCACACACACACAAACCAGACTTATAATAGAGCATGTGTTTGGGATGCTCAAGTCATGGTACAATTGTCTAGACACATCTTGTGGAACCTTGCAGTACTCAACAGCTACATGTACCCAAATTTTTATGGTATGTGCCATGCTACACAATATGATCCTGTGGAAACAGCTGCAGCAGGAACAGCATGTGGCAGGGCCACACAGCCCCCCACCAATGCCAAGGCCAGCACAGGCACAACGTGACTCGGATGAGGAACAACCTGAGCCTGCCACAGTAGGCAGAGGGCGGTGTTCCCAGTATGCCCAGGCCATGGGAAAGAGACAATGCATAGCACATACATTGACACAGTAGGGACCCAGGGAATGACACCTCTCTCTGACTTGCACATACAGTAAAAGGGATGCCAAACATGACACTACCTGTGCTCAATAATGTATAGGGAGTCTACTATGTACATCCAACATAGGCAGCCCTCCAGCATCCTAAATACTGGCATACCCACAAGGTAAGTCAATCAACCTACCAGTTGCCAAAAGGAGTAGAATGTGTCGTTACCTGTATCTATGGTATGGATGTGAGCATGCAAAGGAATTGGGTGGCTGAATGTTATGGCAGCAGATAGTAGACACCCATAGTGGCATCATGACATCTGTAACACATACTGGCGTCACCATAGTAGTCATTACTACACAGGGTGACAAAACCCACTGCAGGAAATGTGCTGGGTGACATGTGTGTCCATATGACTCACACATGCCCGTTAGGAGGTTCACATACACAACAACAGTTTCAGCCAGTAGGACAGGTGCAGACAACCCAAACAGAGCCTGTGCTATGGTCTCTGAATGATGCCTATGGGTAACCTCCCCCCCAGGCCTACACAGACAGACTACAGCAGGTCAGGCACTGTGATGTTAGTTTTGAAAGGTAGGAAGTCAGACACTAATATGTAGGGCAACCAAAGCTAAGACGTGTAGTACAGTGATATGTCTCTAGTCAGTATGATAGGTTAGAATTCGGAATGAAATGGAGTGCCTGACATACCAGTACAGTCATAGCAAATGTGTGCATGTGCCAGGTGTGCCCCCCCATCCTATGTAGATATGTAGAAACAGTAAGGTGTGCCCCCCAATCATGTGTAGGAATGTAGAAACTGTCAGGTGTGCCCCTCCAATCCTGTGTAGAAATGTATTAACAGTCAGGTGTGCCTCCCCAATCCTGTGTAGAAATGTAAAAACAGTCAGGTGCCCCCCCCCCCACAACCCTATGTAGAAATGTAGTAGCAGTCAGGTGTGCCCCCCCCCCACTCCCATGTAGACATGTAGAAACAGTAAGGTGTGTCCCTCTCCCAATCCTGTGTAGAAATGTAGTAACTGTCAGGTGTGCCCCCCATCCTGTGTAGACATGTAAAAACAGTCAGGTGTCCCCCCACAATCCTTTGTAGAAATGCAGTAACAGTTAGGAGTGCCCCCCCACAATCCTTTGTAGACATGTGGAACAGACAAGTCTGCCCCTTCCTGCAGTCCAGTGTAGAAATGTAGTGACACTCAGGTGTGTCCACTAATCCTTTGTAGAAATGTAGTAACATGTATGAGTAGGTATAATACGAGTGGAGCACAGATGGCCAAGGTAGCAGGATAGGTCATAGCATTTGCACAATATGCAGGTCTGTGTGTGTTAGGATGGTGTGTGTTTCATAATGTGTGAGAGTGATCAGTATGTATGCATGTTGCCATTGCCCACTACTGCTGATAACAGGGACAAGCCCTCACAACTGCAGTCCCAAAGACAATCCCACCAGTATAACACATGCTAGCAGTAAGCCATTGTAAATGTATGGTGGTAATATGTGTCACCAAATGAAAGACTGACATGGCATGGCTGTTGGGCTAGATATACAAGCAGTACACAGGAGAAAGTGCCCCAGACATACAGTATATATTGTGTCACTGTGAAATGGTGACACCCTTGGATTTGTACATATAGGTATGCTTCACAGTAACATGACCTGTAGTAGGGGATACTGGTGATGTCTGCCTGAACATCTGCAGATCACAAAGGAGGTAGGACTGATGTTTTGGGAATCAGCTGATGTACCTGCACATAACAGTATAACTGTAATGCCCCATGCGTATCTGTGTGTTAGATGCAAGTAGTGTCCATAGCACACATGCACCCAGCCATGCAAACATTACCCACAGGCACCTCTCTGGCAATATCCCTGCTGTGGGGAATGGGTACAGTATGACCCCACCTGTATATGGCAATAGCGGAAGACTGCAGCATGCAGTGCAGGAGTCCCATGCAGGTGTGTCCCTAGCTGCAGGTAGCACCCTGCCAGCATCCACATCACCTGATCAAGACTGACAGAAGGTATTGGCATGAACAACTATCACATCTACCCTATCACCTCAGGGGAATACACTGTATGGTGGTCTGGGACTGTAGGACTGACAGAATGCAACTGCCTGCTACATCTGCCTGCATCAACACCTAATGCCCCACATGTGCCTGCCAAAGGCCCATGTCTCACATGTACTGCCAATGCATGTTATGTCATGGACACCCAAATAACATAACACTCTCCATGTAACCCATATGCAAGGCCATGTGGACAAACCACAGTAACATGTCCAGCATGGCCCACTGCATGAACTGTGGACCAACACTAACACACACCTGTGATGTGGTGATACCCTTAGGGAAAATATAATAGAATGCATACATTATGTATGGAAGAGGTTAGAATAACAGAGGGGGGTGTGGGAGTATGGGCAGCATGGAATGTGCAGGGTCTGACACAAAGCTATGTTCACACTATCCCTGGCTGCAATCACATAAATAGGTGGCTAAACACCTGCCTGTACACCACAATAAGGTAAATGCTCTAAGCCATGGCCCCTGCCTCTGGCTAACATGTGCAAATCTGTACAGCTGAGAGGCATTGCCACAGCAAGGTAAGGCCATACTGCATGTTGATGGGTAGACAAGTATGGGATCCTCTGCCAGCACTGTACCAAGGTGCTTAACTGGATACACAAATCCAGCACCAAGTGTCTGCAGCTCCCCCTCCAGAATGGCATAACTTACCATGAATACATAGGTGTTTGCCCATAATACTGGACACAGCTGCAGTCACCCTTGTCCCCCCAAGTTATCACTGTGAGCAATAATGTCCAGCTGATAGTACATGAGGACAGAAAACATCACTGTGTATAACAGTACACATGTCTCTGCTAACAGCAGTACCATGCTGCTGAAGCAGAACAGACATAATCACCTACAGTACACACTGTCCCCTGCACAATTTGTGGCCATATTTCCAAATGACTGATGGATACCCTGCATAAACAGTATGCTACCTGTAGGTGTACAACACAAAGGTCTGCACTGCAGTACAAACTACCTGGAATTGATCCACACATTTAATGCAGAAGGGCATAATGAGCATGATCACACACTTAAGCAAATGTAGGCCATGTCTGCAAACAACAGTGGAACAGACATATCTGACATTTACACATGTTAGTGCAGACACTCCTCAGTATGCAGCACTCATGCTTTGCACACACACTGGATAGGAATACAGGCATATATCCAAGAACAACACACTATAATAAGCCAAAAGTAGACATACACAGATGTGTGGAAGAGAGTGACTGTCACAAGGGGCCATTGATTATGAGGCCTGTTCCACCCAGCACAAAGCCAAATGTCTACAACCACATAAGGTTCAGATGTCACTCACTGTAGACCTTAGCTACTGGTATCTGTCAGCATGACGGACTATGTGGTGCAAGTGCTAGCTGTGCAACATGACTGTACAAGGAAGTAGTCATCTAGCAGCTGTATACATGTACCTGTGGAATATAACCCTACATGTGCCCGCATGTGGTGTGTCAACCTCTAGATGAATTGGTTATGGCCCATGCACACACACTGACCTCCCCATAGCCATACTATGACAAGCCTGCTGAAATACACCCTTGTGAAAGGTGTAGGCCAGTAATCTCTGTTGTACTTCCTATAACTGCATTCTGCTGTAGTGTGATAAACTAGTTAGATAGGAGTTTTAATCCCAGCCAAGGCAAATGTGTGTGTGTGTGTGTGTGTGTGTGTGTGTGTGTGTGTGTGTGTGTGTGTGTGTGTGTGTGTGTGTGTGTGTATCTGTCTGTGTAGTGATTAATGTTTTTTAGGCTACTCACACTCAATACAATTCAAATGCCCTACTTTGTCAAGTCTTCTGATGTCATACACTGTGCAATGCACCTTTTGGAAAGCTGTATCCTAGTAATATCTGTGGCACATCCTATACCTGTGTACTATTGTGGTGTAATAAATTAGTTAGATAGGAGATCAAATCTCAGACATGGCAACTGTGTGGGTGTCGCCATCTGTATAGAGTGCAATGTGTTTTAGGCTAGTCACACTCATTACAATCCAAATGCCCTACTTTGTCAAGGCTGCTGATGCCATACACTGTGAAATACACCTTTTGGAAATCTGTCCAGTAATCTCTGTGGTGTGTCCTATAACTGGTTACTGCAGTAGTGTGATAAACTAGTTAGGTAGAAGTTCTAGTCCCAAACATGGCAACTTTGTGTGTGTGTGTGTCACCGGCTGTGGAGAGAGCAATGCTTTTTAGGCTAGACACACTCAGTACAATTCAATTGCCCTACTTTGACAAGGCTGCTGATGTCATACACTGTGAAATATACCTTTCAGAAAGTTGTAGCCCAGTAATTTCCATGAAGAATCCTATAACTGTGTACTGCTGTAGTGTTATTAACTAGTTAAATAGGAGTTCTAATCCCAGACATGGCAAGTGTGTGTGTGTGTGTGTGTGTGTGTGTGTGTGTGTGTGTGTGTGTGTGTGTGTGTGTGTGTGTGTGTGTGTTTTAATGTCAGCATAGGAAGCAATGCATTTTAGCCTTGCCACACTCACTACAATTCAAATGTCCTACTTTGGCAATCCTGCCATTGTCATTCATCGTGAAATACACCTTTGCAGAAGAAGTACTCCAGTAATCCCCATGGTGCATCCTATAACAGCTTTTTGCTGTAGTGTTATCTAGAATTCTGATAGGGGTTCTATTCCCACACATGTCGGTTGTGGATGTGTTTGTGTATTTCATTGTCTGTGTAGGGAACAATGCATTTTAGCCTTGCCACACTCACTACAATTCAAATCCCCTACTTTGGCAATCCTGCTGATGTCATTCATTGTGAAATACAGCTTTGGGGAAGGAGTACTCCAGTAATCCCTGTGATGCCTCCTATAACTGCTTCATGCTGTTGTATAATATAGAACTCTGGTATGGGTTCTATTCCCACATATATCTGTTGTGGATGTTTTGTGTGTGTTTCAATGTCTGCATAGGGAGCAATGTATTTTAGCCTAGCCACACACACACTACAATTCGAAGCCCTACTTTGGCAGTCCCGCTGATGACATCCAATGTGAAATATACCTTTGGGGAAAAAAGTGCTCCAATAATCTCTGTGGCGCATCCTATAACTGTGTAGTGCTGTAGTGTAATAAACTAGTTAGGCAGGAGTTCTAATCCCAGACATTACAAGTATGTGTGTTTGTGTTTGTAACTCGGATCCTGTGTGGAGGTGGGTGTGAGTGTATAACAACTGGGCTCAATGTGGAGTGAGTTTTTCCAAATTTCTTATATGGTGGTTCTAGTATGTATCACAATGTCTACTGTACAGGGATAACAGATATGGAAAAGCTGAGAGGCTGGGATGCAAATCCATACCCATAAAAGTGACATCAAGGCCAGGCAAACAAAGTTAGCAACCATAGTATTACCCAGTGAACACTCTAAACCCATGTCTCATACACACACACACACTTGCCTAGGCAACAGACGCTATTTTGGTAGTACCCTGCATATTGCCCACTGATAGTAACTATGGTGTGATTGCAGTGGGCTACAGAGGGCATGGCACCCTGTCCATCTGTCCAATAGGCACGTGCATGCTGACAGTGCACCTTCCCCATGTTACCCACTGGAGACCTGCAACACCTGTGGTGCCATCAAATGTGGCCCAGAAAGGACATATCATGCCTGAAAACATGCCCTCTATGGACAGATGTCACTGACACCAGGGAATGCCTCTATCATGATATCAATGTAGGTGCAGGGTAAACCTGCTGTCCATTACCAGTTCCCACCACATGAGGCCAGGACTGGCACATCTGATGATTGTTCTGTGTACACAACATGGGCCAGACAACCCAGGTGCAGTTCCACATGTCACTGTACATGCAGGTGGGAGATGTGCACATCCCTGACACTGTTCATATCATGAACTAAGGAATGCATACATGGTAAGCAATGCACAACACTGGCCACACACAATAGTCTCCCAGGTGACTGGATGGTGACAACACCCACCTGTGTGGACAAATCCAATAACTGCACCCCTGAGCCACAATGTAGACCACTGTCATGTGGCTGATGCCAAGGTATACCCATCACCTAGCCTTGTATAGCTGTCTGGCACAGTTGACCACTACACACCCATGAAGCAATGCCCCATGCATGTCAGTACTGGCACCATGTTTGTGTGTGTGTGTGTGTGTGTGTGTGTGTGTGTGTGTGTGTGTGTGTGTGTGTGTGTGTGTGTGTGTGTGTGTGTGTGTGTGTGTGTGTGTGTGTGTGTGTGTGTGTATGTTGTGTGATCACATTCACACTTACTACAACCCGCATTGGCATACTGAAGCATGCTGTCCAGTGTCAGACACCTCCACATACCCTTTGCCCATATAACATCTGTATGACCCCGGAGGTGCATGTGATACCTGCACAGTAATGTGTTGTGGCAATCTCACTAGTGATGAGTTGTATTCCTGGCCCTGCCATGTGCATCAATGTGTGTGCGTCCCTGTGAGAGTGTGGCTGTGATGATACTGGCACCTGTTCACGTGGACAGGCACGTGTACTACACCTATCTTATAGCTACCATATCCCTGTTGCAGATGCCACTCACCATTACATATATGTTTTGAGGGCTCCTCAACATGTAACCTATGTGGCGCATCCGATAACTGCATAGAAATGTGATAGCACTATATAGTCATCAGGGGGTTGATACCCTCTGCTGGTAGGTGTGTGACACAAACATGCTTAAGTTTTACTCTCCCACCCCTCCCTGACTTTACTTTGCCTCTGTCTGAATCTCTCACTCCCTCTCTGGTGGATGTGGCGACCTACACCTGCTTTGCTTAATCAGCAGCATGTGTCTTGTAAATGATGATCATGATCAGCTGATGGCGTCTACATGAATTGTAGCCCTGCTCTAGCTGATTAAATGTGAAACAGCTGTGGTAACATTCCCATAGCCAATTGCATGGAAACACACTCTAATATCTAGGAACATCATGTTGGTGTTAGGCCTTTTCATGCAATGTGAGCAGGAACTAGATCTGTTCTTTGGCAAACAGCATCACAGATGGATTGGGTATTTACCTTTAACAACATGCACTGTGGAAACAGGCCAACACACAGGAGGGGGATGTGCCTGGCTTGACTACAGACTGTAAGTGCTGCTATACTGCGATTGGAGTAATGTTGGTTTAACAGGGTGTGTGTGTTTGTGTGTGTGTGTGTGTGTGTGTGTGTGTGTGTGTGTGTGTGTGTGTGTGTGTGTGTGTGTGTGTGTGTGTGTGGATATGACTGTCCTACATGTTTTAATACCTGCCATATCATTGCTATGTCTATGAGGGAACCCCCCCTCTGTAGGGTCATCTGCACACTGGCCAGTGCGTGGTGCCTTTTGTTTCTTGTGTTACCCACAGAGCACCTATCTGAGAACTGCAGAAGGTAGTGTGAGGATTGCAGTCTGTAGATGGTGACAGCCGTGAGAGTTACTGAGTTCATATCCCTCATAGGACATATGTTGCAACAAACCCTGTTACAACAGAAAATGTATGAGGTTATCACAGCAACATGCCAATATTAGCCCTGTGTTTCTGCCTCCAGCCACAGCTCTGTCAACCTTTGTACATATGCCATGCAGTAAAAGGTGCATATGTGCTGTACACCACATTTATTGGCATCATATCTGATAACAAGTCAGTGAGATATCAGACTGCTACACGTGTTATGTATCGTAGAGGTTATATTTGATGATATAACCTGGACATTCTGTGGTTGTGTGTACAGTACTGTGGTCTGTGTACTTATGGTGATTATTGACAGTGTGTGCATTGTTAATATGTACCTTGGCCTGTGTACAGACTGTGGTAGATGTTTTTGCTCTTGGTCCTGTTCTTTCTGATGTTACATGCTGCTCCACTGTATGTTACCCTTTTGGCTTACATGTTTGTAGGGCCAAACACACACATGTCCCATACCACAGACAGGCATCTGACCACACTGTGTAGTGGCCCAGTATATGTAGGGGTAGTGTGTAAGTGGCACATATGAGGATGGTGTTGAGAAGATAGTTCATATACTGTAATATTATGCTAGCTTACCATATGTGGCTGTGGCTTTGTTCACATTGGTTGTTGTTATGCACTTTAACACTGGGTCTGTTACTCTGTGCTGTGACATGCCTGTAGAGCCTGCTATATATATTGAGGTACATGTGTATTCCCCCAGAGGAAATGTAGGCCAGAGTTGAGCCAGTCTGCCTGTAACGTGCACATTGCTTTGTTACATGCCTAGCAGCTTAGTGTACTTACCCAGTGAGATGTCATGTCCAGATACTTGCCAGATGTACTTGTGCCGGGTAACCATAACAGTCATGTATGTCAGAAAAAGCAGTGGAATGCTGTACATATTTATGTCAATAACTGGTAGGTAGTATGTGGCCATGGCACATCTGTACCAGTGGTTATTATGTGTCAGGACAGAAAGGGGTGTGTGAATGCATAACCTATGGGGGCAAATGTATACCAGTAGTTATGTGTCATACCCATCTACATGGGTCTTAACATCCACATTATCAGTCTTGGTCCACATGTCTTGCACTAAGAGGTTCTGTGTATACCTCTGGAATGTCCTGAGTGTGTCAGACTGTCCACATATAGTGGCTATATCTCTGCTGTAGTCCACACGAGCATTACTGTGCTAGCAGTGGTACTGTACTATGATGTCCTTAGGATGTTTGTCAGTAGCTAATGATGCACATGTTAAAAGCAGATGTGATCTCCCACACATGCCAGCTCTGTGAAGACAATCCCTATTACAGTAGCAATAGTCTAAAAATATGCCTGCAATACATACCTGACAACACCTTGCACTACGAAGTTGGAACTATTGGGGTTGAGGTAAAGCTGGTCAACATATATGCATATCTTTTTTGTTGTTGTGTCTTTCAGCTTTTCCCGGTCAGGGGTTGCCACAGTGGAACTCTGGTCCGCTAATGATTGGCAGTTGACTTTTACATGCCGAGTTACAAGCCCTGATGCACAACCTTCAACGAAGGTACGCCCATTCACGCAGGTCTCCACGCAGAAGACCCTCTGAGAGTCGAACCAATCAGCATCTTACTGTGAGGTGACAATGATACCGCAGCACCACCACCACAGATAACATATATGTTATCCATATATCTATATAGATATATACACATATACATATCGGCATACATAGATGGATATGTATATGTACATATATATATATATATATATATATATATAAACACTCAGATATATACATATATAGAGCAATATATGTCTACAAATATCCAGATAGAGATACATATGCACATATACGTATGGATATCTACATATATATTGACAGTAGTAGGTATATCAGAATAGATATGTATGCACATATAGTTGTACATATCTACATATATACCAAAATAACTAGGCATAATTGTACACATAGGATGTGCATACATATATATGTATACATATACATATATATATATATATATATATATATATATATATATATGTATATATATATATATATATATATATATATATAAATTGATATATATATATATATATATATATATATATATATATATATATATATATATATATATATATACATATGAAGAGATGTACACATGGCCATATATAAGTTGCGCTATCATGGGTGCTGGAACCATAGAGCGAGGGGGAGCCTCAGCCGCCCCACTTTTTACAGTTGCAAGCATTCTTTTAATTTTTTTTCTTTCACCCTGTGAGCATGGAGACAGTGGGTTTGCTACACTGATGTCAGTTCTGGCTGTTTGAATGAAACAGCTGCAAGAGTGGAAACAGAGGGTTTGCTTTCCTGAGCTGCAGAGCGGTTGAATTCTGTCTTATTTCTGTGCAGAATGGAGGAGTTTCTGTTGGATGTTAGCAAACGTTACATTTTCAGAGTGAACATTCTTACTGCTCTTCCCTTGTGATAATGCATCAAAGTTTGTGTTTCTTTTTAGTCTAATGTTGTGCTGATGTGATCCATCTAAGCTTTATTGCAGGAGGTCCGGTGTGTGTGTGTGTGTGTGTGTGTGTGTGTGTGTGTGTGTGTGTGTGTGTGTGTGTGTGTGTGTGTGTGTGTGTGTGTGTGAGATGCCCCAGTTACATATAACTGGTGGTTAGGATTGCCCAGGCTCAATCCCTAGGTGCAAGTACCTGCATTCTCTATCCACACCATCACAGAGTCCATAGCTCTCTACTGTCTAGATTTTCACATACATTGGTCTGTTCCTCTTACAATTTGTGGATTTGTGTCAGTTCACTAAATAATGATAGCCCTTTAAGTTTCAGTCTTCCTATCTTTTTTGGTAACACAAAACACTATTTCAGCAACTTTCTAAGATTATACAAGCAGTATTTAAAATGTGCTTCTGGTTCTGGCACTTTGCCCCCCCCCCCCAAATAAATATTTCCTTTTTCCAGATTTCTTCTATTCTGAAATTTAGTTGTGTCAATTGGATTGTGAAGTGGTACTTTTGTTGCCTCACAGGAAGAGGTTCTCTGGTTTGATTCTTGGCTGGGGTGCCTTCTGTGCAGAGTCTGTATGTCCTCCCTGTGTTTGTGTGGGTTTCCTTCCATGTTGCAAAGATATGCATATAGACCATTTATCCCTGAGCCTCTACTGAAAATTGGCTTTGTTCCACGTCTGACTTTCCTGGTAAACAAATGTTAAATAATTTTTTTTCAAGGAGCTGAGAACTTCAGGGGAAGAGAAGTTTAGTGCTGCTTATTCCACATAAGTTTGATTTGTAAGTAGCACAACAGGTAGTTCCCTTACTTTAGATATAGAAGGCTATGGGTTCTACTCCCAGGGTTTCCTAGCAACAACCTTTTCATTAGTTAGAAATCCCTTTAATGTGGAATTATTTAGATGACTTACTTCTGCAGAGATGTTGTATATTTACTGATATTGGTGGATTGTAATGGCAGATGTTTGAGTGGCCTTTTATAGTTGAAATTTTCTGAAGTGGGTAGTTTTGTCAATATTGGTTCATACATTTTGTTTCATTGCTTCCTAGAAGACTGTTCAAAACTACAAATTTAAAACAAATTGTTGGTAGGATTTGTTTAGTAGTTACTCTCCAGGCACTAGCAGGACAGCCAAGCTGCCCTGAACTGCTAATTAGTAATGGTAATCTTAGTTTTGTAAACTTGAGTCTTGACTGTTTAGTGTGGTGGATCCATTGTCTGAAGGTCTAGTGTTTGGTCTCGTTGATTAGGAAGGTACCTCATGTGAAACAACTGGTGCTGTATTATACAAGGAATATAATTTACTGCAATCAGGAAGGTGAATCAAAGAATGCATGTATGTATGCATGGCCCTAAAAATGTGTTTGAAAACAGCCCAGAGGAAAGTGTGAAATGCTCATAATCATGGGCAAATTTTAGCTTTACTCTTGTTACCAAAGCAATGGATGAAGGTAAAACAGTTCACACCACATTATCTTAACCTGGCCAAGCCTTTTGACACAATCCCCTACTCTGGTGTAGTACAAAAGATGAATCATGTAGGAGCAAACACCTGCATCACTAGCCAGATTGCCAGCTTTCTCAAAGGATGCAGGAGATCAAAATAAAGGAACAGACCAGTCACCAATGAAGTCCTCCAAGATTTGGTGCTGAGACGTCTTCTGTTTGGCATATAAATCTCAAAAGTAAAATTAAATGCCAAAGGGCTGTGTCCGGCTAGGTCTGAGATGACTGCAAGTTAGGAGCAATTATTGAATCCCCAAATGACTTAACCATCCTACAGGAAGGTTTGTCCCAAATAATAACATGTTAAAATCATGAGAATGCCCTCTGAGAACTGACCCAGTTGTTTGGCATTTGGGAACTTGTGTGTACAGTGGCCTAACTGTTGACCAACATGTGCACAGAGTTGTAAGAAAGCTTTTCTATATTGCATAGCTTATAAACAAAATATGACTAGATCTAGAGATGTTGTTGTCCCCCTTTACAATGCTCTCACTAGATCAATAATTTTGTATAATGCCCACTTTGGCATGTATCTGTCCAGCCCCATAAAACAATTGGAATGCCTTCAGAGATACCTTACTAAAAGGATACAAGTCCTAAACAATAGGTCTTGCACAGACCACTTCAAAGATTTATTCCTATACTCAGCATCCTACAGAGTGCTTAGATGTGACATGCCTGGCATGCAAGGCATCCTCTGACCTAATACAGATGGACCTACTGAACATCAGCAAGTCAAATGGCATCAGAAATACTTGGTCCAGTTATCTAAACTGAATGTTGTGGAGAGATGGATATATACCACAGAGGCTACCACTGTTCTAGAACAGACTATCCATAAGAAACAAAACAAAGCTCATCTATCCATATTCAAATGAAACTTGGATCTAAGGATGGGTAACAGAAAATGTACTCCAGGATTGCCCCTCATGCCACTGATGGATACAGGCAGTTCCTAAATAATGTATCCCTTACATGGGTCCCCTCAAATTATCTATGGTATGATCACGGTTATTCTCACTAGGGCTAATATACAATTATCTGCCATGGGATAGGTAACACCAATCAGAAAATGTTAATTCAAGCAACAAAAGGGAATTGGCTAAGCTTAAAATGTCCTTCAAGTGAACATATGTTGTGGTAGTAAATGGTTATAAAAAATTGCCCTTTTTAGATCGCAAAGTGCCCCTCTCACCCTCCGCTCCCCAGACTTCAACAGCTTCCAGCACCTATGTGCACTATACAGATGTGCATACAGACATATGTATGAGTATACATGTGTATTTACATGTAGACATATATAGACCTATTATATGTATATAACCATACTCCTGTCATGTGTAAACTTCACGGTTGTGTATACCCTCCCAGATGTAGCTCACTGTATGTATCTGCTATGTCTACATTATGATAAAACAACATATGTGATGCAACATATTAATAACAAGGACTAAACAATTTAGGAAGTAAAGGCAATTGTTCAGTACTACTCAATATGTGTATTGACAGCTATATTGGTAAAACAACAGCTGACTTCACAGTGGTCATGGTGTAGAGGGTAAGTGTTGTGACTTTAGTGTACAGTGTCCTGGATTCAAGACCTGCAAGGGCTGTTCATTTTGTTGCTGGGCAGAGCAAATGCTGTTGGATACAGAGTGGTTAAGGGAGTTTTGAGCAGCTTTAAGCATGTTTGCCTGGGTTTGCATGAAGCTAAGCAGTGTTAAGCTTTGGGTAAATGTATGGGTGGTTACACAGTGTAGGCTTCGTTTACAATGCGCAATTCAGCTCAGCTGTTATATTGCAGCAATGCTGATACTTTCTAAGCATGGCTTAGCCCTGGTAACCAGGTCACATCCCCCAGTCTGATAACATAGCAGAGGAGTGACATCTGTGATAAGTGTATGTAATGCCATGTACAATACATGCGCCAATGTGCTGTCATTACGGTAGCAAGGGGTGTGAGTGTCATGTGTGAGACACAGATGTATATGAATCCTGTACAGCACTATTATCCATGTGACTGTGTTACATACAGGTGTAGTTGCCCAGGGTATGTGCTGTCACACTGGCATGTAGTCTATCATGGCGGCACTAATGTTGACAGTGCTTACCCAGGCAAGAGCAGAGTGCTAAATGTAGTACTGACAACAGGCATACCTGCAGGCATAGCTGGACTCTGAGGCCTCCCTGTTGTATCCCTGGAGTGTGAGCTGTGTCACAGTATATAACCCCTACTGTGTAATGATCTGACATGTGGAATGTAACTGTAGACTACTGCCTCTAGAGCACATGTTAGTGAGGACATCTGACATGTAGTTATGGCATACATATTGTTGTCAAACATCTATCTTTCAACACACTCATGCTACTGCATAGCTACTTGCCAAGCTGATGACTGTCAGTCCCTGTACATATGTACAGATGGCAGGTATCCAGCTGGGCTATGTACAGGCAACCTAAGGTTGATTGACACTGACATGTCTGCCCAGCTGTGTAAGAACTGGCACATATAGGAGATGACACCCTGTATGCACCACATGCCACAGGTACCTCCACTACACTACCATAGTCAACAGAAAATGCTTGGGTACAGGTCTCCATCCCAGACACTAAGCATGTGTTGTAATGCATGTTGCATACATGTCAACTTGATCACCTCAGTGGCCATGTGCAGGAGGCACCTGGAGGATTGGCTGATGCATGTCATTCTCACCCTGAGGACCACCACAATAGTGTCTGTCAATAGAGTGCCTGCTGTCACATGGCAGGTGACAGGATACCACTGTACACACAACCTCTACACAACCCATCTCACCTTGGACAATAGCTAGGTATACAGCTATGACCATCTGCAGTGATGCACCCCTGTACTGACACATGTGTACGTGTGCATGACTAAGTATAGCAGTGTCTGTGTGTTAGCATGCCTGTACTTGGGAATTCCATGAGGGCCTTCACAACCACCACAACACCCATTGCCATAGTCAGTTGTGGCTGCTGTTGTATGGGACATTACATGTACCCTGTTAAGCTCCTCTCCATACCGGCTACACAAGCCTTGCAGTACCAGCACAACAGTGTTGTACAAATGGATTGATAGGCATGGGATACCCATTGTGTTCTGGCAAATGTGTGCATGTGTGCATGTCCGCATATCTGTAGGGTACAGCATTCCGAGGCACCATACACCTATTACAATACTCATTGCCACACAGTAGTACAGATAGTGTTGTTGCTGCCAATAGGTGAGGCATGACAATGCAACACCCTACTACAGGTGTGGCATGTGCATTAGATGCATATCCCTGTAGTACCACTGTTGGGTATACTATGGGTTGTATCACAGTTGTGGCCAATGTGTGATGATGGGTATGGCAGAGTGTCATCATGGGTTTCAGAGAGTACAATATCCACTGGGGGATATGGGTGCTGTGTACACTGTCATTACACCAAGGTACTCCCGGTATATGTCCCATGTACCACTTTATGCTTACCACTGTCACCATCAACCATACATGTAACTGATACCACAATCCAGGCCAGTTATGCATGTGCTGTGTGCAGCCTACCTGTAAAACACTGGACACATGGTTAAGATTGTTAGCAGCGATAGGCTCTGGTCTCTCAGATGTGTGTCTGCCTGTTATGTGTCTGTTAATGTGCATATGAAGGTATGTCACACTACGTATTATCCATATACACCCATTACATCCCCCATTAGCATACTGTACATGTCTGGGGATGTTCTGCATGTAACATGTAACCTGGGATACACAGCTGTGTGATGTCTGCAATGTAAGCAACACACCAGTATCGCTACAATCCTAGGTAGGGGTCTAGTCCCAGTGTAGCCAAGTAACAGTATAAGTGTATGTGGATGCATCTACATCAGGTTGCAGGGTATACATGCCCCAGTGGGTCACCTGTCCATGTGGCACAGGCAATAACCATTAAACTAACCTGTGATATGTGTTCAACTGTACCCCAGATATGTCACAGCCATGGTGTCACCACAGTGCCATACCCCGGTATGGAATATGAATGCAGACCAGCCTTGTGCTGACACATGTACACATACAACACAAATATATAACATTATAGAGATCACAATCAGCCAGTGTTACTAACAGCTATAATGCATCATTGCTGGATGGCTACACTACCGTACATATATACATTACACTTTACTCCTTGCAACATGTTACACTGCAGTGCTGTGGTACACTTAAGTAGATTAACCGTGTGAATAAGAACCATATTAGCCTGTCCCTGTATTGATGGTATGGATGACAGGGATGTGGGCACAGGTATCATCATATGCACAGGGTGTGTTGTTCATTTGCCAGAGGCTAAGGGTGGGCCATACAATTGACACCATGTGTGTGGGTGAGGGGTGTACTGAGTTGACCTGGGCATGGTGATGTGGTGTTTGTAGGTATGGGGTTGCTCTAGGTGTGTTTGTATAGTGTGTGGGTATGCATGCACACAGTTCTGCCATGTGGCTGTCCTACACAGGTGTTTATGGCCAGCTGCAGACCATACCTGGAAGGGTGTGCAATTCACTGTCTCCTGCCATGGACACGTGGACTGCACCTGCCAGGGGTTCCATGGGCATGTCCAGATACAGGCCTCAATGTGCTACTCTCACCTGCTGATGACAAATGTCCACTGGTACCAGGTCCCACCTTGGACTGGACAGGCACACGTGCATGTGGCCTTCTGTGGTGTGGTGTGGACAGCACCCCCTTGCACTGCCGGGGCTGGTTCTGCCACTATGGGAGCCCCTTAGTATCCTAGCATGTCCACCTTGACTGCTAGCTGTTGGGGTTGCTGGCCTACATCCACGAGGCCGTCGCTTCACCCCCACTACATGTTCATGCAAGGACATACCAAGGGGCAATGAAGGCCATCCTCTCACCATGCCTTCTATCCTTGAGCTTGGTATAAGTATGGATGGCATCAGACAGTTCACAGATGTTGTCCATTACAGATGTGAAGCAGCCCTCTGCAGCTTCAGGCCCTGTCTGGTGTAACATTCCATACGTGCCTGCACCACCATGACAGCCTGAAACATGCACCTGCTGGTACCAGCTATGTCATCTCTGCTAGGGGCATGATGTCCAAAGGCCCTACCACGAGCACCTTGGGACATCTGCCTTTGTGGTGCCCTGCTGGACATCTGGCTATGCCTGCTGTGACCAGACACAGTAGGCATGGTTAGCACACTTTCCCATGTAAAGCCACCAAACGCCAGCTGTCCCTCTGCTATGGTCACTGGTGATGTGGTATGTATAGGCACTAAAACTGTGTGCGGGGTTGGGGTGGCTAAAAGAGGATTGTCAAATGATGGTGCAGTGTCGGCCCCTGACAACCCCACCTGTGCCTCAAAAGTACTATCATCATCTTCGGTGTCTGTATGGACAGCATCAGATTCCATGCAGGAGGGACCCTGACCCACCTCACCACCCGTGATGGAAATCAATAAACACACTTTAAAACCTGTACAGCATTGCCTAACAGTACACACACACACACACACACACACACACACACACACACACACACACACACACACACACCACCGTAATACCTACCTATCCGTGACTTTACAGACAGTCTCATGTATATGTCTATGTGTGCCCCATCCTGCATCACACTTGGTAACATACACACATTGATACCACTCATTAACATATCAGTCCTCTAAATGCCTACACAAGTGATCACAACATAAGACCTGTTACTACATTACCTGCCTGACCTGTGTGTAGTGGTTTTAGACGGCCTCACTGTTGTCATTCGGTGTTCACCCTGTGTATGTCCAGACATCAGGAGCATGGCCCCTATATGTGTGGGATACTATGTTCTATCCATAGTATCACTCACTGGTGCGTCATGTGTATGTAATGCTCAATACATGCCAGATATGCTGCTCAATCAGCCTGTCATGTGACAACTGTAATATTTAGTTACACCTCCTGGTATTGACTAATACTTCTCCAATGCATCTGTAGTGCTACATACGTGGGTTGTAGGTGAACTCTGCTGAATGCGATATTAAGGGTGTACCTGGTGTCTACCTCCCCTATCAATGCCTATTCCATGCTACTGACCATGTTATACTATCAGCTGTCCTGTGATTACACACATGCCAAGTATTCCTGGTGTGTAATGTGGCAGTCCATGTCCATGTACTGCATGATCCCAAAGGGAAGTACTGCTCCATGAATACCCCACAATCACACATGTGCATAAATGGCCAGCCACACAAACACACACACATGCATACACGCATCCTACATGCATCAATCTCCCTCCACTTGACCAGAGTGACCCTACAGACAAACTAACTACCCACCTGAATGCACACACACACATACAGGTGAGGTTGCTCAATGATAGTACACACAGTCCCCCTATTACTCCTTTGTCAACATGCATAGCATATGCTACCCAACAGCATGCAGTGCAGCTATAGTCAATCCATGCTAGAAACCATATACATGTGTGTGATGCATGTGCTGTGTCACTAGGTGAAGCCCCTTCCCCTGGATACCACTGCAACCATGTCCACAGTATTGCTGTGCACCTGTTCTGCAACCTGCCATGTACTGTGCACCACACCTCACAGGTGTACTGCCCATTGCTGAATGTGCACTACTGTGTCAGTTATGTCAGCTTTAATGCTCACATCCCCTATGTTTTCCAGCGACACATACCTGGGATGATATGTGGACAGATATCATTTGTGAATGCCTGATGTCTGATTCACAGCTCTTAACATCAGTGGACCATGTATGACCAATTCAATACTCTTACACTGACAACCATCAGAGCATACCATGGCTATATGGGATGTACACACCCTTATTGATATGATGCACCAATCCTTTATCTACCATGGGACCACATCACCACATATTTTAACAGTACTTGAGCCCGATATGTGACATATGTCCTGTACTTTCGCATGCAGTGTCTACGGAATGTGTTAGGTGTGCAGATGCTGACCGCGATGCATGCACACTGTGTGGGCATATGTGTGCACACCCTTATCATGATGGTTTGTCACAATTCTTGTTGTATGTACTACAGCAGTCACTACTCCTGGCAGGGGTATACCAGCGTAGGCCATCTGCATTTGCCAGTGTATGTTCAGTCTGCCCTACACATGTCCCCCTAATCTGCATAATTGCAAGGTCTACTCATGTGCATATCTCTTGGTGTTTAAACACTGCCATCACTATTGCTGTGTGGGTAAGGTTACAGCTGCCACAGGTCCTGGACCTGACTATGTGCAGATACAGCCATTCTTTGCATCCTTAGGATCCCTGCTGCAGTGTGCTGGTGTGTCATGGTGATATCTTTCTCCTTCAGCCTTTTTGCAGATGCATGACAAGTAAGGCCTACACATGTGTGTCATTTTGCAGTATCCCATACACTGAACATCACATGTTACAGCCTAGGCCCAGCTGATAATATGGACCACTGTAATGCCTTATGCCATAGTGTATCTCTACAGCAGTTGCCATTGTCCTACAGGTATATACACTGGTGTTGCACTGTATATGGGTGTTGTTCCAAACATGTCCCTACTGTAGGTTATGTCTCCCACCATTATGTTACTCCTTGTGGACACATTCTGCAATAACAGGATGTTAGTTATCATGCAAATGTGTGACATACCCATCCAATACTCCATCATGGTCTCCCCTGTGATGTCATGCATTTCACAGCAACAATATGTGTACATGTACAGCATGAATTATGAGTAGGTGTGTTAGATGTGTGCATGGAATATACCATCGCCATTCCATGCCCAGTGTATTGGCAGGCATCTACATAAACCATACTCACCAGCTACAGGCTGCTGCCTTGGTGGTATCCCGGATGGAACTACATAAGAGTGTGAGAGATGCAAAGTCAGTGGCCACAACTGTGGCACTGCTGCAGGGTGGGCGCAGTATTACAATACATAAACAGTACATTTCTACAATACTATCACATATGGACATCTTTTTATCACTATTATGCAGCAACAAACTATATCTGACATGTCAGATATGCATGATCTACCTGTACCAATGAAGATGTATATGCAACAGTTGTCTACGGATGTGCCCTGTGGCCTTACCTGTATGCTCCTCGTCAGGTGTGTGGGTGGCACCCACCTCCACATATGTGTCTTGAGGTTGGTGGCTGGCTGGATGAGGAGGTGCCACTAGGCTGGCCAGGAGCTCCTCCATACGTGTCGGGGGGGTGGATGGCATGGCCCCTGCTTGTGGTGAGGTGATCCCCATCGGACTGCAGCAGCATGCTGACAGGCATTGTGAAGCAGGTCAGGACAATGTTGCTGGACCTACTCATAACTGCAGTTGTGCAGTCTGACATCATTGACCTTGTGGACTAGGTTGTTCCACAAGGCGGTTCACTCCTGCTGATTGTGGGCAGCCTGGCCAAATAAAGTTGCATAGTGCTGTATGAGTCCGTTCAGCAAGATTTCATTTTCCACTGCTGTGTAGGCTGGCAGCCTTGCAGGAGACATCGTGCCTGAAAGACATAAAGATGGACACAGGTGTGAGCAAGTCATGCAGCAAGCTTACCACAGTTCTAAATCTTTAAATCCTGTCCTGAGCATCCACAGCTCCTCTGTGCTGGTCCTGCGGTTTAGGCTGCTTGTTTTTGCCTCCCGTAATCCATCCTGGGTGCTCCCTCCCTGCTTTAAATGCAAAAGGAATACCTCTGGCCATCACCTGAAGGCACCCTAAATTGGCCAGCTTGCCTGCTACCTAGAAAAATACTACTGAGAATATCCTCCCCAACAAGATTGTGTAAATTAATCCATCCTGGGTGCTCCCTCCCTGCTTTAAATGCAAAAGGAATACCTCCGGTCATCACCTGAAGACACCACCCTGAATTGGCCAGCTTACCTGGTACTTATAAAAATACTACTGAGAAGACCCCCCCCCCCCAACAAGATTGTGTAAATTAATCCATCCTGGGTGCTCCCTCCCTGCTTTGAAAGCAAAAGGAATACCTCTGGCCATCACCTGAAGACACTCTGAACTGGCCAGCTTGCCTGGTACTTAGAAAAATACTACTGAGAATACCCCCCTCCAACAAGATTGTGTAAATTAATCCATCCCTGGTGCTCCCTCCCTGCTTTAAACACAAAAGGAATACCTCTGGCCATCACCTGAAGACACCCTGAATTGGCCAGCTTGCCTGATACTTAGAAAAATGCTACTGAGAAGACTCCCCCCCAACAAGATTGTGTAAATGAATCCATCCTGGGTGCTCCCTTCCTGCTTTAAATGCAAAAGGAATACCTCCAGAATCACATGAAGACACCCTGAATTGGCCAGCTTGCCTGGTACTTAGAAAAATACTACTGAGAAGACCTCCCCCCAACAAGATTGTGTAAATGTATGTTGCTTAGCACTAATTAAATGTAGACTTGATGTACTATCCATAGAGTTAATCTGCCCTCCCATGTGTGCATTCTAGGAGCCTACCGCAGACTGTTTGCCCTCTCCCCCTCCTGTTATCACTACCCTAGAATATATTTAAACCTAAGACTGGTCCAACTATCCCTGCTGTTTGCTATCTCCTTCTACCATTAGGTGGCAGCATCTACCAATATAAATCCTAGATATTCTTTATAATCTCAACAAGTTTTATTTTTTTACCAACAGTTGGTTACGAGTTAATATCCTTAGACTGTAAATATCTCCTCCCCCCTGCTAAACCACCCTCTGTAAAGGCAGCCTTCTTTTTCTGGCTGGAAATATTTAGCTCATATCTTCCAACTACAGCCTTTAAACTGCTCTTTGCTGATATTTTTTCTGCCATACTCACCTCTATTAAGTCCTCCCCCCTCCTGGAACTGTTCTTCCTACCAACTTTCCACCCCTTAGTCCCTCCTACCTTCTACCCCTCTAGTCCAACCACCTTTCCTCAACCTATCCCCTCCCCCATAGCTAGTTTCCTCCTGGAGTTTACTTATATCTCCCACAGATTGTGGTGCCATTTTTAAATCCTGTCCTGAGCATGCACAGCTCCTCTGTGCTGGTCCTGCGGTTTAGGCTACTTGTTTTTGCCTCCCGGTAGCTCTTCTCAGCATATATGTCTATCATTTGCAAACTTCTAAGCAATTATTGTGCTAAACACTGCGTTTTTACTTGTAACTGTGTTTTAGGGTTATAGATGGCCTTGTGCTGATGGCTATCACTCCAATGCAATGTTTGTAACTGTGTTGTATGGTTATTGTTGGCCTCGTGCTGATGGCTTCATTTATCTGTGCCCTACATGTGTTTTTGACCTCTGCAAGCTGCTTTTGGGATGAGTGGGGCTCTTTTCTACACTGACTAATACTGCATTCATTTTGTATGGGTACAAGGGGCTTGATTGAATACTGCTGGCTTGTCATGACCAGAAACTTGGTGTAATGATGTCCTGTTAAAAGGACGCCAACCAAAGTTCATCGCTGAATGCCAGATAGCCTCTTAAGGTGGAATAACAATCCACGTTCAAGTCTTCCACTTGAAATCAGGTTTAGCAGCCATTTTTCTTCCCATTTGTAACTATAAGGGCTCCGCACAGCTTCTACATGGTTTTGGGGACCAGTTTACCCTATATACCATACTGTTTGACTGCTTGTTTTGTACTGTGTCATTTGCCCTTTGCTTAGGTTAATTACCGGCTTAGCAGCTGTAAGCTGCTTTTTGGGATGAGTGGGTCTCTCTTCATGTTGTTGCCAGCTGCATTACTTTAGTCTGAGTATACAGGGCTTGACTGTTGCACTTTGCTGGCCTGGTCTGCTTTCCAGATGTCCTATTAAAAGGACGCCAGTGAACATATATCATTGAAGGCCTTTATTTCTCTTTCAAGGTGGATCAATGGTCCTACTAGAGCCTTTAGCTTAATTACTGGCTTAGCAGCTCTTTTTCTTTTCTATTTGTCTCTATAAGGGCACCACATGGCTTTTATATTGTTCTGAAACTGTTCTGAAAACTGTTCATCACAAGTTATTGCACAGCATGAACATATCGTAGTTTACTGTGTTAGTCTGTTGAGCACTATATATTGCACTGTTTAGAGATTTTATAGTATTACTTTATCATTTACCCCTAGCTTTCTTCTGCTTATATTTGGCTCTACTGCTGTATAACCCTGTCCTCTCAAACAGACTAGGGTCACTGATAGCATGCTGAACTGCTGAATGACTGTTTTGTTCTATTTAATTGTGGCTATATTGCTTAACTTGTATTGTTCATAGCATAATATCTGCTGCTTTCCATTGTTAATCCCCTAAACCTACTCTTCCTCTACATACTTTCTCTAGCCTCATCTAACCATAGCCTCTCACTTTGTTACACTCTCCTTTCTTCTCTAAACATCCCTTACCATCTACCTTCCCCTCTACATCTGCAATATTAACTAACTCAGTGTTGTCTCCCTCTCCTCTACAGTGATCCATCCCGGGTGCTCCCTCCCTGATTTAAATGCAAAAGGAAAACCTCCGGCCATCACCTGAAGACACCCTGAATTGGCCAGCTTGCTTGGTACTTAGAGAAATACTACTGAGAAGACTCCCCCAACAAAATTGTGTAAATATATGTTGTTGAACACTGATTAAATGTAGACTTGATGTACTATCTATAGAGTTAATCTGCCCTCCCGTGTGTGTGTTCTTGCAGCTTACCACAGACCGTTTGCCCTCTCCCCCTTCTGTTATCACTACCCCTAGAATATATTTAAACCTAAGACTGGTCCAACTATCCCTGCTGTTTGCTATCTCCTTCTACCATTAGGTGGCAGCATCTACTATTATAAATCCTAGATATTCTTTATAATCACAAGTTTTATTTTTTCACAAACAGTTGGTTATGAGTTAATATCCTTAGACTGTAAATATCTTCTCCCCCCTGCTAAACCACCCTCTGTAAAGGCAGCCTTCCTTTTCTGGCTGGAAGTATTTAGCTCATACCTTCCAACTACAGCCTTTAAACTGCTCTTTGCTGATACTTTTTCTGCCATACTCACCTCTAGTGTTCTTTCCCACTCCATTCGCCCTACGGGCTCACTCTGCTCCCCTACCCTGCCACCATTTTCCACCCACCCCCAGTACTCCTAACTTTATCCTATCTTACCCCACCCTCTCAGCCTAATTACCCAATACCAGCTTCCCCTTCATTACTCCTCCCACCTATAGTCTTGCTTCTTAAACTCTGTAATCTGTACTCCACCCAATAATTATAGTGTCCTCCTCTTTCCTTAAATCTCTAGAGTACCTCCATCACTTTTTAAACCCTTTCTTCTTCTTCATAGCCTTCTCTATTTTCCTAAACACTCATACCACTCTCTCTTTGCTCCAACATGCTCTCCTCAAGTTATCACACCCTACAGTCCCCCAGCCTCCTCTTCCTGTTCCTACTTCCCTAATACTATGCTACCTCATATTCCACCTATGCTTGTCCAATACCACCTACAAAGACAACTACCATACAACCCCACCCCCCCTCACTCTTACTCCCATTTCCACTCTATCTCCTCTTCCCTCATTTAACCCTAACCCTCTGCACCTATTCCACTCTAAACTCTTCTCCTCTAAAGTCAAGATTCTGTCACCTGCTCCAATCTGCAATCTACCAAAATTCATGCCTGGCAGACCAATATGGCTAAAGGATATCTCCTTCAACAACCTTGTCCTAGCTGGTGATATCCATCCTAACCCTGGTCCTACATCCTTTATTAACAACACTCATCCCTTACTCTCTTCCTCCTATCTCAACAATCTAAAGATTTTTACAATTAATGCACAAAGTCTAAACAACAAAGTACACCAATTTCAAGCTTGGTTAAGCCATAACCAACCAGATATCTTAGCCATCTCTGAAACCTGGCTCAAGCCCTTTATCTCCAACTCTGAGATTCTGCCCCCAGGATTTAATTGTCTCAGAAATGACCAACTAAAAAAAAAAGGTAGAGGCACTGCCCTAGTCTTCTCCAACCTTCTTACCTTAATTCCCCTCCAAATTCCAATTCCTCAATTCCAGAACACTGACCTAACTGCTGGAATTCTAAAACTAAATAAACATAAAAATATCTGCATCATTGCCCTATAAATCTCACTTGGTAACAATATCTCTACACTTGAAAATATTCTCCTATGGGCCTCTACTGAAATTAACTATGAAACTTATATCCTTGGTGACGTGAATATTGACTGGAATATAATCAATTGCCCCTCTCCCTCCCTATCCATTAACCTCTATTACTTCACTCAAATAATCCTCTCCATCACTCGACCTAATAAAATAAACCCTCCCGGATCCACTATAGATTGGATCCTATCATCAGATCCAAATAAAATAACCAGTTCTGGCACAATTTCTGATACCTTTAGTGACCAACTCCCAGCCTTCATGCATCACTCAACTAGTTCCTCCCCACACCAGCATCAGTACATTCAAACTCATAACCTCAGTAGCTTCAACCCAACTACTTTCTCAAATACTTTCAAACAAATGAACTGGCAAATTCTAAACATCCTTCTCCTTGACAAGGCTATAGAATACTTCAACTCTGTCTTCCTCGATACTTTAAACTCACTAGCCCTACTAAGAAACAAAAGGATAAAAACTAAAACTGCTCCTTGGCTCTCCAAAGAGACAAAACAGATTATGCACCACAGAGACAAACTATGAAAGCTTTACCAAAACAATAAACTGGACAATACCTTGCTCCAATATAAACAGCTCCACAACCATGCAGAATGGCTAATCACCAAAGACAAAAAATCCTACTATATCAAACTTCAGTCCAATAACAATAAAAAAACCCAAAAATTCTGGAACTCAATAAACTCACTCCTCAATCCAGGCTCCAAGAATAATCCCTGCCCTGATCCAAGTAAATCTGATCTCGAACTAGGCTTTGAATTTAACTCATTTTTCATAGACACTATTACTACCCTCACCAAGACATTTCCAAATAATAACCCAACTGCTTTACACTCTCCCCCTTCTAACTCACCTCATCTGTTTGAACTCAAACCAATCTCCACTAACGTTATAAAAAATGTTTGTCCAAACTTAAACCTTGCTCTAACGCTCCTGACAATATTCCCTCTTCCTTCCTAAAATGTGCTGCTGATGGCATTGCACTCCCAATCAGCATTATTATCAACCGATCCATAAAAGATTCATATGTCCCCAAACTCTGTTGCTCAACTTATATTCGTCCTCTTCATAAAGGAGGCAAAAATACCAGCATCTCAAACTTTCACCCTATTGCTTTGCTCTCATCAATCTCGAAAATCCTAGAAAAATGCATCCACCTCCAACTTATGCCTTTCCTGAACCAAAACAATCTTCTCACTCCTACCCAGCATGGCTTCCGTCCAGGCCATAGCACAATAACTGCTCTACTCTCTTTCCTAGAAACTGTCAATCAAGCCTGAGATTCAGGACACTTAGTTTCTACTGTTTTACTCGATCTGTCTAAAGCCTTTGATACTATTTCCCACAAGCACCTTCTCTGTCATCTCTCAAACCTTAATCTCTCACATAATGCTTTATCCTGGTTCTCCAGCTATCTATCAGACAGATCACAGGCAGTCAAATGGAAGAACTCCATCTGTTCCTTCCTACCTACCCCAACTGGCATACCACAGGGATCCATCCTTGGGCCAATGCTTTTTAACATCTTCATCAATAACTTTCACACTGCTATTCCTGATGCTAAAATCATTCAATACACAGACAATTCAGCCTTAGTCTGCTCTGCCTCAAACCTCCCTGAATTGCTGACTAAAACCCAAACTGCCTTCTCAACAACTGAAAATTGGATGCGCCAAAACCACCTCTCTCTCAATGTAAATAAATCAAAGATTCTACTATTCCCTCCCACAAAGACCCTCTCCTATGATAAAAACAACTTCAAAGTCTATAGTCAAACCAACTCACTTATAGAAGTAGTCCCCTCTATCAAACTACTTGGCATTACTGTAGATGAACACCTCAAGTTTGATATTCATATTCAACAAAATATTAAGAAAACCCACCGAAAACTAGGTATGTTGTATAGGAATAATTGCTTTCTCTCCAACTCTACCAGACAAACTCTGGCCTCGACTTATCTTCTTCCTTCCTTATTATAGGGAGCTCTTCTCCTAACCAACCTGTCCTCCTCTATCACCTCTAAACTAGAAAACTACTACAACAAAATCTCTAAATTTGCCTCTAAATCTAAAAATACCACCCATCACTGCCTAACCCTACAATCTCTGAATTGGCTTGAACTCCCAAACTACCTAGACTATCTGCAACTCACTACTGCCCATACACTCATATTTCACCCAACAAAATGTCCCACTCTAACTAACATCATCCCCCCTTATACACCCAACAGAGCTCTCAGATCTGAAAATCAGTACTTAATTACTATCCATAAACCTAAATGTCCTGCTGGACAACTTCTCCTATCTTTTTCACTAGGCAAAAAAATGGAATTCCCTTCCCTCCACACTAAGAACCATACCAAACTCAGAAAACTTTAAAACCCAACTATTCAAACACCTGTCCACTAAATGGCAATGTACCTGCCTTCACCCAACCTAATCCAAGGGGATTCTCGCTCTGGTTCCCAAGCTCTATAACTCTCATAGTTATCTTCCTATGAGCCTATCTAAGCTCTCAACAATTTCTATAGCTTCTCTTTAAGCTCTCACCTCCTACAGCTATCCTCACACAGCCCAACCTTGTAAATATTGTAAATAGCATTCTACTGTTGATGTGTGTATGTAAAACGTATTTACATTTTCTTAAAAGGTTTGTATGTAAACTGTTTCCACACCTAACCCATATCTGGTTTCCTCAAATGAAACTGTGTGATCCCTACCTTCAAGCTTAATGAATTTGTTAACTATGCATGATATTAAATGCATTTAAGAGTAACTATTCTACATAAAAACTTTAATATTAACTATCATTTGTATCTAAATTGTATAATGCATCTTGGAGCTTTTCTCCCCGGGCCTCCACTGAAAATGTGTCAATTTGGCCCAGTAGACTTCCCCAGTTATCAAATTGCAAATAAATAAATAAATAAATAATTAAATAAATGCACATCACTCTCACCCCCCCACCACCATATCAGCAACAACAAACTGTACACAAAACTCAATAAGTATGGCTACAGCATACCTAGCAGTGGGGCAGATATTGTACTGTATCATGCTTTGTGCAATGTGTTTGTAGCCATGTTCACTGTGTGGACACTATCATTGCTGGACTGTTACAGACTATTCACCTGCATGCCATTGTCAGGGCCACAATGATTCCATATATGCCTGTGGTATGCTTGCTATATGTGTGCTACACATCTGACATACTGTATTATTGCAGTTATCTATGCATGCTGTTGCATATGTTCTTTGACTGTGTAGTAACTACCAACATATGTTCTATAACAGTGACACAATAGCATGTATATGTACTATTGACCAGCAGAACCACCTCTCCAAACTCATCTGCCCATGTTACCAGGCCACATCTCATGTGTGTCCCAACCTGGGGCCTCCTCATGTACTGGTCCAGCAATACCATCAGGAAGAACCAACTCAAGGGGATGTTGTCCTCCCCATGGGAGCACACAGAGACATGTTCCTGTCCCCTGAGGTCAGGTCCAGGGTCTGTTCCATAACGGGCTCAAAAGACACATGTGGGATGTGCTACATCACCTTGAGGCACAAAGTACACATTCACAGGGCCCACATGCTCCTTCTGCTCAGCCTCCAGGCCAGGCACTTTCAGGACGTGGACTACTGTTGTGAGTAGCAGTGGGTGGGAGGCTTGTTCCCATTGTGTCAGTATTGGAGCCCATGGGGCGTCCACATCACAGACCACACAAACCATCCAGGGTGTTTACCCACCACATGTGTCACATACCCCCCCTGCAGGCTACCCTCTATATCTATCTATCCTGACCATCTCCACAACTATACCTTCCATATATCACCATATTCCCATTCCATACTTCACAGACAAGGGCAAAGTGGCCCCAACAAGGTGTTTACATGTGACATACCCATCCATGTTGCACACACTGACAGCTGTAGATATCTGTGTGTATTGCTATGTGTGCTGTTTCCTCACACATAGCATGCAGCACTGTGGTATTAATACAAGGGACATATATTTGCATACATATATGTTTGTGTGTTTGTGTTTGTATATATGTAGACATGTGCATATAGGTATATATCTATATATGTGTAGATATATGTGATATATGTGCTCATATATATATCAACATATGGTATCTGTATATTTGTGGACATACATGTAGATATATATATATATATATATATATATATATATATATATATATATATATATATATATATATATATACACACACACACACATATGCATACCTATATGTGGGGTACATTCAGACATCAGGTCCATAATCTCACAACACCTTCCTGCACAGCTGCACTGTTCTGCCTTGCTACAACTGAGACAGGTGCCACATATGGACACAGCCTGACATTAGAGGGGTATATGTAGGGCCAGATTGCAGGTAACCCTATTACGCACCTATGGCATTCTTACATAATACAATACAGGTTAACCTGAGTATCCTGCAAGAGGTGGGCTGTGGAACCCACATATCCATCATTATGGCATTACTTCCACCACCAGCTACTGGCCATGTAATATACATACTTCCCATTACACAACACACACTATGATGGCTTACATTTTATCAGTCAGTGCTGATCTACACATTTGATGGGTATGGCCCACTACCCACAGGGACAGACTCTATTGTCCTTAGCAGTTGTTCAGTTGAACATCATTACAACAACAACAACACCTGAAGGCACATATAAATTCTTCCACATCATCTATCCCATTATTATGGACCAAGTACTAAGGTCAATTACATATATGTATAATTCACATACCTGTTCTGGGAATGCAGACACTTCTGTATGTTTTTTTTTCCCTGTCCCTTATATGCACTCTCTCTCTCTCTCTCTCTCTCTCTCTCTCTCAGTCTCTCCAGTAAATGGAATGAGCTGCTTTGCATAGATTGCTGCATGGAATTTGTAGGTGATGCACATTATCAGGTGATGGCCTCTGCACCAGTCAGTGTCCTCCACTTGCTACCTGCATGCAGCATGATGTGTTGTACTTCCAATTACCACTGTCATGGATATCAGCTACTATAAATCCTACATCTTGTGGGCATGGTCTCTTTACCTTTCCTGTATGATGGACATCCTTCCTGTGTGTGGGAAGCAGTGTTTCAGACAGCAGGTAGCAACATCTCTTACAAGAGAACATGCACACTCATGCCAGCTACATATTTGTATAAGGTTCCAGAACTACAGACAGAGTGTGAGTAGTGTTGTTGTATGCATTGTATAGCACCGGTGTTACAGGGTTTGTGTGTACATACTAGTTTAACTTGGAATGCAGTCTGTCTGCATAGCTGTCAACTGTGGGCCTAACCTCCTGATGGCCAGAGGTGTGCCTATTCTGTTTTGTCTGTTCACCCCACAGGTCTTGTGTCAGATATATCACTGGCAGTGTGTGTGTGTTGAGTGCTATCAGTACATGGCTACATCCATTTATGTTTCTAACTTCATATTCCTGACTAAGGGTATGTTGCAGACTATCCTGTAACACCAGCAACTTGCTTAGTTTGTGACAACAGTTTTACACATATGGGCCTGTGTTCCATCCTCTGCCCTCCACCTACATACCAGGCTTTGTACATATGGCATGCTGTCAGGGGTTGTTATGTAGTGGTCTGTGAGTATGTCATGCTGCCATTCCTGCCATCAGTCCACTGCTGTTGTGTCCCCCACACATACTGTGGGGTTGGGTCCATATATGTGTGGGCTTCACCTACACAATACATGTGTGCCCTTATGCACTCCAGAGGCCAATGTATGTAACAGTGGTATATGGCCCTGTATTATTGAGTCTAGGGGGGATGCACCACAACTAACCTAGGCTGTTAGAACATATGGGGGTATCATGGGTAAGCTGCATTAAGGTATCTGGAAGTACATTACCATACAATTCACCATGGGTAAATGCAGGCCTACTGCCTCCTGCCATACAGACTGTTCTGTTTGTCAGTGTGATCGTGATGGTGTCAGTTATGCCTTGTTATGTAACAGATACATCCCATTGTGTCAACTAAGGTCTTTACCCCCTAGGGATTGTATACAGAGTATAGATAGAGGTTGCTGAACTATACATCTGCATTACTTACTGTTGATTGTTTGGTATCCTTTGGCCCAATCTGTCTTTACTATTGTACTACTTGAAGAAATCGGCCTGGACAGCAACATATGTAAAACTTTCCAGACTACTGTATTAGTATAACTGCTTCAGAGTTGCATTACTCTGTTAATATGGATGTCAGTGTCTAAACAGCTATATGACATGGCATATACAACTGTAATAGTACACAAATAAAGCTTTCCCATGTAAGCAAACCTGTGTGTGGTGTTATATCCTTTGACCTCTCTGTGGGTATATGTTGTAGGCAATGATTGTCATTTGTGTGGGTGACTCATACAGTGTCCCGTTGGTAAGGTAGAAACTGTAGGCATAGTGGCTGTTCCGTATTGTGTGCACCTCCTAGATATGTATCTTCCTATACATATCTGTGTGTGTGTATGTGTAGTTACGATAACAGCCTGACATCATACAGGTGGGATGGAGAACTTTTAACATCTTGTGCCCATTTTGTGTCAAGTCGTGGTTATGGGATCTGCAATAGTTGGTAGTGTATTGCAGGGCAGACATGTTTGGCTGTGGAGGGGGATACCTATTTGTACAAGACGTATGTTGTTTGGGCCCTCTCAACTGCATTGACAGTGCATGTGGACGTACATGTTTTTGTTATGTTCCCATTTTTAGTTACAGATGTATGTCTGTATATATATATATATATATATATATATATATATATATATATATATATATACCTGCTTACACACACAAACACACACACACACACACACACACACACACATATATATATATATATATATATATATATATATATATAGATGTAGATACATATATATCTATAGATGTATGCATATGTATGTGTGTATGTTTATATGTATATATCTATTTCGATATTAATATATGTACACATACATCTATATGTTTAAATACATTTCTTGTACTGTTCAATGACTGTGCTGGATGATATGTTTGTGAAAACATAAGGGTTATGCATATCTGACTTGGCGTAGTGGTAAATCACTTTGGCTATGGTGTGCTGGGTCCTGGGTTTGAGCCTTGTGGAGGCTGTTTATTTTGTTGCTTGGCAGAACAAGGGCCATTGGATACAGAGTGATTAAGGCACGTTTAAGTAGTTGTAAGCAGGTTTGCACAGTTTGCACAGAGGTAAGCACTGCTTGCTTCTGGTTACAGTTTCTTATACTCATTTAGCTTCTAAATTGCTTAACCTGTATAGGCATTGCTTACCCATGTGCAAACAGGCTTAAACCTGCTTACTGCTGCTTAAAACGCCTTACTCCTGCTTACCCCCGCTCTAATTTCTTTAAAAGAAAAGAAAAAAGGGTTGATAGGAAAGTGGTGAAAAAGTGGCACAAAGAGGGAAAGACAGTAAGGAAAATAGCTAGGGATGTGCAGGAGTGTGAAGGGAAGGTTCATATCTACCCATTTCTTCTACAGCAACAGCTCTGCATATACACTGACTTTGGAGTTTGATTTGGACACTCAAACCCCTGAGAGAGGAGTGAGGACAACATTAAAATGTTGTGATGCCAATTAGACCACATTACAAGTGTCCAGTAGACACGTGTGCAAAATGGACAGCTATGTATGGGGCGATATCTTTCTTGGGGAGCAGATTGCCCCTTTTTTTCAAGTGAGAGTGAGATGTTGGGGAGGGATAGTAGGTATATTTGGGGAGGCAGGTTGGGTTGGTTAACAGACAAGACAAACAAGACACATACAGAGGCAGTATATGACACATGGGGGGAAAACATTTTGAATGGGAGGTGTGTTGGGAAATCGGAAGCCCATGAGCCCCCTAGTGGAAACAGTGGGACTGAGATCCCCACTCATGGGCATTCACCTCTGCACCTTCACAGCTCAGATGGTGGCTGGGCTGGGGGCTCAGTCAGAGATCCAGGCTGACCCTCTAGTTGTGACACGCAGCCCTTGAGCTGATGTATATCTCCAAACTTCTGATCAAGCTCTCTATGCACCATGACCGGGACTTGGCGATGGATGACAGCTTCCTGTCCACACCTGCTCCAGGGGGGGTGAGCCCCATCCCCTGAGGTGGTTCCACCCGAAGGTGGTGCAGGACCAATGGACAAGGAGGTTCAAAGGTTCATAGACTGGTACTAGGCTATCTGCCCTAGGGCCTATACAAACATAGCCATAACAATTCCCTGGCTATTCTTCCCACACTGTTTACTTCCCTGTGTGGTGATGCCCAGTGCCACTTCCAGCTGAGGTGGGACAGGTGGTTCCGCTGGGACCCACATTCCCATATGCACTATGGTGTTTATGGTGTATCAACATATGTGGGTTAGTAATAGCCAACACATTACAGAGTTAGGTATAACAGCATGCATAGATATTCCCATTAACCCAGACACCAGATAGGGAACAGTTGCATAGCAAACGGAACACATGCATATATAGGACCACAGTGGTAATAACAACAACATGCGGGTACATTGATGGCATCATGCCACACATGTTGGAGTATTTCAACATAGCACATGCATGGAAACATATTTAAATAATTATTAACCAATAGGACATATGTCCCAACAGAACAGTGAATTCATCACATACCAGTTGAGGTGGGTATTTAGTTTATTGTTGGATATATGTTAGGGGAAGAAAGATGTCAATTAACAACTAATATATTCCTGTAGTTCACATTACTTTCCTAGTCAGTGCTGTTATCTGTACCTTACAAGTATTACTACACTACCCTATTGCCTTAGTTTGGACAGTGATATGGCTGTTGTCATCTTCATAGGTTCATAGGTTCATAGGTTCATACTAGGCTATCTGCCCGAGGGCATTTACAAGCCTAGCCCATCGTTTTGTGGCTTACGCCACCCCTTTAGTATGGGGAACTATACCCATTATTTTGCTGTGCCTCTGTCGAGCAGTGACACTGAGGTAATCCCTGGGGTATATCTGCGATCTCCCATCCATTGGTCAAGATTTCTCTTGAACAAGGCCAGCGAGGTGCTCTGCCTCACATGTACCGGGATTTTGTTCCACAGCATAGGGAGTCTTTGGGTGATGAATCTATCCCTCCAGCACGTCCTATTAATAGCCATGTCGAGGTTAAAGTCTCCCGCCCTTGTGGCTCTGATGGATCTAGATTTTTTGAGGTGAAGCATATTCATCAAATCTGGGTTTGACATGGCCTTGTATGTTAGGCAAAGGTCACCTCTGAGCAAGCGGTAAGCGACTGAATAGAGCTGGAGTTCTTTCAGTCGGGCAGCATAGGATACATGAACTGGTTTTACTGCAATAGACACCTCTTAGCTGGTATACCTGTGGAGGAAATGTTTGTTAACACTGTTTCTACACATACTCCCAGATTCCAGGTTGATGTTGTGTACATATCTGTCCATCTCTTTCTGCACAAACTCTGGCCATGTCTTGACCACATGCAGGTGAACTGGGACATGTCTAGACTATTGCCCTCTTCAACACTCTTATACAGGCACAGTTATATTATGTAGCACAGTGTGGGTGACAGTGATCAGTGATACCTTATTATTCAGAGCAACTGCAACACTCACAAGTCCATACAATACCAGAGTAAACAGTACCAGTGCAGGGTATCAAGCTTTTTATTTCTCAGCACAGTGTTCATATCCAATTTACCTGTGGGAGCAATGTTTGTTAGCACTACCTGAATGTTGCCACACAAAGTACCAGATTACACATTAGTATTATGCACATACATCTCACTCTGTTACTGTACACACTCTGGTCACAGCTTGACAACATGGGGGTGTAGATAGGACATACTTGGCTTATTACTCTCATAACAGTTTTGGTAGTTAATAGGGTGACAGGTTTGTTCTCATAGATGTGTGACAATCAGTTGTATTTCCTGTTTTCTGCTTAAACATCTGGGATCATCCCACTGACTTCCCAGGGGGACAGGATGAGAGGCAGCTGATATGGGCCACTTTACTGGACATTCTGGATATATCTGTACAGTTGTGGGGTATGATTCTGTATGCAGACTACTGCCACTTCCAGGATTTGAACTATGGCTGTGTGCTTCAAATACAATAGTTTGCATCTCAGTTGTGTGTGCTATATGGATTTTGTTGTTTGTCTTTTCACTGTTTTCTGCCTATGTGTCTCTCAGTTGTACTAAATTACCTCTGGGGATTACACCAGTCATATACATACATTACTACTCATTTTATTTATGTTGCACAGTGTGAGTAACAGTGCTTAATACAACAGTACTATTAAGTGATTGCAAATCTACATTACCATATGATACCAGAGTATACACATGCAGTCCAGCAGTTAGACTTTTACTGTCGGGTTATTATGTTTTTATTTACATACAAAGTATATGAGACTCTTCCTGCCATATTCCTTGGTGTATGCTGTACTTGCCTTAAATAATACAGGTTTTATACTGGCAATTACCTTACTAATACTTTTAGATTTATTTCCTATGATAGTACATGCAAGAGTATTACTGACCTGCCTCATGTCGCAATCTCTCCAGGCGACAGTCGTGGGCTTCATGGTTCACGCCCCACTCACGTGCCGCTGTGAAGGACATAAGAGGAATATTTAGCCATACCTATCCATAATATACATGAGCTGGCAATTATTACACACATAGTGGAATGATACTTACACACAGCTGGGACAGCCCCTAACGTCCTAGTCTTTTGGATCCACTACTCCAAGAGGTCCCCTTAGACTGCTTCAGGTTAGCATAGTTATGCCTGACCTGCTCACCAGTTTGGGGTATTCCAGTGGCACTGGTGAGGTCACAGGCAAAAGGGTCCCAGACTTCCGCCTTATATTGGGAACCCTGGTACTGGCCCTACAGCAGTTTCTGCTCATTGTCTTTGACAAGGAGTCCTGCCATGACTCTGGAATTTTGGATGCCCCAGTGCTGTGCCCAGAAGCACACTACTTCTCCCCTTTCTGCCATGGTGCCAGCAAGGGGAGCAACAACCAGTTATGAGATGTATTCCGCCTATTGGGTTTAAGTAGGGCCGAATTCCCACACTTTGCCGTGATTGGCCGGTTTTGAAAAGGCTAAGCTCTGGGCAAACCTGCTTACCTAAGGTAGGCATTGTTTAAAGGGGTATACCACTGGGCACATTGAGTTAGCTGGCCTAAACATTGCTTACACCTCCTAAGCTGGCCTGTACAATACTTAGCATTGCTTAAATTTGACTTTGCATTATATATGCTTTTTGACATTGATTTATTATTCTTTACATCTTTTACATATATATATATATATATATATATATATATATATATATATATATATATATATATATATATATATATATATATATATATATATATATATATAGTTAACTATCATAATTTTGAAAATAAAAAATAAAGTGTACTTATTAGCAAAGTCTTTCGCCGAAAGTACACAATACCGAATGTCCCTAATGTCGGAAAACAACCTTAACAGCAATCCCAGCCTTCACTTAACTCCCTAACTAGCTATCCTAAAATCCTGTTTATGCAGGGGGGCAAGCCGCCCTGTACTCCTCACCCCCCCAACTTAATATTCCAACTCCGAGATTGCACTACAGTGAGGAAAGGGATGTATTTCCCTAACCGCACTGTACAGCGATCCCTTTACATGAGCGAACATTATAATTGTGAATGCACTGTCCATTCACAATTATAACATCCGCTCACATAATCTGCTGAAATATGAAGTATTCGAACATTTGTTGTTCGAATACTTCATAGCCGTACGATAATTTTAATAGTAAACCCATATATATATATATATATATATATATATATATATATATATATATATATATATATACAGGTTCACTACATATGACCGAAAGCTCATTTGACTGAAGCCCATTTGACTGAGACCATAATACCGAAAGTTCATTTTACCGAAAGCCCATATGACCGAAAACTCATTTGACCGAAAAACAGCACTGGCAGGTATATGCCCATTTCCCCACTGTAGCGCGACCCTGGAGTGAGAATATTAAGTTGGGGGGTGTGGGGGACGTAGCCCCCCACATAATTGCAGTTTATGTTCTACTATATTCATGTGTATCCATTAAAAATACAGGAAAACTTATAACATTAGTACAAGATTGTTGCAAAATGTGGGGGGCTACACCCCCCACCTCCCATGTGGGGGGCTGTGCCCCCCACACCCTCCCAACTTAATATTCTCACTCCAGGGTCGCGCTACAGTGGGGAAATGGGCATATACCTGCCAGTGCTGCTTTTCGGTCAAATGAGTTTTCGGTCATATGGGCTTTTGGTAAAATGAACTTTCGGTATTATGGTCTCAGTCAAATGGGCTTCAGTCGTATGAACTATATATATATATATAAATATATATATATCAATATATATATATATATATATATATATATATATATATATATATATATATATATATATATATATGTGTGTGTGTGTGTGTGTGTCTGGTATCCATGATTCATGTGTACATACACTGTATGGGGTCCTTGTGTTCAGTAGGGGACTTCAACACTCTATTACATTTACACCTCACATCTGGGTGTACTTCCGTACTCCAGTTCACATATTTCTGTTATGTAGTGGGTTATAGAAAATTTGACTGTATACTGATTCCTTTTACATGTTGAGTTTGATTTTACTATAGTGACAATTTGTTTGGTGATACCTCATTCTTATGTACTGCTGTGATGGCTTGGTGGTTAACTACTGTGACTATAGTGTATAGGATCTGGGGTTCAAGACCTGCAAGGCTGTTTATTTTGTTGCTGGGCAGAACAAGGGCCATTGGATACAGAGTGATTAGGGCACTTTTCATCAGTTGTAAGCGGGTTTGCGTGGGTTTGTGCGAGGGTAAGCAATGCTAATCTCTGGTTAAATATACTTACAGAGAGTTAGCTTCAATATTGCTTAATCTGTGTGTGCATTGCTTACTCCCATGCAAATAGGCTTAAACCCGCTTACTAGTGGTTATATATGCTTACTACTGCTTAATATTGCTTACGCTTGCTTACTAGTGTTTACTCCTGCTTATAACTGCACTGATTTAGGCAGTAATGTCTAATGGTTCTTGGGAAGGTGGGAGATTTGGAAGCTGTATGGAGTTATCATTCTTTACACATATTACCTTCCATTTGTATCCATGATTCCTTTGTACAAATACTGTATGGGGCACATGTGATTATCTCTGGACTTTGCAACATTATGACACTGACACCTCACATCTGCATTTAATGCAATACTCCAGTTTACAAATATATGTTATTTAGTTGGTTATGCAACTAAAATATTGGTCATAAATTGATGACATGGAAAATGGAATGTGCTGCAGTGGGACACAAACCAGGAATGCTTGCTCATAAGGCAAATGCTCTGACCACTACACTATTGCTTTACTGCTTCATTTGCATATATCGTCCTTGTTATCCTCTTCAGCCATTTAAGCTGCATTAACCGTAGCTAAGCGATGAGCAAACCCATGCACCTACAGTTAGCGTTAATCGGATTCATAAAAAATAAATGGTATGTTTATTTTCTTTGTATTTACTATTGCTGTTGTACACATGGGGGGATGTTACTGGTGGTATGCGGACACCTATGAGTGGTCTTGCTCATTTATTTGGCCTTTCTGCTGTTCTTCATTGTGGGGGCATGTATATTCTGAAAGCTCTGCTCTCAGAAACACCCCCTACACTCTTACACACAGCACACCTTCATTAATATGCATGGTGTGCTGCCGTCCTGCTCCTAAATGGCCACTTCCATGCAGGACTAAGCTAGTCCTGCATAGAAGATTAGTAAATCCAGGGGATCAAGCTAAGTAATTACATTTGCACAATCTAGATATTATGGAATGCAAGAAATAAGTTGTAAGATCGCTAGATTATGCTTTCAGTTTTCATTCATAATTTCTTGCATAAATGAGCAAAACCCATCTTTGTTGTTTTTATATATGTTACCCAGCAACAACTTCCACAAAATTGCGTACTGAAGAACTATATATTAAAAAAAAGTGCCACACGGAATGCCACTGATACTGTACTTTAATCAAATTTTCTGAAGGAGGTGGTAGTAAGGGTAAATGGAGTGCAGTTTCAGTGGGCAAGATGTGGAGGTAGATGTCACAGTAGAAATAAAGGAGAATCATATTTAAGATATATAATTGAGTGTTTAATGCAAAATCAAGCGACTCTCTTCAAATAATTCATCATTTTTTTCTCAAAATGCACTGTAAGTGGGAATGCTGCAGATGTCATTAAGAAGTAAATCCCATGAAGTAGATCTACAGACTGAGAACCATGATCACTAGAGATTAAAGAATTTGCAGGCCTAGAACAGTAGGAGTAATGTAGGTCTGGCAGAAATGTTGATATGGGATGGTCATTACAGATAGCTTGTTGCTGAACAAAGTAGTAAGTCAACATATAAAGCTTTGGTGATAATGCAAACTAGGAGGAAATCAGAACATTGTTTTACAGGCAAATGGTTGGCGGTCTTTATGTAATTTGAATGCATCATGAAATAGCAGATTGTGTTGAGATAGTTTGGAGACCTGTATGATGATGATGATGATGATGATGATGATGATGATGATAATGATTCTTGCATGGATGGGTAAGCTAGGGTAAGCAGTATTCTAATTCAGCGGTAGAATAGGTAGAATATTTTTTGTTTACAGCTGTCTTGCCTTATAATGTGAAGAAGTGAGAAATTTAGTGGCATCCAAAAAGGGTTCAATTAAGTTTGGACTTCAAGTTCTTGAGGTGAAAAGAGATTTTTAGGGAGGTATCCATTATGAATCCTAAGTATCTAAAGGCAGACAAGCAGTCAAAGTCTTGGGTGATATGGCTGGTTAGAGGTAGTAGATTGCAAATTTTTATTTTTTATTCTTTTAATGACCACAGTGAGATGTGTCATAGTTAACTCATGCTGTAGGTTGCTGAGGAAGTGTTGGAGATTCTTTCTTATTGTTTAGGTTCATAGGTACTAGGCTACTAGGCTTTTTCCCAGAGACACTCTCTGGTTAAATGACTCTATCAACATCATACAGTAGGGAAATGAGGGCTGTGAAAATCATACCCTGTACAACAGATAGTACAGGTCATAGCCTTAACCTTTTGCACCAACTACCAGTCACATTTTGGGAACAAGATCATCTGCATACAGAATAAGGTTGTATAACTTGATGTCAGCTGTCAGGCAGTCAGTAAATTTGCTGAGTAAAACAGATTAAAAATTCAGACTTGTGGAACACAGGTAATTATGCTTTGTGGAAATGACAAGGCATTGATGCATGCAACTAGGAATGTGCTGTTTGTGAGATGACTTGAGAGCCATTCAGTGGTTGAGGAACCAA
Organism: Protopterus annectens; assembly: GCF_019279795.1. Lineage (NCBI taxonomy): Eukaryota > Metazoa > Chordata > Ceratodontiformes > Protopteridae > Protopterus > Protopterus annectens. The sequence goes on from NC_056741.1 coordinate 1,544,905,491, forward strand.
AACTGGAGTGCACAAAAGAATGTAGCAGTAGATTGTCATTTGCTGAGTTGAAGGCTTTGCTGAAATCTATAAAACATATTCTTCTGACGTTTGTTTATATTAGCAGATATTGTATCATTGAGTGCATACAACGCAGTTTGGATTTATAAGGCTGAGTTGCTGGGAAGACAGAATAATTATACTCATAGAAATGAGTTATAAGGTGGTTGTGGACTGCTTTTTCTAGTAACTTACCTAGATGAGGTCAAAGAGAAATAGTTCAGAACTTTAAAGCATCTGAAGTTAAGGAACACTTGGATGTGGGTCTGACAATTACTTCCTTCCCTATATCTGGAAATGCTTGCATCAGGTATAGGTTAGACAGGTAGCATATACAATGGGATATTAATTCACTGCATTAATTTAAAAACCTACAACATAGACTATCTGAAACATAGGATCCATGTTCAGGATGGGATTGAAATAAGTGTTTGTTTCTTTTTAGATGCTCTTTTTGAGGTAAACAGGAATGTTACAGTTCAAAAGCGAATGGACTGAGGAAGCTTGTCAGTGAGAAGACTTGGAGGATGATATTAAATTATAGTGCAAAACAAATGGAAGTAATGGTTTGACAATAAATGTTTCCTTAAGAATGGTCTGCTACTTAATTTACTTACTTCCAAAAGAATCTTGGGTTGGAAGACACTGATGGTTTTAAGACTACCTACAGTAAGCAAATGTTGATGTTTGTCTGTAGCAGCTGTAAATAATATAGAATGTCTAGTTGTACAATTTTGTCCTGATCACATGATTTTATCAAGACGGCATGACCATGAAGGGACTGCATGTGCTGCTAGGTTTTCCAGGAAATGTCTTTGTTGAAGTTGTGAACGTTAGGTGAAGTCTATAAATGTTTGTAAAATACATGGTAAAACTGATTTTGGTTATTGACGAGGACAGTGGTAAGAAAGTGGTGGCATAATTTATATCAATACAGTGGTAAAATGGTGGATAATTTAGTTAGATAATAGCTTTAGTTATCATTTGATGTATAAGATTTGGGTGCTTTTTATTATTAACAAGTACTTTTTAGATTGTGTTTCTTTTGACTGTTATAGCACAGTGTTAGCAATTTTAAGACGGAGCACTAAAATGGATTTGACTTTTTAGGGTTGATTGCAGAACCTTAGAAAGGTTTGGGCAAAGGAGCAGCTTCCCCAGCAAAAGACATTAGGGGGGCATGCAACAATTTAACAGGTATGACTGGTCCCTTTAAGCAGTCATGATCACATTCCCAGCTAATGGCATGAATGAGTGTTAGTATTCCTCTCTAAAAATTAGAGTACTGCACCAGCAAAAATTATAGCAGAGGGCCCAAAATCATAGTTTTTAAAATTTGTCAAAGCACAAACTCATGCCTCAAGGAGGTAATGGGAAAATGTATTCATTTTCCTATTCCAAAACCACTGCTTTAGGTCAACACAATGCCACTTCTTGTATGTGCGCGCGCGCACACACACACACACACACACACACACACACACACACACACACACACACATGCACACATGCACACACACATACACACACACACACACACACACACACACACACACACACACACACACACACACACACACACACCAGAAAGGGTTCATCAGAGAGAGCAGAAGATTGAGTATTTAAAAATAGTAACCCTAATTGGGAGCACAGATATGGATGAAAAAATAAAAACATGAAGCAAAATCAGCTGGGAGGTTATCCCAGCTCAAATTCAAAGAAGATACACAAGATTTTTTTTCCCTATCAGCTCATGATTTGTGAAGTTCTTATTTATTATTATTATTATTATTATTATTATTATTATTATTATTATTATTATTATTATTATTATTGTTATTATTACTATTATTATTGCTTGATCTCCATAAACATGAAATGATGACATCCTAAATTAAATCACTTTCTGTATTATTTAATGCCCTTTATTTTTAAAATCTTCACATTGGCACTAAATATCAGGAATTGTTACCAGTTCCTTTGGCTCTTATGTGCTCCAGGAAGTCAGTCGCTTCATTGGCACTACAGCTGATCCAATGAAAGAGCAGAAATTGGAACCACCTCAGGTGAAAGGGGAATGAAAGAACCGATGCAGTTTTGGAGGCCAAAATGGAGTATTCAACCAAATGCTGAGTGGTTAAGAGGTATGAGGGCCTGTTACTTTAGTAGTAGATAGTTATTTATTATAGTTTATCATAGGTCTTTGCCACAGTTTATGTTTACCAAGGAAATATTCTGTGTTGTATATGCTTTATTTATTTATTTAGTTTGTTTACTGAGGTAGTACACTGATCACAATAGACAATTTGCAGGCACAGCCTGGGTCATATAGCAGCTAAGAAATAGTTCCCTACTTAGGCTGAAATGTTTTATCATCCTCATCTGTGGAGGATGCATTTTGTTGTTGTTGTTGCTCAACATGTAGCTACACAACAGCTCATTTCTTAAAGCAGATTATTTTTTTATCAGGCACATTGCTGAGGGGAATCACTTAATCTAGCTACAGCTCAGGTTATCTCATAATAAGATTATCCAGGAGAGTATTGGTACATGTGGCAAATTAGGTCTAATTCATTCTCTAATTAGTGAGAAAGATGTGGGTTGGAAAAAGTACTTTTTAGATTGTGTTTCTTTTGATCAAAAAAGTTAATATTTACATCCATAAGAGCATTTGTGTTTCCTTGTGTGGATTTTATAATAGATTGATGAAGGCAGTTTGTGATATTCTGGTGGTAGTGGGCAGTTGCTACAGTTAGCAAGGTATTGCTGAGTCAAATGAGATCTACTGATAAACAATCAAAGCCACACTCTTATGTAGTAGAAGACAAGAGGATGATCTGGTGATCTATAAAGTCACATAGTTTTAAAATTAACTTAATTTAATACAGATGTCCAAGGAACTGGGCTGGGTTGCACAGATAGGTGCAATACGGCACAGCTAGGCCAAACCCAGGTGGCCTTTAGCCGAGTATAAACCTATGAAAGGGTATTGCTGGAACTGTCAACTACTCCACAAGGGCCATATACTTATTGCTGATTATAATGCCTGCTTCTGCAGAGCTGAATATGATTCTGTGAGCTGCTGCTCTGTACTGCATCCTGCATTCATTTTAGGTGATTTTTGTCTCTGGCAGTTGTCATTCTAATCACCTCACTAATTTTCTTCGTATATGTTCTATACTGTACAGTATAGTATGTTTACCCACCCTTAGTAATATAGTTTTATGAAGGATTTTTAATGATTAATGTTTCTCTCTACTCCTTCCAGACAATAACTTTTCATCCAACTGCCCTTATTAAACCACATTTCCTCCTCTATGCTTAAGGTACTCAGTCTATAGTCATCATTCCTACATATTGTTTCTCCTTTCACAAAACTATATGCATACACATTTTTCATTGTATGCTTTATTATATGCACAGTTCTTCTTGAGATTTACTACTATGTTGCTAATCTCTTAAAATGTGCACTTTGATAGATCACAGCTTGCTCTAATGGGGGCATGCTTCACTCTCCTCTTGCTTCATTCCCATGCTGCACCTGTATTCATCATCGCCTTTATATTGTCGGAACCACTCCCTTTCTTTGTATCCATGACCAGCCATTCTAAGGTGGTACACTTCAAGAACAAACTTAAGATTCGATGCCATTCTTTGACATATAACATAATGATCTTAATTTTCTGCACACACCAGTCTTCACAATATACTATTTGTCTGCCCCTCACTGCTGCATACACTATTGTCTCCAACATAGTTTTAGACCACTGAACATCATCTGTGGCACACAGTGTAAGTGAAGTGAGCTTAGTGTAAGATGTGACATAATGCAGGGTTCAACTCCAGTTTACAGATGTTTTCAGTTAGGCTTATAAAGGCCCTGGTGGTCTTTATCCTAGTATGCACCTATGAACCTATATATATACATAGGGACACAACTGGATTGGGTTAAATAGCTTGGCTTACAAAGGCCACACTGTTTGTTAGCCTGGTATGTACCTATATTCATAGAGACACAATTTGGTTGGGTTGCATGGCTTGGCTTATGAAGGCCCCAGTCATTGTTAGCCTGGTATGTACCTATGAACCTATATACAAATGGATTCAATTGGGTTGGGTTGCACAGCTTGACTTACGAAGGCCTCAGCGGTTATTAGCCTGGTATATACCAGGCTATCTTCTTATGACACACTCTGAATAATCCATTCTCCATTCCAGAGGTGACACTAATTTATACATACCTTCAAGATTCTTCTACATACACCTCACAATCACATTTTCTAAATCATCTACCATCCAGTAAAGCAAACCAGCAACTTCCCCATTTTTCTTTACCAAATCATAATAAAACATGCAATAGCTACCTCTTTCTCCCTCCTGTACTCTATTGTTTATACCCCAGAACAATGATTTATACAATTTAGCCCAAAATCGACTCCAACCATCTCCAGAATTAACATCTATTATCCTATCAACTCCTACTGTTCTTTTTTCTATCTCCATTTAACAAATTCTGATGCCACCTAGCCAACCAAACTCCATATATTCGCACTATAAATTTTTTTTCACTTCAATCCTAACTCCACTGTATCTATCAATACTTTTATTTTCTTTAATTAGTATATCCCCTGTATCCTACCCCTCTCTTAAGATACTCTTACACTACCTCCAAAAAACAACTCTCCAAAAGACACAATTGCCCACAATTAATTTTCTATTGAACTGACCTTTTCAATTCAGATCCTCCTCTTACTGAACTTTCAAGACTCAAACCCAGGTCCGGGTAGTTTTCATTCCTGACTCCAGAAAGAACACCTCAGTGTTAGTCTGATTAAATCAGGCAGCATCTTAAATAAGATTGAACAAATTATATTATTTCTAAGCACTAATAAGCCTAGTATCCTTGCTGTCACTGAATCATGGGTGAGAACAAAGATTTCCAATTTAAACGTTCATTTCCAAGTCTATATATATGCATTCTTTCCAAAACCAGGTAGTAGGAAAGCAGTAGAGACTCTGCTCCTGATTAAAGGTGATGCAAACATAACCATCAAAGGACGTAACACATTCATAAATGATTATGATCCAAACTGGCTAACAATTTCCCTCTAAGATATACACTGGCTATCCCTTACCATTGTTATAGCCTATCTTCCCCCACCAACAAATCACATCCAATTCAAAACATTTTAAACATAATTAATCTCAACAAAGTCACCATAATTTAAGTAACTTCAATATAAGCCTCCTTAATACCAGAAGCTCTGGAATTCTGGACTTCCGTATTTCATAGAACCTCACTTAATTGGTTATGTACAATACAAGACCAATAGTGCAACAAAGGTGGCTATGCCATTTAAATGTGGTTAGGCATCCTTTAGCTGGCACATTAAACTGGTGACACATCTGTCCATCTTGGCTTTGTGAAGTTAGTTGTCCAGTTGAAAGGCAATGTCTGAAAAGAGAAGTCTTCCATTGGCTTAGCAAAAACTTTCTCCTTCCCACAATGCTGCTGAATGAAGTTTCCAAACAGCAAGTGACTTAAGTATGCCATCACAGATTTGTTCTCTTTATTTCCAATTTTAGCAGTGAGTGTGCTAAAGCGTAATATATAAATGAGGATTCTACTTCCTCTCCTGTTTAGGAAAAACTTTCCCATTCCCACAGTGCTACTGAATGCAATTTCCTGACAGTGTTTGACTGAGAATGTTTTCAAAAAATTGCTCTCTTCCCTACCTGTTTTAGCATTATGTGTTGAAACATATTATATAATTGTGAATTCTGTTTCTTCTATTTTACTACCAATCATTTTTTCTCAATTACCACTTCCTTGGTTTGTCCTCTATAAGATTTACTCCTTTCTTTAGAAAATGTGAGCTCCTAGATGTTAGCAGTAGTCATGGTTAACATTCCAGGAGTAGGAATTTGGACTTAGAGGCACTTACACAGGTGATTCAAGCTTGTCTCACAGCTGCTCGAGTATTCTGGCTTGAGGTGGCTTATAATGGCATTGTACAATACAATGAGTTTCTTTATATTTGGAGGTTAGAAAACTGCATGTTCAGAAGTCAGACTGGGATGGGCTTTATGTTGCCTACACTGATCACTATTTCTGCAGTAGCCTTGGTGTAAAAATAATAAAGTAAAGGTTTCTCTCTCCTCAGCTGCCCATAACTATAGGAGTCCCACAGGGTTCTATATTAGGACCACTACTATTCACAGTCTTCACAAATGACCTCCATACCTCCACACAGCATGCATTTATAATTCAGTATGCAGATGACACTACCTTAATCTGTGCTGCACAAAACATTCCTGACCTCCAGCAAACAACTCAACTAGCATTATGACGTTGAAAACTACCTTACCAAAGCCCAACTTATCCTCAATCCAAAGAAAACTCGACTTATGATTATAATCAGTTCTAACAAAAACACTAACAGTCAATTCACTATCTACTCCACAAATGCTACTCCAATTGCTCCAGTGGCACAGGCTAAGCTATTGGGAATAACCGTAGACTCCCACCTAAAATTTGATAGTCATCTCAACTTAACTATTAAAAATGTACATGCCAAACCGGGGTCACTCTATCACACCAAACCATTTCTTACCAACAACACAAGATCAGCCATTGCTCGCTCCCAACTTCTATCCACCCTACTCTATGCATTTACCACTCTGACTAATCTCAACAAAACTGAACTAAGCAAAATGGAAGCCTGCTATAACAGAATTGCCCGCTTTGCTGCAAATTGTTCATATAGAACTCATCACTATACTGCTTTGAGACAGCTCCACTGGCTTGAACTGCCCAACCTTGTAACCTACAATCAGCTCTGCCTCTGTCATTCTATCTATTACCTCCCCAATAAGTGTCCTGCCCTCAAAAACCTAGTACAACATCACTCAACCAAAAGCCATCTTAGATCATCAAGCAAACTACTACTAGAAGTCACCAACAGCTACAATAGCTTTGGAGATGCACTATATAGTAGTTCAGTTGCTAAAAATTGGAACTCTGTCCCTACTAGCATTTAAAACACATCATCCAAAGCCTCCTTTAAAGACCTCATCAGAAAACATCTCAAGCAAAGTTGGCAGTGCCATGATTGCTCCCCAGGCTAGTGAAAGCGGATAACATATACATACTAAATCTAGAGCACTTGATAATAGTTTTCAATCTTACTCACAAACACTGGCTAATCTACAATGTATGTACTGTACCTGTGTAATATGTATGTATTCTACCTATTTTCCAAATTTTAGCTGTACATCACAACTCTATTAATTACCTTTATTTTTAAAATTAATATTTTTTTGTTTGTTCTCTCCACTGTAACTGTTTATGTGCCGCATACCACTGTAAAAAAACATGTCTCTCGTAATTTGTGTGTATACTGATCATGTCTAAACAACTAAATGTGTCTGTAATTTTTCTTTGTGGAGCTTTTCTCCACGGGCCTCTGCTGAAAAAGGGCCTTTTCGGCTCAGTCAGACACCCCCAGTTAACAAATGTAAAATAAAAAATAAAACAGTGCTGCAGTTTGTTTGTATGTTTGTTTGTTTCTGTCACTTTTGCTCATAAACTCTGCAGAGCAAGTGCAGGAATTACAAGAATGTGGATCTGTAATTATGAGCTGCTATGATGGGGCCTGTTTGTGGAACAGGACTGTGAGAAGTAAGTTTATATTAGTTAATCCAGTAGAAAGTACAGATTCTGTGCAGTGATATGGGTTATTAGGCCTGCTGATGTGGATATCCTGTTACTGTTTTAAAGAGACTTTTCTTCCTCAGGAATATAGATGGATATTAAATAATGCCTATCATCCTAGCTGATTTGCCTTTGTACTTCCTGTACACAGAAACACATGCATGCACATTCTCATGCACAGATACACACACACACACATACACACATGCACACACTCACGAACACACACACACACACACACACACACACACACACACACACACACACACACACACACACACACACACACACACACACACACACACACACACACACACATTAACAATTGAACTGTTGGGCATCACCGGCTGTTATGCAGACTAACCTTGACCTGCATACAGAGGAGAGTTTTTAAAATAAACTCAACCCTCCACAGAACTCTCTCTGGAAACTGAATACCCATTCTAAAATATATGTGGAGCAACAGGCCAGTATTTCCTTACCCTTTACGGCAAGACATGTTTCAGTGGACCTGTATCTTCCCTTACAGCAGTATGTTCCTTTTGCTGTAACTTGGAATTTACAAGTCAGAGAAAACAAGATATTTATGACTAATTGCTTTTAGTATGTATATCTGTGTGTGTTTGTGTGTGCGTGTGTGCACCCGTGTGTGTGTGTGTGTGTGTGTGTGTGTGTGTGTGTGTGTGTGTGTGTGTGTGTGTGTGTTTGTGCGCACCCGTGCGTACAGGACATAAATTTATTTTTGTTTAATCTCTGCAATATTGCAAGGATTTGTTTACACAAGGATCGCACTCCATATGTTAAATGTTGTTTTTGGGGATGGAAAGCAATTAATGCAATTCTTCTCTGTCACTAATATGCTGGAGGGGTTATAGTTTTTTTGTAGTCTGACAGAAAGATTTAATGTTTTTTTAACTACCGTTCCGTAAAGACCTGTTAACTCTAACATTTCCTACTGGTTCCTAAGCATACACATCTAATAGACAGTTTGTAGATAACATATATCTCTGTCAGTATCGAAAGATTCAAAAAGGTCAGTAGAAATACAGGAGGTTTTACCAGTCAGAATCATTGTATTTCACCTTGGTTCATCCTTCAGAACAGAAATTTGATAACTGTATGGGTGAGGGCTGTTATAAGTCATACATTTGAATATGGGAGGGGAAAGGGGAGGATGCTATCTTCCCCATATTTGCATAGCTATCAGTATGCCAGTCTAAAATTTGTCATCTCTCAAAAAAAAAAAATTACATGTCAGCTTAAATTTAATATATGAAAAATTGAGTATGGTCATAACTAGTGTGCTCAGTTTGTGTGAGAATCCTTATCCACAGGTTGAAAAAGTTGATTCCTCCACAGGACAGTTACCGTAACAAACAGTAATTAGCAGGAAGAATGCAAACTGCGACCAGATGCACAGTGTGGTGTGTATTATCTTTTGCTTTTGGTTAATCATGAGTAAAGATTTATTGTCAGGCACAGTTCTCACACAAAGCATTTTTATTTTCCTTTCACAGAAGATTCAAGTCATTTTAGTTATCTTGTAGGTGAGAGCATGTTGTGAATGAGAAGTGAAACTTTTATTTATTTCATTATCCTCCTGGACCTTGCAGTCTCCTAATGAGTAATATGACTAATGTATGTTTTAGTGGATCTTAATTCAAACATAATAGCCACGACTGTCTGATTGTTTGCTTGTTATCTCTCTCTTGCCAAAGCTAAACCTGTCTTCCTATAAATAACTGAAGCTTAGTGCCACTTAATTGCTGTGTGTGGGATTAAAGCTATTAGCAGCGATTTGCAGTAGTGGTTGCTTTTTACGCATCCGACTGGTTAATGTACTATTATTACTTATTATACATAGGCTTGATGCAGAGTTACCCCTCCAAGGAGAGCTACAAAACATATTTTCTTAATGGGTTTCTGACAAGGCATATCCCCTGAATGCTTCATCTTAAAAGATAGTTAAGTAAAAGTATGAATAAATAGGAACTGATGGCAAGAGTTTGTGAAAGATATGAAATAAAAAGAACGCTTTATGTTTTGGGGAAGAGACACTTCTTATCCTTACAGTTTTCAGAAAGTTAGACGTCTTTTGGACAATTTCTGTCTGTAAGGTCATGAATTACCTTTCCTGCTCTTCACTAGGGTGGGGTCATCAGATTATTACTACCTCTGAAATGACAATCTGTTCTAGCTTTGGCAACAATCACAGCACAGAATTGTGATGGAGTGCAGAGAGGCAGAGAGTGCTGAAATTAAGTTACAGTATTTCTGGCATCATTCTACTATGAATCCCTGTACTTTGCTTTATGCTTAACTGCTTTTTGTCTTTTCATAACCTGAGGCTACTTGCTTATTAGAACACTGCACTACTTTACTTCAATTAGAGATCAGCAGACTTTCTGTTTATGTTTCATTTTATTCATTTTTGTTTACTGGGTGCTTTTCACATTTAGAATCACTGCATGTCAATTACTTTCATAAGAAAATAAAAGCTGGCCTAAAAGATCTGGTATAAGTCCTTTTGTGCTAGTACCGAGTTTTACTGCAATAACTGACCACCTTATAAGTAATTTTCTAGTAACCTAGCTAAGAATTGCTTTGGTTTGCACTCTAGTGAGAATGGAGAAAGAACACAGCCATTTCTAGACTGTAGAACCTCAAAGAGTGCTAATTTGCCACTGGCCAGTATGTTAATTTTTACTGAGCCATACTCTTCATGCAGCCGAATTTATTTGTGCAGTGAATAGAAGTAAGTATTTTGAGCCACATTTTTGTCTGTACCATCTAATATGTCCATTATCATTACTGATTAGTGTAATTAGTAATATCTGCAGTATGGACAGTTGCCCAGATTAGAGCAACAAGCTGTGATGTGCAAAATTGGCCTGCATAATAGCATCTAACAGCTCATAGCAGATTTACTTAAGCAAAATTAGCGTGCAGTTCCTCCACATTGCAGTTAGTAGTTGGTCTACATAGTGCATATTCAATACTGAGCAAAAATAGTTGTTTTCTCCACAGTAAAGTCCGGTGACTTATTTAATAGAAGTTAGTACTCTTTTGTATTGAAACTAATTCTCCACATCACTGGACCAAAATGTGGGTTCAGCCTGCTTTTCTTCCTTCTTTTGCCAGCCTCAGAGCTCTATGTATCTACAGGGTAGTGTGGCAACAGCCTGATGTTCACAGGTTATGGACTTTTGCTTAGTAAAAGTGTTCTGTTTGCAGTGCAAGTATTTGACTTACATGGAGGCTTCACAATCACAAACGGACACAAAGACAGACTGTGAGAAACATACACATCTACAGCACTCTGCACCAGCCCACAATGAAATATTTCACACCGTTATTGTAAAAAAAAAGTCTTTGCCAAAGCTTTGTAGATCCATGAAGACTAAGTTTCAGGAAAAATCTAACATCAATCACCTTATGGCAGACTTCCAATACAGAATCACCAGGATTTAAATCACAGGTTGCTAAGTAAGGAATGTTAGCTGTCCTTGCAAGCTATTTTAAGCCTAGTCAGTTTCCCTTTTTGTGCTCGGATTAAGCTATCCCATTTCCTTAGGGTTTGGCCTTGTCGATAACTATATATTATCCCTAATAAGAATAACTGGGATCATATCATAGATAATCTGAGGGGACCCATGAATAGAATAAAGCATTTAGGAGCTGTCTCTGTCCATTAGTAGTACAGGGGACCATCCTGGCATGCATGTTCTGCTTTCCATCCATAGATCTAAGTTGTGCTTTAATATGGGCAAGGATGAATTTTGTTTTATGTGGATAGGGAGTCTTTTCCGGAGTAGTGATATCTTCTGTGAGATATACCTGTCCCTCTAAACTGTTCTGTTGATAGTGCAGAAAATGCATAGATACGTAGGCCATGTATTTCTGATGCCATTTGACTTGCTGGTGTGTAGCAAAATAAATCAGTTTTAGGTCAGAAGATGACGTGTATGCCAGACACAGGTCACCTCTTAGCATTCTGTAGGATACTGTATATAATGACAGGGCTTTGAGTCAGCCCATGTAGGACATGTTCATCTCAGCTTCAATGCACTAAATCACTCAACAAATAAAAACATCTTATTGATTGGTGAATCTGTAGTCAGACAGAATGATTCTTCTCTCATTAGGTTTGATATAAGGTGATGATGAGTTGTCTTTCATGTTCCAGATCTCCGATAGCTAAGGGACCTTTAAGGCTCTTTCACCTGGAAAATATGACTATGACATGGTGGTTGCCCACTGTGCGTGTCAATGACTTAGCACACAAAACCTATACAGAGAGACACATCAAGACTTTCCATGCATGTCACAAATACAGACACGACTGTGGTATTGAGCTTAATCTTTCCTTCTTGAACAATGATCTCTTGGTACATAGAAAAGATGATTCCTTTCAGGCTAAATAGTTGCTGTTATTCCAGGAGGATCTAGTACATGTCAGCATGGGACAAACTCCTCTACAATCCTACTTACTTTGCCAAAGATGGTCTGTACATCTTGTTCCAAGGCTTCCACATACTGGATTAAAAATGCTACTTCCTTCATTTTAAGCAGATTCCAGCTGATGGACACCAAATGTAACTAATATCAACTACAAACTAGGATCACATTAAGATAATAATTCAGAAAAAAATGTACAATTGTGAAAACAGCTGCATCAAGACAGCTGTACCTGCCCAATATAAACATTGAACAACCTCCAAAAATAAGTAATCCTGATGGAATCCCAGTATAATTAGGATGTATAAGAAAAGAAGGAAAATCATGTAAAAAATCAGGAAAAGCATTGTCTAGCAAGGTAAAAAAAACTCTCTCATCGATATAAACAAGTAACTCAGGGGACTATCAAGTCCTCCATAGCCACATTTCAGCTGAAAATTGTCTCACAAGCTAAAGACAATCTGAAGGCTTATTTCAATTATGTTCACAGCTTTCAAGGCAGCAAACAACAATGTGTCAAACTAATGGTAAATGGAACCAGCTAAACACTGCCAAAGGGTATAGCAAATCTGCTGGCTAATAAATTAATACATTTAGCTCCAATTTTACCTCCCTATCCTCCTCCTGAAATAGACCACCACCACCATTTCTCCAACAGCTATCACTAGCAATTGGGTCCTTACTGCATTCTCTAAGACAAGAGCATTGCTTCATTGGTTTCTGATAATATCCCAGAATGCCTCCTGAACTGCATAATTGTGGGACTGTTTGTTCAGGCCTGATAGAATATCTATTTAGCTACCGCATCCAGACAAGTTTTTGCCAAATGAATAGGGGGTGCAAAGGTTATCCCTGTATGCAAAGATAGGCCTTCCATGGGCTTGGGAAAGTACAGACCATTAAATCTGATGGGTCTCATATGCAAGCCCATTGAAAGAAGTTTTTTGGATCTGGCAAACAGTGATATAGGAGATCTACAGACATTGGACTCTATCCGGTTCAACTTTGTTAAAAGCAGACCATGCCTGCTTAACCTGGTGGACTTCTTTGAGAAAGTCACTAAAGCTATGGGCGAGGGCAAATCAGTGCACACTGCCTACCTTGACCTGGTCAAGGCATGTGATAGAATACCTATCCTGGATATTGTACATATACTTACAAAATTTGGCATAAACTCATACGTCACTTGATGGATAGTCAACTGGCTGAATGGTAGGAGTAAAAAAAGTTAGAAAAATGGAATCCACCCCCAGAAAGAAGACAGTCACTGGCAGAATCCCACAGGGACTGGTACCAGCGCCTCTCCTTTTGGACATTTACTTTTCAGACATCAACACAAATGTCAAGATCTTCTGGCTGACTAAGTTGCAAACAACTGCTGGGGGTTCCCTGTGTCTTTATCACCTAAAGACACAGATACCCTTCAACTTGATGCAGACAAACAGCTGGTGCTACAGCCATGGACTGAACCTCAATGTGAGTGAGTGCATAATAGTACTCTTTGGAATGACAGCCACCCTTTGAAATTATCCCATTGAAAATACACCCCGTCAAAGTAGACAAAGTTGTCAGCAAAGTGGTCAGAGATCTAGGAAAACATGTTGAAAGTAACCTGGCCTTTGATCACCATGTCTCTACTGGGACGAAAAAAATCATACTGTGTTGCATAAATATAAGTAAGGGCATGGCATCCAGGTCCAAGGAAGTTATGTACAATTCCCTTATTAATTTCTTCCCAAGATAAGTTGGATCATAAATTAGTGACATTGACTATCTGAACCTCAAACCTGAAAATACCAATATCTCAGAATTCAGGGATTTCAAACATATAAATCTCATTAAATCCTATGATTAAGTTTTAATGTTCACTTATTCCAGTATAACCACATACATCACCTTGTCAGGAAGCTGTACAAGACTTCTATGTTCACTTAGATAGCTGGCTCAGCCAGCACCCTGCAGTTACCACAAACTGAGGCCCCACCCCCTTAGCTCATCAAGTGAAAAACAAAAAATAAATAAATAAATAAGTAAATAAAAAGGAAAAATAGGACTTCTGCAAAACTACAGGATGTCAGTTTGCTGGCTTCCTGCAGAAAGAACCCATACACAGTCAGCACCCCCCACCCCCAGCTCTTCCAATGAAAAGAAAAAAAAAAAAAGTCTGCTCCTTCTCCTGGCACACCAATCAGGTGGCAAGATACAGAACACCCCCCCATCTTTCCTGCACTGTCCAATCAGGTTCTGTTTCTGCACCTGGGCCATGACCCTCCTTCCTCCTTCTAGTAAAAAAAACCTCTCTTTTTTTTCTTTTTACCTGTATGCTATAAATGTACCAAGCAGGTACAGCAATTTATACCCTCACAGCATTAACATGGCCAGAGTATTTGGCACTATACTTCATGCCAGCACATTTAGTAAGTTAAATGCATTAAAAGTAGGGACTATGTGCTAAGATGGAGGGCAAACTGGCTAAGTGAAGAAACCTATACTGTGTGGGTGGCAGTGACCTCATCAAAAAGTATAAAAGTTACCAGTGGTGTTCTGCAGGGTTCTATGATTGCACCTCTTTTGTTTGGCATTTGTTCTTCTGAACTAAAGAATTTAGCTAAAATCTCTGACTAAGCAGGTTTACAGATGTCTTGAAACTGGGAGTCATTGTCAAGTCACCCTCTGACAACCAATCCCTGCAATATAAATTTACAATTGTAAATACCTGCTACTCTAGCAACTGTCATAAATTAAATACTAAAAAGTGTAATATAGTCAGTTTTGGTAAAACACCCCATAACATACAACATAGACAATATCACACTCTAAAATGAAAAAGTTTTTAGAGACCATGGTGCTTGGCATAATAATCCTCCTCTCATTCAATCCTTATACTTAGTGTCACAGATCAACAAAGCAACATCTTCCAGATCCAAAGAGTCCACTGCGCTAATATATACAGCATATTCAATGCAGTTTGAATCTATGGATGGGTAATAGAAATCTTACCAAAGGACTGTCCCCATTCTACTAATGAATAGATACAGCTCCTAAATGGTTTATTCCATGCATGGATACCCCAAATTATATATGGTATGGTCCTATTCATTCTCATTAGGGGTAATATATAATTATTGGCCACAGGATAGGTAATCTATAGCCAAATGGGATAGTTTGTTTTGAGAACAAAAACAGAAACTGATTAGGATTAAAATGGCCTGCAAAGGCAGCTAACCTAATACTTAACTATGAGCCTACTGATTAGGATAATTGTTAAATATAGTTCCGCCTTTGTTCAATTGCAAAACGACTAGAAAGACCCCTACCTCTGAAATAGACTTCCACTGCAAATTAATCAGTTTGATATATTATCTTCCTTCAAATGGGAATTGGACCATTAGACGAGTATTCACAAATTCACCATAGAAATTTCATGTAGTAAATTATGGGGTTTGCTGGTCTGGCCCTTCTCAAGAGAAGAAGGTCAGTCTGAGTTGGGTATTGGCAAGCTGTTATAGCTGCAGGACTCAGTTGCATTGCATGCATTGCATCTCTTATGACTAAACACATTAATCTATAGTTAGAGTTAGCTGTCTTGTTCTGTCATTTTAATGAGGACAGTAAAAAAAAAAAAGTAAGCAACAGTCATTGTTGTTTTGCTTATGGTCACCCAAAGATAAAATAATCTGTAACGCATTGTTACCAGAGAAAGAAACAACTATGTGCAACTTCTTTAAGATAAATTGAGGAACATTTCTAATATTTGGTGGTAATGCAGTATAAAGACATACATTTCCCTCTAACAATACCCGGATCAAGCTTTGTGCACACATTTGAGCCCCCCATTGCATTTCCCTGTGTATATATCTGATATCTCCTTAATTTCTTAGGACCGGAACAATGACGCATTGATCTTCAGTAATGAAGTTTCCTGCTAAAATCACTGCAGTGGAATCTGGAATTCAATTCTATACTCTTAACTTATTTTTAATTACAAAGTAATGTGTGTCTTCATGTGGTTTGTGCAGTCATTACCTAGTCCGGCAGACCGGGGGGGGGGGAGAAAAAAATTATATATATATATATATATATATATATATATATATATATATATATATATATGTGTGTATATATATATATATATATATATATATATATATATATATATATATATATATATGTATATTCAAAAGTCATAGTCATCAGGGTTTAGTCAGTAATAGGTTCTCAAAAGTTGGAGGAAAAAATTAGTTTTTCTGCATGTCCTGACATCACCAGTTTGACCTTCTGCTATGTGTGATCCCAGGCATTAATATTATCATGCAGTACTACTAGCTGGATTCTTTATTTTGCAATTTGAAACAGTAGGTCAGAATGAGGAATATCAGAGAGGATATAGCTATGACATCCAGCAATCTTGAACTACAAGACAAACCAGGAAAAAATGACATAAAAGTAGCAAAGTTATAACAGAAATCATGACTTTTCTCATTGATATATTTAGTAGGATAGTTAATGATTCATAAAAGAAGTCACAACTGTTATGCTTTTTATCTGAAGACCATGGTTATCTGGTTATGGGTAAATTTGTAGCACCTCCCATACTAACTGACTTAAACTCATGTTAGAGGGAAGTGATGGAATTTAGCACATAGGCAATCACTGGAATTGGTGAGTTTGTTTCATTTGCTTATTTCCTCAACATAAAATACCTGTTTTGTATTTTTAATATCTTTGTGAAGGTTGCCAGCATAGCTAGATAGAATTTTAGAAATAAGTCTATGCCATTTGTGAAGAGTAAAATAATTTGTATGCTTGCCTTAGAAATGTAAGAAAACTATATGTTCTTTACTGAGCTTCAAGACTGTAACACAGTGCACCTTGCTGGAAAAGAGCAGAAATGTGTATAAACTACATGCCTATGCAAATGTATATGCTGATGGTAAAGGCTGGAATGTACAGTTAACTTGCAAACTGTAAGAAAATAAGTGGAGCTTGTTTACAATTCTGTTATCTCTGTTTCTGCTCAAAGTAGATACAATATTTAGAGTTGTAGGCTTTCCTCTTGTCTGGAAACAGAGGTAATTACAGGTTTCCATTGTAGTTGTTTTATGACTTCCAGTTTCAGGCAAGCTTCTAAGAGAGAGGTGTCAGCTTCTGAGAGAGAAGTATTTTTAACAGCTAATTGTTAAATGTGAAGTTCCTGCTAACCTGGAAACTAAGGCAGAGGTGACAAGAATGATGTAATCTGAGATGATTCAGCAGAAATGTTTGTTAGTAACTTAAGAACTATCTCAGAGAGAAAGTCTATGCATTTTGTATGTGTCTCTGGACCTGTAAACATCTTCAGCACTTCTCATCTTTGTTTGCATTGCTCTGTAAGTAAGACTTAGATCATAGTATCTCTCTTAGTGATAGATAGGAAAATAGTAAGATTGGTCTAGATGTTTTTTGTATTTATGTGAGACTGTCCTGCAATGTTGTTTTAAAGTATTTCCTCTGATTCTGAACTCTGTTGTCACTGTATTGAGTTATTGAGAATTGCCTTGTTCTTTTATTTATTATTAAATATATTTAAACCTTTTAATTGTGGCTGGTTTTGTTTAGAGATATCTAAGCTCTTAGGGTACTTGCATGTATTTGGTAACACTTTACAGGCCACTCTTAAATAGCCTTAAAGTCTTGGACACACTTACCATTTGGATAATAGTAACATTACACAGTAGAATTGGTCACCCTTTGTAAGGGCCATTTAGTAGCTGATAAGTATGGGTGGTTGGTGGCAGTGATTACTACCTTATAGCCTGGGCATAGCTAGTGAACCCTAATGCCAGCCTTCCTGAGGAGTGTCTGTGTGTTTGTATATAAATCCCACCTCAAAGTGTGTGTGTGTGTGTGTGTGTGTGTGTGTGTGTGTGTGTGTGTGTGTGTGTGTGTGTGTGTGTGTGTGTGTGTGTGTGTGTATGTGTCAGCTACTTGGGCACAAAGCACTGATTGGAAAGAGTGGGTGCTGGAGGTTTTGGCTTGACCACTCAGCTGAGATCTTAACCCTATAGCTGTGCCAGTGGGGGGGTCTTACTGGAGATCTGGAGAGAGAGGAAGAAACCAGCCCCAGACTGACTGTGATCCCTGTTTGCTCTAAAGGGAAATTGTACTTTACTGTGTGCATGCTTGTCATCCTCACAATGTGCATGTCTCTTGCTGGTTTAGTGGTGATGATTGAGGCTCCTTGATTACTGGGCCATTGCAGGGGCATCACATATTAATTGTCTGGCAGTGGTGGGATAGCCACATCACATATTGATTGGTTGATAGTGGTGAGATAGCCACATCACATATTAATCGGTTTGTAGTGGTGTGGATATTGAATTTCTGTAGCTTGTGTACAGTGATCACTAAAGGTGTATTTGTACTCCAAATCAGCTATGCAGTGAACATTCAGAGTTCATATCACAATTGTTTAATTTATTTTGTTAGCTTAGTTAGTCAGGGAGTGCAGGCAAGCATGTCAACAGAGGAGTATGATAAGTTGACAAGGAGACAGTTGGCTGAGATGTGCCAGGCTAAAGGACTGGTTAATGGAAAGCTGACTAAAGCAGACATGATTGCAGGTTTGGTCACAGCTGCATCAGAGAATAACAATCAGGAGGACAATCAGACCGGCCGTGGAGATGTACAACACAGAAAATGGACAGCTCAACCTTTCCACAGAGGACTTACAAATCCGTCAGGAGTTAAAGAGACTTGAGGTCGAGGCCAAGCATTTGGAAACAGAAACAGCAGAGAGACTGAAATGTCTGGAAGCTTAGGAAAAGAAGAGGCAAACACAACACAAAAAGGAGATGCCGACTCTTCAACAGAGCCATGGAGGTAATGGGGAAGAGAGTAACAAAACCCTAGAAGCAACAACGGTCAGTAAATTTCTTCCACAATTTACAGAGGATGATAATTTTGATAGTTTCATTAATATGTTTGAGAGGGTATGTAAAGAGTATAATTTTGACCAAAGGCTCTGGGTACAGTTCCTGACCCCCTTACTCCATGGCAATGTTGTGAATGTTCTTTCCAAACTATCTGATGTTGACTGTTTAAATTATAATGTTGTAAAAACTGTTTGCTAGAATGTTTTAAGCTGACACCTGAAGCTTACAGGAAAATATTTGGTGATCATAGATGTAAGGCAGATGAAATTACATGTGTGAATATGTTGCTGAACTAAGCACTTTTTTTCATAGGTGGGTGAGTGGATGTCAGGTCAACACTTTTGAAGGGCTGGCAGACATTTTGGTGAGGGAACAAGCCTTTAGCACTTTGCTGAAGACAGGAGAATCTGATTAGCTGACAGACAATACCTTACTATAGATGAGTTGAGGAAGAAGGGAGACCTATAACTAGCAATCAGGGCATCACTGCACAGGAAAGGGATACCCGGTGCTGCTCATGGGTCTCAGGGAACCCATGGTGAGCATCCCAGACTGCCGCAACAGAATCTGCCAGTAGCAGGGGAAGTCACTAGTCCAGGTACACTTCCAGGACCTAGAGTTAAATGTTTTAAATGCAACCAGTGGGGACATGTAGCATATAGATGCCTATGGAGACAAGGTGGAGAACAAAAGGTGGGAGAGCCAGAAAGTGGAAATGAAAAATGCCAACAGTAGGGTTGTCTCGAGACAACAAGGGTACCAAACTTCCACAAGATTCTATATCCTATCAGAGTGAATGGCCAAGAGACCATTGCTAAGAGAGACACAGCCTCTGACATAATCATTGTGAAGCCTGCAATGGTTACAGAGGAGCACTACTTACCTGGGCAGTCTACTCCAGTCAGAGCTTTAGGAGGGCCCCATTCCAAATACTTTTGCTTAGGGCTCACCCTTTTTCTGGGAGGGTAGAAATGGAAGCCAGCAAGTAGGTGTGTTTGAGGATATCCCTGCAGATGTCCTGATAGGGAATGATTTTGATAATGCAATTCTGTGTGTTCATGCAGTTACATGCAGTCAGGCTTGGAGACAAGCATGTGGGTCTGGTAGCCTGGGGGAGACCCAGACAGACTGCACACTTGCAGCCAGGACTGGTGAGGTGGTTACTTCAGGGAGGAAGCTACATTATAGCAGTGAGACTGAAGGTGAGCCACATCTGCTTGTGGGTACTGATGTTGCCTTAGACAGAGTGACTGCAAGGACAGAGGTGAGTAGTAGTACCCAGGCTGACAGTGAGGCACTGCTGTCAGGGGATGTCAGACTTCCTGTGGAAGGGGAGCTGGGAAAGGTTACAAAGAGAGAGCTGAGACAGGTTCAGCTCTCAAACCCTACATTACACAGCTTGAGAGAGGTAGCTAGTGAAGCATCTGATTCTCAAGGGAAGGGGAAATCAGTATACTGGGACAAAGGGTTACTGTATAAAGAGTGGACCTCTGAGGGAGGGCTAGGGGGTGAGATAATACAGCAGTTGGTAGTGCCTAGAGCCTACTATCTGGCACTTCTCACCATAGCCCATGACATTCCCTTTGCAGGTTATATGGGTATAAAATGTACAAAGAGATGTATTATGCAGAACTTCTATTAGCCTGGAATTTCCAGAGATGTAACAGGGTACTGCAGGAACTGTGAACAGTGCCAAAATGTAGGCAAGGCAAGAGACAAAGTGAAATCTCCTTTGTTGGCTTTGCCTGTGATTCTGGAGCCATTTCAGAGGGTAGCTATGGATATTGTTGGGCCTCTGAGTACCCCAAGTACCACAGGGAAAAAGGATATCCTAGTGTTAGTAGATTGTGCTACAAGATACCCTGAGGCAGTGGCTCTGTCCTCGATTGAGGCAGAAAAGGTGACAAATGCTTTGTTAGAGATTTTCAGCAGGCTAGGTTTCCCAAAAGAAATACTGACTGACAGAGGTGCCAATTTCATGTCAGACCTGCTGGTTTGTCTGTGGAAGTACTGTGGGTGAAGCACCTAAAGACCTTCTCCTACCATCTCCAGACCAATGCTATTGCTAAGAGGTTAAACTCTACACTCAAGATGATGCTACGGGCATTTGCAGACCAGTTTAAGAGGCACTAGGACAAATATTTGCCCCATCTGTTGTTTGCTTACAGAGAGGTTCCCCAGGAATCCACAGGTTTTTCAACCTTTGAGTTGCTGTATGTGCATAGGGTGAGGGGGCCTCTAACATAATTAGAGATGAGTAGTAGGATAAGTGTAAATCCCACAATGTGTCTGTTGTGGCATATGTCCTAATCTGCAGGACAAGTCTCAGAGAATTCATGGGCTTGGCCGAGGAGAACCTGGCAGAAGCCAACAGCAGAAAAATGTCTGGTATGACAGGAATGCTTGAGCTAGAGAATACGCTGTAGGGCAGCAGGTAATGGTTCTTGTTCCTGTCAGACACAAAAAGCTGGAGGCAGCTTGGGTGGGACCCTACAAGGTGGTAAGGAAGGTCAGTGATGTTAACTTCATGGTAGAACTGCTAGGCAGGATGCAAGGGCACAAATTATACCATACAAAAATGTCAAGGCCAACAAACTAAACTGGTAAACCAATACACCGGAGAGGCTCCACGATGGACGAATGCTTTAATTGATAACAAAGCAACACAGCAACTTGACAAATAAAAACACAAATAAAATCACTAAGCGCTTTCACCCATTCCTAATGTTTGGCATCATCAGAGTGAAATGTAAAATGTAAGTTAGACATCTTATAAGTCTTTTGATGAACACACCTACTTACTAATACCAATCAGAAAAATGAATAAATTAAATATACAAATACAAAATTCATCTAACAAATATACTAAAAAGCCATTAAAAACTTCCTAACAATATACCTAATACAATACCCCCCTCACAAAATAATGAAAAAAATTGTTATCATGCCATAGTGGACACAGTAATATGTAAATTCATTAAAAAATATATATATTTATGTAACGTATATATAATATATTAAACACAGTTTAATATATTATATATACAATATATTAAAATACTAGCAAGTGAAACGTGTTTATTAATACCTGGTGGCCTTGATGCATCCAGACTGAGCTGCCACAAACACTCTTTAACCTCTAACAAGGTCTTAATATCCCCTCCTTTCTTATTGTGTGGAATCCTATCCACCACAAAAAATAAAAACTTCTTAAAATTAGTACACTTCTGACTGTGCAAAAAAAGAGCGTTTGTGGTCTTTTTATTCCTTATGTCTCTTGTGTGCTCCAAAATCCTAAGTCATAGCCTCCTAATAGTTTCCCCCACATAAAATGGGGACCTTATAGTCTGGGCAGAAGGGGGCATAGCTAGTGAACTTGTGCCAGCCTTCCCCAAGAGTGTCTGTGTGTTTGTATATAACTCAAATCTCAAAGTGTGTGTGTGACAGCTACTTGAGCAGGGACACAAGGCACTGGTTGGACAGAGAGGATGCTGGACATTTTGGCTTGACCACTTGGCTGAGTTCTTAATCTTATAGCTTTGCCAGTGTGAAGTCTTACTGGAGATCTGGAGAGAGAGGGAGAAACCAGCCCCAGACTGACTGTGATGCCTGTGTGCTCTGAAGGGAAATTGTACTTTACTGTGTGTGTGTAATTGGCATCCTCCCGATGTGCACTTTCCTCACTGGTGTTAGTGGTGAGGACTGAGGCCCTTGGTTACTGGACCAGTGCAGGGGCATCACAATCTTTTATTGTGTTTATTTTTAACACCTACATTTAAGTGCACTATGGCCTGGGGTTAGACTCATTGAAAACGTGTCTCTCACTTAGGTGCTAGTTTGTCTATTTCATGTACTTGATGGATGCATGCTTTGGCAGGAGAACAGGATGAAAATAGACAGCCATTGCACGCTGTAAAGTACAAAAGAAAGGCGTACAAAAACACAATGGAGTTCTATGGTTATGTAATCCATTCAAAAACAAGCATTTCTCATGACAAAGGCAATGACCTGGATCTGAGGTTGACTGCAGTAATTGTCTTTTAAAATATGTGATCAAAAAATGAGGAGTCATGACACTAAGAAGATTTGGAATATGAAAAATGTAATTCTCCTTTCCAAGTGTTTTTCAGAATATGAATGTAGTTCATGAATCAGGACTTCCAATGAACTACCAAGTTTGTAATACCACTGAGGTAAATGGTGCAGTACACTATGAACTGTAGGAAAATGCCAACATCCTTGCAAATACATTCATCACTAATTGTAGCAACCCTTTCTTTCCAATGTATCACATGGACAAATTAATTAGATACAGCCTCATCTAAGATCAAAACACTGAGCTCTGTGGGTCCAGATAATATCCACAAAGTTTTTTCAGTACTATCAAAAAAAAAAAAAAGAAAAGAAAAAAATAGGTCTCCTTAGATACTTATGTAACAAATGCTTTTCCAAGGGCTTTATTCCAAGCGTGTGGCAACAGGTCTTAGTGGCCCAAAAAGGTGTGGAATCACAGATGATCCAGGGGAACTGCCATATCGGTATCATCTGCAAAGCTATGGGAAAGATGGCAATAGAAATGACTCAAGATGATATAGTGATTTACTGCTTCTGGACATAAACCAGTATAATTATGTGGAGGACAGATCATGCATTTTTCCTCTAGTTGGCTTATCTGAAGAAATTATAGCTGCACTGAATGAGAGGCTGTCAGTGAATATAGCATATTTTAGTCTTACAGAGGTGCTTGACAACATACCAGTGTAAGGTCATGCTAAAAGATTTGGCCATCTTCTGGAAAAACAGGTGTCTCTCAGAATGAGCCTAAGTGCTGTGTCAGAGTTATTGCTTCTCCCCGATTACTGAGTTTAACAATTGTGATCACACTGAGCCACGTATTCAGTACATTCTTTTATGACATGTTTTCAGATGTCTGGGCCAACATCAACAATATTTATATCATTATGTTTGCTAATAACTGCTAATTTACTGCGACTGTCCTTTTCCTCAGACACTTATGGAGCTCAGCATTGATTAGAATAGGGTTAATGTGCAGTAAAGGCAAGTGCAGCCATTTTCAGATACAGGAAGAAAATATATCTTGCCCTGTGTGACATGGGGAAGCCACTTTCACTAGTTTTTGATTTAGGATGCAGTCATAGTTATAGATGAAATTATCTGCTTTGTTCAATGTACTTACGAATAGTACGAATGGCCTTATATTTGATACCAAGATTTCTTGTCACTCTACAGATGTCTCTTTGTCCTTTTATATTTTACTGGAATAGCAGGTCATTGAACATAATGCCACTGTCTGTATGTACCTGAAAAATCATTCAAGTAAACTAGATAAAGTACAGGGGTTCATTGCTAAGTGGGCTGCTGTGGAGATGCAGTGTAGATATGCAGGCACTTGATAAGGAACTGCCTGTTGCAAGGAGTACACAGAACAATGGGCCAGTGTCTTGGGAATTTAGCTAGTGCTGGCAGATTCCCACAGGAAGATTTGCCAGAGCCAAAGTAACTAATGACTAGAGGACAGTAACAATTATTGTCTTGTATAAGGAAGAAAGAAGGAAAAATCCAAGAAATTGCAAGCCTGTGAGCCTAAAAGCAGTAACTGGAAAGGATGTGAAAAAAATCTTCACATAAGGGCTGTTTACTTTCCTGGAGGACAGCAGTTTCCAAGATGGAATTTAATACTGATTCAATATCAGGAAGAGGTGTTAGTTTAACCCAATCCCAGTTTATGAATGGGCTTCAAGAAATCTGGCAGGGGAATAGTGGTAAATGTGGCCTACAGGACCTAAACCAATGCCTTTGATGTGGACTGTCACAGCAGCCAGTGCAAAACTCTTAGGATTGTGGGCAAAAGCAAGACTGAAACAAGATGATCTGCAAAATGATTGAAAAGTATGACAGAAGATTGTGATAAAAAGTCTGATGGCAAGTATGAGGAACATGTCAAGTGGATGATGCCTGGTACAGAGGTTAGTTGATTGTGCATTCACTATTTTTATGAGTCTTCATTTCAAATATAACAAATGGAACAGAGAACAGCGTCAGCTTTTTTTCCCTGATAAAACTATGATAATTGCATCAGTAGAGGGTAGACAAAGGCATAAAGAAAGACTTGGGAAGGCTGACTTAGTGGGAAGAAGTACATCAGCTGTTAAATATTACCACTAAACAACAACAACCCTGTTGTGAACTGTTATCATGGTGGGGTGGAAATCATGAGTGAAAGAGCAGGAGAACAATTTAAGGGAGTGTTGCTCACCCCTAGATTGGACCACCAGAAAATGTGCAAAAAGGACAGCTGTATGCAAATTCCTAAGGTGTGTAATCAAGAAAACTGACCCTGAATAGAAATAAACAATGGCCTTGGTCAAGCTGTGCCTTTTACTATTGTATACAGTTTAAGAGGCCATAATAAAGGACGCACATGACACCATACCTCTCCACCTGGAAACATAAAAAATCTGGACAAAGGCCCATGAAAAATAGGTACAAATCTGTACGCTGATTAACATAAATTTTGCATACATAATTATGTAACCCCACCCACTCCAGTGGAATTGTGGGATACCAACTTTCAAATGCAAACTGAAGAACAAACAAAATATGGCCCCAGACCCAGTCAATAAAAGTAAATAAATACATTAAACCAGAGAGTTATGTATTGCTTATCACATCAGCAAGTAACTAAATCCTTTGTCACTAACAGTTTCTAACGTTTACATGAAAGCATGTACATCATGTGAAATGTTACCCACTCCTTGCAGTACAGACAGTGCCATCTTACAAAATTAATTTGTTAACACTGGTGGCACTATGTGACAAAACTGAATATCATGATGGATGCAGCAGAATTCAACAAAAATGCCTTAATTCTTATTCTTGTTGTAACATCAGCTGTTAATGTACTTTTCTGCCCTATATACTTCCCACCTGTCCAGATTTTTCACAAAATGTCCATATTTTTGCCCCAAATTTTTGGTCTGTTCCTCATAAAATTTGTAGTTTCCTGGCAGATCTCAGAGTATTGAAAGCCATAAAATAATGACACTCATCTTTGTTTCAGATTTCATATCTTTCAGAAAAATGCATGGTAACACAAATCCTGTTATTCTAGCAAATTTCTCTGATTATAAGAATAATATTTAAAATCTATCACAATTTTTAGCCCATTGTCCCTCCATCATTTCTGTCTATGTCCAGATTACCTGCACTAAGAGGTTGAGAAGTATACTGCCCTAACTTGATGAACATTGTATCTACAAGAAAAAGGGAATTATATGTAATCAATACCAAACACATCGGCAAGATGCAAGGTAATCTTTTCAGTATTGTGTAATACATCAGTCTTTTATACTGGTATGATAATTACAAGGGAAGGTAGTCAAACTACCACATTACTGCAGAATTAAGTCAGAGTAAATAAGAAAAATAATCACCATTATGACCACACTCTTCCCATTTATTGCAGCTATTCTACCTATCCTCATTTAACTGTATTGAAAGAAAAACACTAACTGAAACTGCTCATATAGTTGCTGGTTGAACAGAATAAAAGTAACAAAAGTAAATAAATGACAATTTATGCCTCTAGTAAGTGTTGTGTCACAAGGTGGTTTAACTACAGAAAAGATCATAGGATCATAGGAAGTTACTAGGCTAATGGCCCTAGGGCCCTTACAAGCCTATCCAAGTTCTACCCTTTATTTCCATGATCAGCAAGTAATGCCAGTGTCCAAGTGGGATACAGGTGGAACCCCTGGGGTGAAATTGTGGTTACCCATCCAGTCATCCAGATTGTGTTTGAAGAGGGCCAATGAGGCGCTCTATTTGACATGAAGTGGGAATATGTTCCAAAACTGAGAAAAAAAATAATGTAAATCTAGAGCAAACAGCTTACGTGTACAAGAAGTGCTAGAGTGCAGACCTCTTTGTCATTTCAAAATCACCAATGTGTATTCATAGATTAAGGTCCTCCATTACCTTTGACCTTAGAAGACCTAGACTAAACTTGAGTAACTTTGAAAACATGAAGTGCCACATTAGAAAATACTTTAGAATTTAATTTGATTTATGAAATTTAAACAATTTGTCTATTCAAAACAGTTTGACCTTAGAATACCTAGACTAAACTTGAGTAACTTTGACAACATGAGGTGCCACATTAGAAAATACTTTAGAATTTAATTTGATTTATGAAATTTAAACAATGTGTCTATTCAAAACGGTGCTAACTAATGCACTTAACTATCACTGGTGTTTCTATAATATAAAAACATTGACATCAGTTGTTACAGGGTTTAAATGATAAAACAATCCAGTATGCTCCTAAATACATGTTCTACATGCTTTGTTTGCTCTACAAAGATATCACTGACATCATGAAACATAATAAACCACATAAAGTTGAGGCACAACAATTAATTCCAGTGGGAACATGTTTTACACCATTAATGTATTTAATATTTTCCATATTCAGTTTTAAATGAAAAATTCCTTCCACAAGCAAATATGCCACTTTTATAAGCAGCATTCTGTCTTAAAAACATTAATGTCGACAATGTCTAGACAATTGTAAGATAGTTCTGAATTATCCTTTAATCCATAAATAAGATTAATATAGTGAGGGAAACTTTACCTTTTTCACTTGCGCCCATCTTTGATAGCAAAAAACTACAGCGCAACTGACGAAAAATTCTGGAGGATAAGCAGCACCACAATAAAAACAAGAGTAAAAATCACTCAAGAATATGACACCAGCAGTTTTTGCAAAGGTTACTGATCGAAACATTTAAACAGAGTAAACATATAAAACAATGCTAAACAAAACACTACTAAAATACTATGCCCGGTTTCACAGTACCATACACTTTCTATCCAAATCCATCTTTGCCACCACAATGTACTACACAGCCTTGTCACAGTCTCTCATCTCTCTCTAACATAAAGATATGTTTTATACACACACACACACACACACACACACACACACACACACACACACACACACACACACACACACACACACACACACACACACACACACACACACCATCCATTAAGCAGTGAATAAATCAACATCCACCTCTCCTTTAAGCATTGAATAAATCAATATAATTGTTCAGCAGTACGGAGAGAGCAATACCAGAAAGTAAATCAAATCACACACCCCCCTCTCTAACATCATTGGCTATGTTAAGCAAGTGAACTGAATGAGCGAGCAGTACAGCACCAACTTAATCTCTCAAAGGGGTCTATGTTATGATATTGCATGCTCAGAAGAGCGAGCGACACATAATCGACCCCATGTAAGCAAAATCGTACAACGTCGAAACCTCAGAACAGTGACAGGACTGAGTGGGTAGAATATTAAATGAATGCTTGCTACTTCTTTCATTCTGTCATGTAATGTAAATTTTTTGATTGCATAAGGTGGATAAGTGTACTTGTGTTCTTGAAGATGTTCTCTTCTGGCAGAGGTTTTTGTGTGTTCCAGTAAATGCTGGAGTACAGATCACCTGACAAGCTACACTGAGAGTGGTCAAATCTGCACTATCCTTCCAGTTTACACCCTCTTCAAACTTCCTCTCTGTGATAGCAGCACACACTGGACACTTTCCAACCCCTTTTAATTACCTGGAAGTGATCTGAGCCATTCTTGCCATTGTCAGTTATCTATGATCAGAGACCCAAGGCTGGACTTAGCAGGTTTCTATTGTGTTAGGGGACAGAGACCATAACCATCCTCACCCATGACAACATGCACATTCTGTCATTTGCTTCCTGCTTTACTTTGGTAAAATACGGTGTGTCTTGTGTATCTCCCCCTTTCATAGGTTCACAGGTTGCTCCTAGGCTAAAGACCACTAGGGACCTTACAAGCCTAGCCAAACATCCCAAGCCCATTTGGATCCTGAGTATCATGGGTTGGGAGGGGGATGATAGTTGGGATGTAACTAAGGAACTTGCAAGGGGAGGGTGTTGATTAGGATAATACTTTTCTTATTGATGGCATCTGTCCATAAGGAAAATAGTAGCCAGACTTTCACCTGTTTCTTAGTAAAACATTCATCTTTCTGTCACCTTTTCAGAGATGAGTGTTGCCCTTTTACACTATATGTCCTCATACTGTTGACCTGAGAAGGCTGTTTTTTTTTTCCTTCATACGCTCTTCATTATTTGGGTTCTTCAGTGACAACTATAAAAATCTAATTTGCATTCATAGTGAGGCTCAGATTAAGGCAATCTATCATCTTTAAACAGCTTGCAGTACTGAAGTGATATTTTGCCACTCAGCAATGCCAACTATGAGCACCAAAAAAAATCACTCATTGAAGATGCCTCAGCAATAAAGTCAGTACACTGAGCCTCTATATGAACCAACTATCGATGAAGTGCTGTTTTGGCAGTTGTTTGTAACGTACTTCCTTGATACTTCTAGCCAAATTGCTAAATATTTTAGGACAAGTAAGTTCAATAATATGTTACATTTATTTATTTATTTATTTATTTATTGCAGTTGGTTTACCAGGATAGTCCATTGGGCCTCGAAGAACCCGTTTTCAATGGAGTCCTGGGGAGAAAAGCTCCAAAACAGAAATAAATGTACATTAACATTTGACAATAATTTCTAGATACATTGTAGTAAAAGAACATAAGCAAAATAAAAATGTTCATTAAAATTTGATAGTAACAGCCTTGGTACATGCTATAGAAGCGACAAACACAAAACAAAAATGCAGATTAATGAGCAAACATAGAAGATGAAAACAGTAGGTTATGGTATTAAAGAGCATGTAGTAGAGTTGGTTATATAGTAGAGCAGGTTACGAGGGGTGGGTGCATGAGCACTCCCATTGAGATGCTAGGTGTGAGAAAAGAGATTTCTTGAAGGTAGAGTGGTTAGTGGTAATGCGGATGTTAGGTGGTAGAGAGTTCCAGAGGCGAGCGAGGCTGAAGGAAAGAAGGTTTTTGCCTGGGGGATGAGTGGGTTTGTGCACTTCTAGTAGATTCTGATTATTAGACCTTAGAACTCTGTTTGGTAGGTGCATTTTAAGGGCGGAAGAAAGGGAGGGACAGTTGGAGGGGTTTAGAATCAGCTTGTGGGCTAGAGTTAGTTGAGTGTAAGTGAGATAGTTGGGAAGTTCTAGCCATTTTAGTTTATGGAGGGAGAGACAGTGGTGAGTGGAAGACCTATGAGAGGTGGCGAATTTAGCAATTTTGTTATAGCATGAGGAGAGCTGTTTTTTTAATGAGGACTGAAGATTAGTAAGTAGAGGGGCACCATAGAGAAGGGAGGGGATAAGAAAGGAAGTAGCTAGAGTGGTTTTAGTGGTGGATGTAAGGTAGGCATTTTGTCTATACAGCATGCCAAGTTTTTGATGTGTTTTTTTGATGTTTTTTTGTAGGTGGGAATTAAATTTTAGTTGGTTGTCGATCTGGACCCCGAGTAGTTTGGTGTCTGACACTATTTCGAGAGGTAAGTTATTTTGACTAGTAACTAAGAATGAGTTAATGTTGGGGGGAGTGAGTTTAGAGGGAGTAAATAACATTAATTTGGTCTTGGTGGCATTGAGAGCTAGATGATTGCTTAGCATCCATTGCTCTGTGGAAGAAAAGGCATCTTGAGTAAGTTTTTGTAGTGTGGGGATAGAAGAGGCAGAGCAGATGATAGTAGAATCATCAGCATATTGGATGATGCTAGAGAGAGGGATAGATTTGTAGAAGTCATTAATAAAGATATTGAAGAGTAGAGGACCCAGTATGGAGCCTTGTGGAACTCCAGTAGGGGTAGTTAGGTAAGAAGAAGTTGCTTTTTTCCATTTAACAGCTTGATTTCTGTTTGATAGATAGCTAGAGAACCAGTTCAAAGAGGAGGGGGAGAGGTAGAGTTTGGAGAGTTTTGTTAGGAGCAGACTGTGAGAGATAGTATCGAAGGCTTTTGAAAGATCAAGGAGTACGGTGGAAACAATTTGACCTGAGTCACGGGCTTTGTTGATGATTTCAAGAAAGGAGAGAAGGGCAGTCATGGTGCTATGATTAGGTCTGAAACTGTGTTGTGTGGGGGTGATAAGCTTGTTGTCTAGGAGATGAGGAAGGAGTTGGAGTTGTACACATTTTTCAAGGATTTTTGAAATGGGGGACAGGATGGCTATGGGACGGAAGTTAGTAATGCTATTATTGTTACCACCTTTGTGTAATGGTATAATAAATGCTTGTTTCCAAATTTGGGGAACTGTGCCTTCTTGTAGGGAGTGATTAATTAAGATGCTGATGGGATAGGCAAGGCTTTCAGCAGCAATACCAAGAAAGTAAGATGGGATATTGTCAGGAGCATTGGTACATGGTTTCAATTTCTGAAGGAATTTCTTAATGGTAGCAGTAGGAATGGGATTTAAAGTGAAGAGAGTGCAGTCAGGGGGTGTAGAATTCTGGGGTGGTAAAGATGAGGGTGGAATTTGTGTAGAATAGGGGATAGTGGGATTAGTGGGTGGTGAGTATGGTGTGGATGCAGAGATAATGGGGGTGGGTGAAGGGGTGTTAGATGATGGGGAGGAGATAGAGAAAGAGGAGGTAAGTTTGGAAATAGAGTCAATAAAGAAGGAATTAAATTGGGTGGCTAAGTCTAGTTCTGGAGCATTTGGGTCTGGGGTGGGAGTATCTGGTTTGCTGGGGTGGAGGAGAGAGGAGATTCCTTTCCAGAATTTTTGAGGGTTGTTTTTGTTATGGTTTTGGAGTGTAGAGTAATAGTTTTGTCGATCACAAGAGATGTGTTTCTTAACTTTATTGCGAAGCATTTTGTATTCGTTAAGGAGTGGGGTTGCCTTATGTTTTTGGTAGCGTGCCCATGCTTTGTCTCTGTTTCATGGTAGAAAGAGTAGTTTTAGATAGCCAAGGGGCTGATTTAGTTTTTATTCTCTTAGTCCGTAGGGGAGCTTGGGAGTCAAGTACTTTTAAGAATGTTGAGTTAAAGTATGAGACAGCATTGTCTAGAGGTAGTGTTTTTAGACAGGTCCAATTTACTGCTTTAAGTGAGTTAGAAAAGGTTATTGGGTTGAAGTTTTTTTGGTCACGGATTGTAATGATGTTGTGGGTCCATTGAAGGATAGTGGGAAGTCGGTGGGTAAAGGTGGGTAGGTGGTCACCTAGTGGGTCGGGAAGGATACCACTGTTGGTGAAATAGTGGGGATGAGAGACTAGAATCCAATCCAATATGCTCCCATTTGAGGGGTTTTTGGCTGGGTAGGTGGGCAAGTTGATTAGTTGTGAGAAATTGTAGAGGTTGATATTGTTGGTGTTTGCAGGAGCCTGGATAAAGGCCCAGTTAATGTTTACATCTCCAAGGATTATGGTTTCATTGCTAATGTTACTGGATAGCCAAGAGAGTATAAGTTCAAGTGTAGAGATGTTATCCCCTGGGGGGATATAGAGGGAAGCTATACATATGTGTATGTGATTATTGATTTGTAGAAGAGTAAGGAGAAGTTCAGCATTGTTAAAATGTGGGATAGGTTTGTTGTAGGGAGAAACTACTAGGGAGGAGGAATATATAAGTGCTACTCCTCCACCCTTTCTGAGAGGTCTATCCTTTCTTATGATGGAGTAGTTAGGGGGAGCTATTTCAGAGTCCTTAATATGAGGTTTTAGCCAGGTTTCAGAAATAGTCAAGATGTCAGGTTTATTGTGTATAAGCCAAGCATGAAGGTTTGGGACTTTGTTAACTATACTTTGCGGATTTAAGGAAGTGAATAATAAGGATTTAGTTGTGGTGGTTATAGTGGCAGGGCCTGGGTTGGGATGGATGTCACCTGATATGAGAGTACCAATCAGGTGTGGTATGTAACAGTTTAGGTGAATAGATAGCAACGTGGTGAGATTGGGGTTTGTTGTGAAATAGAGGGTTTTACTAGTAGTTATGGGAATGGAAATTGTGTGATGGGAGATAAGTTTGTATCGATAAAGAAGGAGGTTGTCTGAGGGGTATAAATAGGGGGAAATAAGAGAGTATGATTGTAATGGGGGTGAGTTGTGGTGGTTAGTTATGTGAAAGGATTGGAAGGTGAAGGAAGTAGTGGGCTGGGAGAGATGGTGGAGATAAGATAAGGAGAGGAGAAGTAGTAGTGGAAGGGAGATGAAGGAGTATTTAGGAAGCATGTTGTAGAAGAGTAACAGTAGAACAGTAATAGAATGGTGTTGTTTGGTAAATAGGAGATAGTTATGTATAGAGGAAGTGAAAGTTATTTTAGAAGTAAGGAGAGTAGTATTAGTTATAGAGGGGTGTGGTCAGGAAGAGGGAATGGAGTAGGATTGGTTAACAAGTTGAAAGTGGGGAGTAGAGTGTCAGTTGGTTTTGGCGGGAAAAAAGGAAGGTGTGGTAGGAGGTATGAGTACTGATTGGAGTAGAATGGAAGTGGGAGTGTCTGTTGGAGGGATAAATGTAGACGTGCTGGGGGCGGGTGGGAATTGGGGGCAGGATAGGGGAGCAGAGTGATCCCGCAGGGTGAACGGAGCGGGTAGAGCCCAAGAGCAGAAGAGGAGTGAGAGACTATCAGAGGAACAGTATTATTAAGTGTAAGTAGTACAAGGTTAAGAGAAGAGGGTTTGGACAAGGTGTGAGCAGTGGGCTGAAGGTAATAGGTGAAGAGTGAGGGACAGAGATGTGGAAACTGTGAGACAAAAGGAGAGAGTTTTCAGGTTTACTTCTTGTCCTTAGCACAAGGAGAGTTGTAATTTAAAGTTCTAAGCTCAAAATCATTGGAGAAGGGATGTACTCTAGTAGACAGTACAGGAATGCAATGTCTTACCAGGGAAAACTGGGCTGGTGGGGTAGAGGGAGAAGGGAGCAATGGAACAAAGAGCAATGTAATGTATGGAAGATAGAGGAGAGGAGTTGAGTGGGTAGGCTGCTGGCAATCCTGACAGGGAGTATACTGCTACTGCTAGGAGAGCAAGAGTACAGTAGTTCTAGCTTAGCAGATGAACGTACTTTAAGTTCTTTTAGAGTCTCTTGGGTAAATATTTCTTCAGTGGAGTGAGGCAGCAGAGAGAATTTCTTTGGCAATGGGAGTACAGCTCAAGTTAGGTCCGATATCCACCCAGGCAAGGACACAGGGGGAAAGATTCAGGGCAAGAAGCTGGAGGAAGGAAAAAGTGGACAGAAAAGCAAAAAGCAGTTAGTAACAAGTTAAAATGCACTTTATCCACAACTATGGCTTAAAAGATAAGGAAACTACTAAGTGTACGTATACAGTCTACATGAAAAGCAATAAAAATATCCAATTAGGCCAATGGAACAAGATGAGGCATATACATATACTACGTAGTTCAGTAGAGCTAGTAGTATGGGCAGAACAAGGTCTGATACACAATGCCACACGACAGCGTTTCACAGAGCACGTGGAGGGAAGCACAATGCTTGTAAAAACCGTCGCTAACTAATAAAGGACTATCTAGAGTCAAAACAACGTGTAACAGTTGAGTTTACAACAATATTAATGATCCATAGACAGTGGCTCAAGTGTGATGCAAAATAGTTCCAATTAAAAGGAGATATAGCAACACTTAACTCTCAAATGAGATGGAACATTTACCTAAACCCCTGTAGCAGTGTTAATCTGGGTAATCTAACATAGCAAGCACAAAATGAGGCTTTAACTGGTAAGACTAGAAAAGATAGCACATGGTGAGAAGTTGACTCTATCGTTTGACTATGGAGAACCTCTCATAAGGTATTTGGGTAGTATGCTCCAGTTAGAAAGGCTGAGTACTTGTACCTACTATAAAAGTTCTAAAATGTACTTGTAGCCTACTATAAAAGTTATAAAATGTAATTCTATGGCATTAAAATAATCAGAAAAACATGTACTAGTTTAGTCTATACAGCCTTTGAGCAAACAGGTAAATCAAGGCAACATAAATGGCGCTATACCTGGAAAGGCAGTCGCTATTGAAAAAATGTTTACTGATAGTCCCTAACAACTAATATCTAACATACAGCCTTTGAGAAAGGTAGAAACGTCTATTAGTATTATCTATGCAGCCAACTGGTAAAATCTAGGCAGCAAAGATAGTGTTTTACCTGAGAAGGCAGTCACTAATTGCATAAAAACATTTACAGACAAACCAAGGCAGTCTCTATCTAGTATCTAACATACAGCCTTTAAAAAAGGCAAAGGCTATCACTTTAACTGGGAAGGCAGTCGCTAATCGGGAACAAGCATTTACAGACAAATTAAGGCAGTCGCTAACATTTAACATACAAACAACAAAAAAAAAAAAAAACCAAACCAAAAGAAAAAACACGATAGTTAGAATTCCATCATGCTATTATTCCAATATGTGTCATATTGGAATAATAAATTCGTGGAACTACCAGCTGCTCTCATTGTGTTTTCATCAACATTTAACATACAGCCTAAAAAAGGTAAAAATAGCTATTAGTGTTACCCATGCAGCCAAAATCAATAAAACAGGCAGCAGAGGTGTCGCTCTACCTGGGAAGGCAGTCGCTAAGTAAGAAATACATTTACAGACAAATCAAGGCAGCTATAGTGTTATCTATGCAGCTAAAATCAGTAAAACAAGGCAGCAAGGGTATCGCACTACCTGGGAAGGCAGTCGCTAATTAAGAAAAACCTTTACAGACAAATCAGGGCACCAGAGGTAGTACTTCAATTGGGAAAGTAGTCGCTTAATAAAACATGTGCAGGTCCATCCATACAGCCGACATACAGTGCAATAATCAACAGCAATGTAACAGATACATGCGAGAGGGAAGCATATTAACTGACGATACACGACAGGCTAAAACAGGTCTAAACACAGCAGGTCGAGCTAGTTAATAAAATTCCAAGGACATTCACAATAAAATGCAGTAGCCTTCTTGTATAAATAATAAATAATAAATATATACTGTATTTGCTTAAATGGAAAAAATGCTTATACAGGATAGATTTTTCCAAAAATATTACAAAATGAGAATATTTTAAACAATCCTGAGTCCTGCTTGTACAAAGATACCATGACGTGAAATCAGCCTAGTCTTTTCAACACACACACACACACACACACACACACACACACACACACACACACACACACACACACACACACAGTTTTTGTTACCCTGAGAACTGTACAGTCTCATTCTGTGGCTATAAGTGATAGAGGGGATGAGGAGTAGAGCCCCCATCCTCTGCAATGATTACTACTGCAGGCTGAAGCAAAACAAGACCCAGTTTCAGTATTTTTCTATGAAAAGGTCTTAAGGCATTAGTAGGCTGCCTGTTTGAAACTGCTGTTGGTAAAAGTTTTCTATCAAACGCTGTATTCTCCATTGCATGCAAGGAGATGTAAAGCTATTGTTCCCCTGCCAAATTTTATTGAGATTAGCATGACAGAATATGGTACATCAGCAGCTCATTTCTGAGAGAATACTGATTGAAGGAGCTAATTTCCATCACATGAGTTTGAAACTACAGCTGAAAAATAAAGTGAAGGGTATGTTGGGTCTTTGCCCCTTGCATTACCTTAAATATTATAATCTCAGCGTACATTAAAAAATCATTAGAGTTTTATATTTTTATGAGACATTGGTGCATTTTATTGGCATTCACTGTAAAAGGGGAGAGCCTAGCACAAATGAAAATCAATGTACTAGTCTATTCTTGTGTCTGAATGTTTTGTTTGACATATTACATTTCCTTTCTTGATGTTTACCTGGACAAGCTGTCAGGACTATGGCTTTCTTGTACAAATGTGAATGAAATAAAAACATGGTGGTGATGAAAAAGTAAGCTTGTTCTACTGCGGGAATGAGGAATTTTCTTTTTGTTCAGATATATATATGTGTAGGTGGTTCATCACTTGAGAAATTGGAAAATATGAGCATAACCGAATTTAATAGATTAAAAATAGTTTTGTTTTTTCATGATAAATGAAATCCGTGTTGAGAACTATGAATCGTAAAATTAAAACACTTCACTTATTTGTGATTTAAAATCACATAATTGAAATATAAAATGGCTCTCACAGTGCTGTGTAGCTTGTGATATATGCATTGCGCACCTTGTTGTAAATGTAAGACCACATAAATATTTTTTTATTTGTGAATTTCCTAAGCATAAACACAAAGTAGTGCAACATCATGTATTTCGATAACAGGAAGGTAAACGCAGCTTGCCACCTGGATTCAGCAGGCTCTAGTCTAAGACAAAAGAATGGGGCACAGACAGTCTGTGGGGAATGGTGTTTACACTGGCAGGATAGGATGCCAAAGTATGTAAAAATAATTAGTGCAGCATTGCCTGCACTACTTCAGTCTTTGACAATGACCCTTCCACAGAAAAGATTTTATGTTGTTTCAGCCATTTAGATGCTAATGCCAATAATGGCATAGGGTTTCAATACTGAAATGCATATGAATATCTACAAGGACAAGAAAATGCACCTCCTGCAGAGAGGACAACTAGCAGGCATTAACTAAATCTTTAAAATATTTCTTGGTGATAAATTACTTGAAGGATCATCTCCAGTTTGAACAATATCCGCTGAACAGGTCCTACTTATACAAGTTGATTATATGTAGAATGAGTGCCTTTTCCATTATGTTTCCCTACTGTTATATATTTAGATATTAGCTGCACTCTGAAAGCAAAACAAGTAATATAATATACATTATATTCACCTGTAGGTTGCTTTTCACATGCTCTTCTTTTTGTAGGTGTTACTTGGTTGTGCGAACTCTAAAAATTATGCAGCAGTGAAGCAAATAATAATCCTGCTGGACAATTTCTTAACTTATAGGGAAGGGGCTGCTAGTCGACTGATCATCATTCCCTGCCTTAATAGCTTCTGTCATTCTCCTGTGTTGAGGATTGAGTGGCCAGGAGTGAGAGCTATAATTCTGTTACTAGGGGCTGTCACTCTGTTTCAAGGGACTGAGATTTTGTTATTAAGCCTTAACATCCTGAATGCAAGTCTAAAACATCTAAGGAGTTGGAATGTGGTGGGGTGCTACAGTGAACATGCATATTTATTTACGTACATAATCATCATTGATCCCTTTGTGGTCAGCATGTGTGCTGCTCCTCGGTCCA
Organism: Protopterus annectens; assembly: GCF_019279795.1. Lineage (NCBI taxonomy): Eukaryota > Metazoa > Chordata > Ceratodontiformes > Protopteridae > Protopterus > Protopterus annectens. Next base: position 1,544,943,728 of record NC_056741.1, read on the forward strand.
GAGATTTTGCACAGTGAGTATGCAAGACATCTACCTCTGCCCCCTCTCCTGAAGAGAGGTGAATTGGCTTAGAAGCAACATTGTTCTCTTCCTCCATATCAGGTCCAGCTGGCGCCTGAGACATTATTCTAAGTCAGGTCAGCTGGACATTGTCTGGGCTTTATCCCTTTGTGCCATTAGAGCTGGCATTTGAAGCCAGCTGGCAATTTCTGATGGCTTTCCAATTATGGAAACCTCCCATATGGACATAGACTATAATTAGAGGCTCTGCATTCTTGTCTTGAGCTTCAGCACCTTAAACCAATAATTTAAAGATTAAAGAGGAAATATTTAGGGTGGTAAATAGATGCAAGTGAAATAATATTGCCAGTGACATGCAGTCAACATGCATTGCTAGTTAAACTGAACAAAGACTGCTCCTTTTGCTATTGTAGACTATTCTGATGAGATTCCAGAACACAGAATGACAACATGACTGCTTTTAACACTTCACTGCAGAAAATTAAGCATCTAAAGGAAAGCCGAGCGCCTGTCTTATTGTCACTAGAACTAAAACTTACAATCTGTTAACAAAGTCTTACTGCAGAAACTAAATCAGAGACTAAAGGTTATGAAGAAATAAAACAAACCTTGCAGGCTCATTTTGCCTCTAAGCCATTAATAATTGTTGAGAGGTTTCATTTTCACAGATGCAATCAGAACGTGGTATAGTCTATTATGCAGTGTGTGGCTCTATTAAAAACTGACTGAATATTGTGAGGTTTGCTCCATTTTGAATGACACCCTTAGGGACAGGTATGTATACAGGCTGGGGTGTGAAATGTTTTAGAAGTACATATTAAATGAATTTTTCTTTATGTTTCTGAAGTTTCAGGGATTTCTATGGGAACAAAAGCACCAACCACAAAACTACAGCATAATGTCTTATCTTTAGAAAATATGTTTATGAATCTTTGATGTAAATGATAAGAAATGTTAATATGTGAGATATAACCATAGTGAGAAAGAGAACTCTTTCAGCTATAAGACAAACCAAGGTTGTGTGAAAAGCGACACAGTAAATGTGCAAAGAAAAAGTAGAAAATGACAGAGGTACCCTGCAGACATAAAGATACATTTTAATGGCTACATTTGACATGACAGAGCTGACAGTAAAAGAAAGGATGGAGAAATGGCCAGTATTTGCATTCTATGTCTAGCATAGTCATATATGAGAGAAATTACAGATGTAGAGGAAGCTGTGCCTTTCTGCAGCTTTTCCTAGGATTTTGCAGGAAGTATAGTAGACAAGGACATACTATTGACAAACTATGCTGAAGAAATAGCTGTACTGTGTGTAGAAAATATATTTGTGATAAAATGGTAACTGTAGAGAACCATTAGCTTCTAAAAATGGTTACCAACTTTTTAGCAGAATATGACTGATTACTTACCTGTTTGGAATGAAAAGGAACATCCATAGTCAGTTTTTACAATGGTTTTGTACTTCCAGACTAAATGGTGAATGACTGTACCTCACATTGCCCTAAAAAAGGAATATCATTAGAGCTAGGTAGATGCAAAGAAGCAATATCTGGCATTTGTACTTCCAGTGTGACTAACAATCAGCAGCACTGGTGTTATGTAGACGACTGATGTTCCCAACTCTAAATGGATAAATATATACTACCAATCAAAGTGGATATTTTCCATCCTTAATTTAGGATGACCACCTGTCCCTTTTTTTGCTAGACAGTCCTTACTTGGAGTTGTGTTCTTTCATAAAGACCATGACACATGGCAGATGTCATGAGATTTTATGCACAAAACAATTACTTTGTATACAAAACTGCTTGATAAAATTACAAAAGCAACTCAGATTACATTAAAGTGAGTGCTTAATTTGGTCATTTACTATGTTTATGGGTATGGTTTGTCTTGCAAAATTGCATGTTTCCACAAAAAAGTCCCATTTTGTGCATCTGAAAAGGTGACAACTATAATCCTTAATCATAGGCAAATGAATCAGGAAGTTAAATTTAAGTGCTCACTTTATAAACAAATGTGAAAATAGTCAAAAATAAGCTAAGAATTGCTATCATTTGACTTTTAGTATTATTCAAATTAGACCAAGCATTGAATTTGAAGCTGTGGTTCTAATATTATAGGGAGTCTAGATGGGTGCATTCCAAAATGGATCACATTGCATTTCATGCAATGAACATAACTTGCATTTATTAAGAGCCTGAATTCCTTGAAGTAAAACAATAAATAAATAGTTAACTCCCATTATCTATTACAGGAAAAAATATGGCTAACTTAAAATGTCAGTGAAATATTTCAAACATGTTTGAGTGAAGGTTGTGACATCCCAGCACTGGCCAGTAATCAAAGAGACTCAGTCCTCACCACTGGCAATAGTGGGAAATGTACACACTGGGAGGATGACAAGTACATACACAGTAAAGTGCAATTTCCCTTAAGAGCACACAGAGACCACAGTCAGTCTGGAGCTGGCTTATCTCTCTTTCTCCAGATCTCCAATAAGACTCTCCACTGGCACAACTGTATGGTTGAGGTCACAGCTAAGTGGCCAAGCCAAGACCTTCAGCACCCTCTCTGTCCAACCAGTGCTTCATGTCCCTCCCCAAGTAGCTGACACACACACTCTTTGAGATTTGATTCATACACACATACACACACGTCTGGGAAAAGCTGGCACAGGTTTACTAGCTATGCTCCCTTTGCCCAGATTATAAAGTAGTTTCCACCACCACCAGCCACTATGTATCAACTACTTTAAGGCCCTTAGCAAATGATGGTCAATCCTACTGTGTAATGTTACTATTAATCTAAATGATAGTTTGACCAAGAGCCAGGCTATTAGGAGTGGCCTGTACAGTGTCACCAAATAGATATGCAAGTACTGTAAGAGCTTAAATATTTCTAAACAGACCAACCACAATTGAAAGGTTTAAATATATTTAATAATAAATAATAAAAGAGCAAGACAATATTCAGTAAACAAACACAGTTACTTCAGAGCTCAAAATCACAGGAAATATTTAAAGCAACATTGCAGAACAGTCTCAAATAAATAAAGAAAACATCTAAGCTATACTTCACTATATTCCTAACTGTATCTAAGAGAAATTACTGTATCCTAGACTTATAGCAAGGCAAGTGCAGAGGTGGTAAGTGGATGTTCTTATTAAGTCAAAGACAAAATACAAAATGCCCTTTCTCTCTCTCTCTCTCTCTCTCTCTCTCTCTCTCAGAGAGTTCTTAAATTAATATCAAATATTACTGCTGGGTTAACTTGGATGACATCACTTTTTGTCACCTGACTTTAAATCCCCATTGTTAGAAACTACTAGCATTTAACATCTCCATGTGAAAAGACACATCTCACAGATATTTGCAACTGCTGGAAGACATAAAACAATAAAACACTTAAAAAACAATGTAGAAGACACCCTCGTTCTAGACATTCTGTCTCCTTGCTGCAGTGAAACTAACTTTTATAGCACAATCATAAAACAGTTTCAAGTACTTTCTTGAAGTTTTGCAAGTTAACCCTCTATGTTGTATTTTCCACTGTTAAAATATATACATTTACACATGTACAATAGTTTATATACATCTCTGCCCTAATCTAGCAGAGCATGCTGTGGTCACGCATCCAGGCTCAGCACTGTACAAAATCTGTTCAACACACACTTCTGTACCATCAGTTTAATATACACATAACATACAGTTCTAATACATTTGTAAGACAAGCATATGAATCATGTTGATGTTCACAAATGACATATAATAATTTACAGAATTCCAGATAGCTGTGTTGGCAGTATCTCCTTCTGTCACACTTCTATATAAATCATATTAATATTCACAAATGAAATATAATTATTTACAAAATTCCAGCTAGCTGGGCTGACAGTATTTCCCTTTGCACAAAGGTAATCTATCAGTACTATATAGTCAAATCTAAGGTGGTTAAAAGTCTTGCCTTGTGTTGTGTATCTATTATGCTTATCCACTCTGGTCATTGTATAAATCTCCAACCTTGATATATAGTCTTTTTCTTGAAATCATTGCAAAATCGTATGCAGATATCTGGGTTAAGGTGTGCAATAATTAGATGTCTGTATTCAACTTGGGGCTTTTCAACAGTTCCCAAGTTAACTATTTTTTTTAGAAATTAACTTACTGCTTTCCTTTTGGGTGCTGATACCCTGTATGGTTTTAAGTTTATCTTCACCCTTGACACAGTCCCAGTGTGGTGCTGTACTAAATTTGTTCTACCAGGTAGCTCAGAAAAAATCTTTATTTCTTAATTGGAACTCTTTACCTTCTTGTTTCTGGAGTTCAGATAATGCTTCATCTGTGTGAATATCAGGCATAGGACTCCAGGATATAACACTGTTGCTATGTCTCTCATCACCCAGGCTGATTTGCAGAAACTTCAGACTCTTTTTATGGTTTAGCACACTTATGTGAGTTATGTGTAATGTCCACTAATGTTAGGGTGGTACATGTAAGTTCTTAATTTTTCTACTTTATAACACTGCAAAGTTGGTAAAAAAATATTAACTGTTTTTTGTTTTGCATGGCATTGGCTGTTCACAGTGGTACCACTTTGTGAAATTTTGTAGCATGATCAATAATCACTATATCAGTAGGCATTATTAGACTTTACTGATGAACATACAGGATTTATATATATATTCCTTTCTTTGTCTATTTACTCATTTTTTTTAATTTTTGTTTATTTGGTAGACACCACAGAATTGCTCTTGCAAGTACAGCAACTATGCATATTTGGTAGGTGACCTAATCCTTAGACCATTTTCAGCCATGACCTAGGCTAGAAGGCATTTATAACTTTCAACATGCAGTTACAGTTTTGTAATACAGTCTGATACAGAGAAAGAATATACTGATATACAAAGACAAGAAAAGTCAGTACTGTGATATTTAAAGTGTCATAAACGTTTACAAATATTAGAAATAATTGATAGTAAATTGGACATTTGTCTGCTATCTATTGTGGTATTGATGGTTATTGACATATTTATTCATTCACGATAATACAAGTAGATTGGTTGAGATAGGAAGAAATGTGGTCTGTTTAGTATGAATCTGAGATACCTATTTAGACATGCTTATCGGCAGAACCTTTTGACATTCCAGGTAAGCTGCTCTGACATTCTCAACATCTTTATTTATTCTATGCTAATAAATTCTAGCTAAAATTCTCACTCTAATTTTTGTCAGTCTCTAAGTGTCCTCAGAAATAATAGTTTGCTAGCTTCACCTCAGTTGTTACAAAAGGTTGTCAAGCTAACAGTTGGTGTTGAATTTCTTATCAGTCTTTATTCAACCTGTAGTCAGTAAGTCATTCTTTAATTCAAAATTTGAGTTTTGTATGAGGTCACACGATTCATCTGTCTCTGTTTTTACTCTTGCAATATTTTCTCTTCCTTTGCTTTGCTTAATGTATTGTCCTCCTGTTGTGTTTGTTAGAAATTTCATTACTTATTTGCAAATCTGCCAAGTCAGAGAAATTATCATTAGGACACATATAAAAGTAGAGTGCAAGCTTTTTCACCTTAGGATACAGACATAGTTGTTTATTCTTCTATTTTTTCACCAAGAAATGACAATTCATGCCACTGACTTTTTTCCACTTCTGGTTTTGGCAATTGATTATTTATTTTCTTTAGTAACTTCTATTTCTCTAAGCTCCTGATTCTGAGAGTTGTATTTCTTACTAGCCCTCTGTTTTGACCTCACAGAGGATAACCTGTAATTCTCTTAAGATTACTTTTCTTCCGTAAATTCACCTCTAAGTGTTTTCACTGTCTTTTGCCACACTGGCATCTTTCTTTCTACTGGTGTATGAAATCTTTTTTATAAGGTTACACATCATACACTAGCAGTTCCTTCTTTTCAATTTCTGCACAGACATCTTTCATTAACTTAACAACAAGAGTTTTTTGTTAAGTGCCAGAGATAGGCTTCTGATATCATACAGGTTCTTCTATCCCTTCCAGGCAAAGATAGATATTTGCTCCTTCTGAAATTTGTATAGATATCCCTTTTCTTTGTCAGAAGTGTGTATTTTTAACAGTGTGTCAAACTGCTGTTTCCATCCCCCATTTTATTACGTGTATATTTAGGGATGTGTGTTCTTAATAAAAGTGTGCTAGCTTGCTGTAATTGCCTTTTTTCCATTCTTACTCACACTATGTCCAGAAATGTACGTGCTTAATAGTGGTTCAGAATGCCTTCTCACTTTCCTATTTGAGTTATGTTCAAACCACAAAGTAAGTGATGTCCTTCTATATCACTGTTGCATTCCTTAATGTAGAGATCCTTTGCCTAGGGCATCCTAAGATCTGGCCAGTATACCAAAGTTTAGGTTGTAATAGGGATGTTGTACCTCACATGTATGCTCCCCATGCATGGTGTAGGGTATAAAGGTGATGTGCCGATGTATCAGCCTAAGAACCTATTTGCTGCCAGTCTGAACACCATCTTCAATCGGTCTGAGTGCTCTTTCATCTGCTGGTTGCCAAGTCATTTTCAGATAAATGTCCCAGTGGGCTTTTTCTTCTTATTTTCCTTTATGCTGGTTGTTGGTTTACATGTCACCTAGAAAGGGGAAATGCCAATGTGGGAAACAGATTCCTCATAATGACTGCCATGAGCAGTGATTCTCATGACCATATATCTTGTTCTATTTGTCAGGCATTTTTCCCAAAAACCTTGCATAGTTGGCTCTCTTCTTTGGCTGTTTACCTGGAGAACCAATGTCTAAACTCTTGGCTTAGGGTACTATGGCAGAATCATCCTGATCTAAAGGACAGCCATCTGCAAAGAAGAAGAAGACCAAAAAAGTGCAGTCAGATTCTTCTGTTGTACCCCCTCAACCAGATGTCTCTTAAGAGGCTGGAGAAAACCTAGAGAACTCTCCAGTTTTTCAGTAAGATTCCTCTGCTGTGACCGCTTAGGAGGCTGTCATAGACCTAGCTTTTCACATGTCCCCGGAGGCTCTGCAGATGTCCATTTCAGATGTTCAGGGAGAACCATGGCTGACTATTTCCAAAGGACCTAGTGGTGTTCTGCAAATCCTTGTTAGTGAGGAGATTCCTACTATTCTTATTGAGTGTAGGCAGGGGTCTGAGCCACCTAAGATAGTTAGGGCTGACATCTCTTTAAAAAAGAGGCAAAAGACTAAGCATATTTCTCCTTGCTCCTAAGTATGGTTAATCTGATGGCAGGATTTTACACAGGGTTTGTTCAATGCCCTTAACAGCTCAGAAGCCTATTTTTTCCAGACAAGCCAAGTTCTGACTATCTTCTTCCCTCCCACCTCATCCAAATTCCTCTTTCTCTTCATCTTTCGCTGTCCCTTCCCAATTTGTTACAGATCACTCAGGACTCTTGAGTTCTTTCAATTATTTGTCATGGGTATTAAATGGTCACCTTCAGTGAAAATTTCACCCCTGTGTCACCGTTGTCAGTAAATCAGGACATTCCTAGTACCTGCCCCCTTCCCCTTATATCTAGGGATCAGGTCATCGCTGCTGTCTCAAAGGCAAAAAACATACAGCCTCCATGGGTCCTGATAACATCCCAGGCTGCATCCTACATGAACTCAGGCAGGAACTTCAGCACTATTTGGCACCCTATTCAATCAAAGCCTGAGTACTGGTTTTTGTCCCAGCTGAGTGGAGGACAGCCACTGTCATCCCTTTGCACACACAGGTGGAGCGCCCACTGATCCAGGAAATTATAGACCCATCAGCCGAACTAGCCTGATCTGCAAGGCCATGGAACGGATTATCATGGACCTCATTAACAAGGACATTGGCAAACTCCAAACACTTGATCCCACATAGTTTGGCTTCTTCAAGGGGTGGTCATGTCTGTTAAATTTGGTTGACTTTTTTGAGACAGTCACCATAGCCATGGATGAGGGGAAGACAGTGCACACCACCTGCCTTGACCTGGCCAAAGCTTTTGACACTATTCCCTACTCAGGCATAATAGATAAACTCTTTCAGCTAGGCATTAATCTGTATGTTACCAGATTAGTAGCCAATGGCTCACTGATAGAACCCACCTCGTCAAAATAGGGGAAGCCACCACAAGCAGTAGACCTGTATTGGGTGGTGTACCCCAGGGTTTGGTCTTGGGGCCTTTGTTATTTTGGATATACTTTTCTGAGGTACAGGCCAAAATTATGGCTGACCAAGTTTGCAGATGACTGCAAGTTGGGAGCTGTCATCAATTCTCCTAGTGATGTAGATATCCTCCAAGAGGGTCACCCCCAAACAAATGACTGGTGCAAGAAACATGGCCTCAAGCTGAATACAAAAATGCATCATCATCCCCTTTGGAGAGAGAGATGTCCCCACAAATTATCACATTAATAACAATGTTCTAAGCATGCAGTCAGTTGTGAGGGATTTGGGCACCTAGATTGATAGCAGCCTGACTTTTGACCACCATGTTGCTTCTATTGTATGGAAAGCTTTCTACATGGCCCACCTCATAAGTAAGGGTATCTCATCCAGGGACAAGGAGGTCATAACATCCCTGTATTCTTCTCTTATAAGGCCCATTATTGAGTACAACACCCCATTCAGCATGTACCTCGCAAAGCACATGCAGCAGCTAGAGAGACCACAGAGGTTCCTTACCAGGAGAATCCAGGGCCTTAAAAATCTACCATACACAGATAGGCTAAAAGCTCTGTCCCTCTACTCTGTTTCATACAGACTCCTCAAAGGTGAACTCTGTCTGGCATACAAGGTGATCTAGGACACTGCCTTGATGGGACTGTTGCATATCCGCAAGTCAAGCTCTACTCGAGTAACCCACACACGTGGCCTCAACCTGGTCTGTGACATCAATAGGACTTGCTGGTGGGATCGATTTGTGTCCTAGAGACTCCCTCATCTATTGAATAGACTCCCTCTCCACATCAAGCAGAGTACCTCTTTACCCCTTTTTAAGCACAATCTGGATAACTGGATGGGAAATAGAAAATACATCCCTGAGATTCCACCCGTGTCCCTACTGGACAGGGGGCATCGGGGGCTGATTTGGCTATGCGTGGGCTAAATTCTTGGCTAGGCTTATAAGGGCCTCAGGGCCAATAGCCTAGTAACTTCCTATGACTTCCTATGATCCTATGATCCTATGACCCTATGGAAATCCCTTCCCCCTTTTCTTGGGCATTCCTCAACCTCCTCAGGAAGAGTTACCCTTTTTTCCCGGGTGTTCTTCAGATCCTTTTGTCTCAAGGAACCATCCAGCAGTTTTGACTTCTCAAAAGGGGCACAGATTTTATTCCAGAATGTTTCTAGTTCCCAGGAAATAAGGCACATGGAGACCCATTCTAGATATGTCCCAACTCAACACCTTTTTAAAGGTTCCATCTTTTTGCATGTTATCCCTTCAAACCTTGTTTCATCATTTTCTTTCTCAGGCTTTCCTAGTCTCACTGGATCTCAAGGATGCCTATCTCCATAGTCCTATTCATTACTTTTTCAGGAAGTTTTTACATTTCTCAGTTGCTTCCTTGTATTTTCAGTTCTCTGCTTTGCCCTTTGGCCTCTCTACTGCCCCAAGGGTCTTTGACAAATACTAGGTTATCCTCTGTGGCTGCTTTCTGCAGGATGAGGGGAATTCAGATTTTACTTTATCTGGATAACCTGATCATCCAGGCTTTCTCTCTGGAGATTTTTGCTTCAGCATTTTCACTATACTATTTATCTTCTGCAAAGCCTAGGGTTTTCAGTGAACTTCCAAAAATCCTTCCTGACTCCTTCTCATGATCATGTTTTTCTTGGGTACAGGCTCCAGACCATTGCAATGCTTGCATCACTGCCTCTTCCCAAGCCTTTGACTGTGATGAATTCCTTCAATCCCTTCTTCTTCTGTCCACCATTACAGTCAGAAAGTTTCTTAGACTTCTGGGATACATGGCTTCAACCATTCCTATGCTTCCACTAGCCAGACTTCATATGAGAAAGCTTCAGTGGTTTCAAATGTCAGACTGACATCAACAATCTCATCATTTAGACTTTTCAGTTCTTCTGTTATGTCTCAAGTTAGAGCTCCAGTGGTGGATTTGTCAACTGTCCCTCAACATAGGTCTTCCTTTTCAGCCTCCAGTAACCACATAGGAAATATTTTCAGAATTCCTCAGATGTGGACTGGGGAGCTTCCTGTTGCCCTCTGAAGGTTCAGGATCTTTGATTTTTTTGTCAAAGGTAGGACCATATCAATATCAAAGAGATGAGAGCTCTTCTCTTTGCTCTTCAGGCTTTCCATTCTCTTTTTCTTCTAGGGGTCCTCAAAATCTTTACAGACAATACCACAGTGATGTGGTAGATCAACAAGCAAGGGGGCATGGCATGGTCTTACCTCCTGAGCAGACTAGCTCTTCAGATTTGGGATCTAACTGTCTAACTGTCTAGTATCAGGTGACTCTTCAGGCTGTTTATATTCCTTCAGTTCAAAACATAGTAGCAGACTCTCTGAGCAGGTACATAACTCAGAGTTATGAGTGTTTGCTTCACAAAGATGGGTTTCTTGGACATTGTCCACCAGTGGAGTACTCCTCATGTAGATCTTTTTGCCTCCCCTCTAAACAGACAACTTCCTCTCTTTTACACCAGAGTCCTATGTTCTCTGGCTTGGAAGGTGGATGCCCTATATTTTTCCCGGAAAGGGTGAATCTTTATTCCTTCCATCTCCTTCCTCTCATACCAAGGGTCTTGTTCAAGATAGCACAAGACTCTCCCAAAATGTTGTTGGTGATTCCCTTTTGGCCCAGACAGAATTGGTTCCCTCCTCTTCTGCATTTAGCCAAGGGCAATCATCACAAGTTGCCCCACATGGTGGACCTACTCACACAGGACAAGGGGTCTCTCATCCATCCCTGCTTGTCCACTCTTCAACTGAGGTTGTGGGTGATAGGGTTTTGATACCTTTAGACACCCTTTTTTCTAAGGACGTGGTTGTGGTTCTATAGGGGGCCAGGAAACCCACTACCAGGAAATGTTATCTGTCCAAATGGAAGATATTTTCTATTTCGTGTCTTGCTCATAACCTGGCTCCACTTTCTGAGGGAGTTCCTTTGTGTGAGTTGCGCAATGCTGGGTTGGCATACTCTTCTGTTAAAGCCCACCTGTCAGCCATTTCTGTTGTCTGCCTTGACTCCTCCTTTGGCTTTTAGATTTGAGGTCAAACAATTCCTTAAAGGCATCCTTCAGATTAGGAACCCAGGAAGTTTATTCTTCCTTCCTGGAATCTTAATTTTGTCTTGGAAAATTGACTCAGGTTCCTTTTGAGCCTGCAGCTTCTTCACAGCATTGTTATTGGAAGACTATTCTTCTTTTTGGCCCTTACCTCAGACAGATGGGTGTATGATCTGCAGGCTCTTATGGCTGTTCCTTCTTTTTTAGTTTTTCATAAGGAGATGGATGTCTATTCATACTAATCCTTCTTTATGCCCAAGGTAGTTAATGAGTTGTCTCTTAATCAGTCTATTCATTTGCCCACTTTTTCCCTTCTTCACAGTCTGCTAATGAGAAGGTTCTTTACACATTAGATTTGCATAGACAACTCAGATATCATTTGGGGAAAACTAAAGCCATTCATAAATCTGAGAAATGTTTTTTCTTTCATCCAAGGTCTTTGGGATTGACTGTTTCTAAGCCAACTATTTCTTCATGGATATCTAAGGTAATTTCCTTTTCATGAGAAGTCTTTCTTCTTCTTTTAAGGCTCATTCTACCAGGGCTTTGGCTTCTTCTGGTGCTTTTTTCAAATATTGGATACCAGCTCCATCCCTGGGGCAGCTACTTGGACTTCTGTGCATACTTTTACCAAACAATATAAATTGGATGTGGTTTCCAGGCCTAAAGCTGAATTTGCCAGGACTGTCCTGCATGGCTTTCTAGAAGGCTCTGCTGGACTTTCCTCCTCCAACCTTTCCTCCTGAACTTTTGTACTCTTCTTACTGTAAGGAATATGACAAAAGTGATATAGAAGAATATAGTACAGTTTTGTAAAGTCTTGCCATAACAGTAGATGTCCTTCTCTTCATTGTTGCAGTATGTGCTCCCTCCCTCCTTCCTCCTCCTGTTTCTCCTTCTGGATGCGCATGTACCTTTTTTCTCCTTGGACAGTTGTTCCTCCTGGGGCTTTTCAATTTTGAGAATCGTAGGTCCATGCATCACCTGTATGCCCTACACTATGTGCAGGGAGCATACATGTGATGCACGCTGCCTCTATTACAACCTAACACTTTGGTAGACTGATCTGACATTGGGTTGCCCTAGGCAAGGGAAGGGATCCCTACTGTAAGGAATACTACAACAATGAAGAGAAGGACATCTATTGTTATGATAACATTTTACACAACTGTACTTTCTCCCTCCCCACAAGTTCCACAGTACCTTAAACTATGAAGATATGCAGCACTAAAGCATCCAGATGTAGTACTTTATCTAAACGTGTCTGAATTTCTGTATGTATTATAGAATACTCTTTCTTAGCCCTATTATTTCATATTAATTCCACAATTATTTTATTTATAGGTTTTAGGATTACAGACACAGGATTCCTTAGTAATGTCTCCATGATCCCAGAATCTAGAAATACTTCAGTTCCTGCTCATATAGCATAGTGTTCACATAATTTACTTAGCAGTGGCACAGAGACAATATGCTGATCCTACTGTTCTGTCAGTTACTTTTTGTTTTTAATTCTACACATATAGTTTATTATCAGAATTTCTCTAGTGAAGCACATTTTTGAAAGGCACAATCACATTCTTATTAGGTGCAACTTTATCAGTTGAAGCATTTTTAGTTCTGTGTCCCTTCTTCTCATATTTAAAACATACTATTTTAGTTGTTGACATTTTATGGGTGTTTGTAGGTCAGTCCACAGTGTCTCTTTCAATTCACTTTTCAGCCGCTATTCCCCAAAACTCATTAATCTTGGCCATATGCATCTCTCCTTGATTGCCAGACACCTCTGCTCATAGCCGGCCTTAGGCATAGGCCAACTAGGCGGCCTCCTAGGGCGCTGCTGTAACAGGGGCACTTTTCCAGTATTTATTTGTGTAGGTAGACCAGGATGGGGGCACCAGATGGTGTGGTAGGGGGTACCGTGGAGCCCTTTTGCCTAGGGCACCAGTTGACCTAAGGCCACTCCTGACTCTGCTATGCTGTTTTAAGCTCTTCCTTTTAACTTCCTCTTTTGCATGTGTCCCAAATCAGTCCTTACTGCTGGTTTGTTTTACATTATTGTTTGATGCATGCACAATAGCTCTGCAATTGCATAGCAAAACATTTTCACAACAAAAGCATGCTTTTTTGAAAAAAATGTCATTTGTCATAATTAAAATAATATTTGCTAGCCTTTTTAATATGAATTACACCACTATATATTTTTTCCTGATGTATAATTGTGAGCAACATGCTCAGCAGAAGGTTGTAGAGCATGCTGAAGTTTAAGTATATTGGATAAGGATGGAAATTTTGTTGAGTACAGTATTTAAACCTTTTATTAAATATATATATATATATATATATATATATATATATATATATATATATATATATATATATATATACATACATATGTATATATATCTTATATTTATATATATTTTTTTCCCCAAAGTAAAAGCTCAGTCTTGTAGGATCCAAGATGCTTATGTGCTATGTTAAATAGTAAGATAATACAGATGTGAATTAAGTCTTTCATAAGTTCATAGGATGTTACTAGGCTACTGGCCCTAGGGCCTTTATAAGCCAAGCCATATTATACTCTATTTCCCTTATTGACCAAATAGTATGGTCTATATTTGCACTGTGAGTCTATGATCAGCACCGAATGTCCTTATCCAAGAGGGACATTGGTGAAACCACTGGGGTAAATTTATGGTCTCCCATCCAGTTTTCTAAGTTACACTTAAATAGGGTCATTGAGGAGCTCTGTGTTACATGAACTGGGAGTTTTTTCCAGGGGAATGGCAATCTCTGGAAGACATGTCTGTCTTTCCAACTTGTCCTGTTAATGTCACGGGCTAAGCTAACATCCCTAGAGCAAGAGAATCTTGCCCCATTTGACTTGCGGATGTGCAGTTTTTCCATTAGGGCAGGGTCCGAGACCGCTCTGTAGGCCAGGCACAAATCGTCTCTCAATTAGTAAAAACTAAAAATTTTTTTTGTCCTGAAATCTCAGGATATTAGTCATCTTATATGTTTTCTTGCAGGATACAACTACCAAAATGTGGACTGCCCTATATAAAGATGAACAGGAGGTAATTAGCTGTAGGCCTGATTTGCTCAAACTCTGTTTTTTGACTAGGCATTCCATTAGCTAATGATCTTCTAAGGAAAATGTGCTAGCTCCAGTAAAGGAATTGAACAATAAATGAGGTAGATTGTGTAGAATAACACAATAGCCTATTGCTGGATATAGAATCAGTATAGCTCATGCACTTTTACTTACTATGTTAGACTAATGCACTGTTTCACAGGTCACAGTAGGCAACCAGAATGAATGTAGTATTAAGACATTTTTTTGTGCATACAGTTGAAAGGACACATCTGCTTCATGTTTCTTTGCCTTGTTCCACCACAATAATGAACTTATCAAGTTAAAATGGATGTCCAGTAGTAGTAGACTATTCTGTATAATTATCATGTTTGTTTTTAAGCATCTGCATAGCCATTGGTGCAGTGATTTAAGCTCTCTAATGAAAAGGTACAATGACAGCAGTAGGGAATTCTGACCTTGTCATCAAATGCTGCTTGACCCCCCCCCCCCCCAGGACCAACAGCTCATTCAAGCCTATAGCACATTTTTTGTACCTGTCTAGTTAACACTCCTACCTCCTTATAGCGTCCAAGCCTTTTTGGGTCTGGTTTCTTTAACTAAGTAACTTACCATCTATTAATGAGTAGTATAAGAAAAGGGCAAGGAATAATTAATAATGTGACACAAAGATTGTTAATGTACGATGCCCCACAGTAGAGAAATTAAACACCTTTTGCCACTTATTATTCATATTTATAGGTTCATAGGTTCCTAGGTAGGTACTAGGCTATAAGCCCAAGGGCTTACGTAAGCCTAGCCAACAAGGTTCCCTGGCTTATGCCACCCAAGAAAGTTATTTTCCTGTGCCACTGTCGAGCAGAGACACAGAAGTGATCCCCGGGGTGTATTTCCTATTTCCCATCCACTCATCAAGATTTTTCTTGAAGAGTGCTAATGAAGAACTTTGCTTGACATAGATGGGTAGCCTGTTCCACAGTATGGGAAGTCTCTGGGACAGGAATCTATCCCTCCAACATGTCCTGTTTATTGTGGTGACAAGGTTTAGGTCCCTAGAGCGTGTAACTTAGAGGGATTTGGATTTCTTTAGGTGTAGCATGTCCAACAGCTCTGGGTTTGACATAGCTTTATATGTTAGGCAGAGGTCACCTCGAAGTAGGCGATATGATACGGAGTAAAGCTGGAGTTTTTTGAGGAGGTCAGTGTAGGGCATTTGTTTGAGGCCAGTAATCCTCTTTGTGAGGTACTTCTGTGGCCTTTCCAGCTGCTGCAGATGTCTTGTGAGGTACATTCCAAAAGGGGTGTCGTACTCTATAATGGGTCTAATGAGTGTCGAGTAGAGGGGAACAATGACCTCTTTTTTCCTGGATGAGAACCCTTTTATGATGAGGTGTGCCATGTAGAAGGACTTCCTGACTACTGTGGCGATGCGACTATCAAAGGAGAGACTACTGTCCACCTGGGTCCCAAGGTCTCTTATCACACATTCAGTGTTAAGTAGATTGCCTTCTATGTGGTAGTTCATGGGTACAGAGTTTTTACCAAAGGGGATGACACTGCACCTTTTGGCATTGAGCCTGAGGCCATGGCTCTGACACCAGCCATCTGTCTCAGCGAGGCCCTTCTGTAGGATGTCCACATCATTTGGGGACTTGACTATGGCTCCTAGTTTGCAGTCATCTGCAAACTTTGTTAGCCAGAGGCCTTCTGTGTCAGCCTGTACTTCAGAGAAGTAGATATGAAACAGGAGAGGTCCCAGGACGGAACTCTGTGGCACTCCACTTGCCACTGCTTTGAGGTCAGATTTGGAGTCAGCAATTTTTACAGTGTGGGTTCTGTCAGTGAGCCAGTTGGCAACCCTTCTTGTGACGTAGGGATTTATACCTAGTTTAGTGAGTTTAGCTATAATTCCAGAATGAGGGATGGTGCCGAAAGCCTTGGCGAGGTCAAAATATGCTGTGTTAACCACCTTACCCTCATCTACGGCTTTGGTGACTGCCTCAAAGAAGTCGATCAGGTTCAGGAGGCATGATCTGCCTTTCACAAACCCAAACTGGGTGGGATTCAGTGTTTGGAGGTTACCAATTTCTTTGTTTATAAGTTCCATGATGTTACGTTCCATGTCCTTGCAGACCAGGCTCATCAGGCTAATAGGTCGATAGTTCCCAGGATAAGTGGTGGCTCCCCCTTTGTGGAGTGGGATAACTGTTGCTGTGCACCATTCAGTGGGCACAAAGCCTAATGTGAGGCTATTATTGAACATAGTGCTTAAATGGGGAGCCAGTTCATTCTGAAGTTCATGTAAAACGCAGCGTGGAATGTTGTCCAGTCCCATGGATGCTGTGTTTTTGGCTTTAGAGAGTGCAGCTTTTACCTGCATAGTTGTGATTACAGGGACTCTGCATTCTTCCTGTATAGATATGGGCCCTTTGGGGGGGGGGTAAAGTTAGCACTGAACCTATCTGCCAGGATGTTGGCAATATCAGTTGGTTCTGTAATTTTCGTGCCTTTGTGCTGTAACTCCGAGCAGATCTGGGTGTTGCCATCGAAATTCTTGACATAGCTATAGAATGCTTTGTGGTTGTCCTTAGAATTAGTGGCGATTTTATTTTCGTAGCTATCTTTGGAGGATCTTATAAGGGATCTCAGCTTCTTACTGAGGCTGACCAGGGTGTTCCTCCACTCATGGGATTTTACTCTCTTTTGCAACAGTTTCTTCCTTCTCTTGTACAGTTTGTTTATGGCAGGGGACCACCAGATTGGCTTCCTTTTTTTTGGAGGATAGCATCTTGGTTCTGTTTGGGATAGCACGATCCATGCACTCGTGTAAGTGCTTATAGAGTGCATTTGTGTAGGATTCAGCAGTTGTAACTGTATTGTCCATCTGCATGGGTTTCATGAAGTTCACCACTTCTGTCTTAAGAAGGATCAAGTTGGCTTTGGAGAAATTCTTTACAGTGGTTTCATTAATGGGGGGTGGGGGTGGGATGTGGATATCAAGGGTGATTAGCTTATGGTCGGATCGGACCAACAAGGAGTTGACTTCAGGTGTGGAACACTGGTCACTCATGTTGGCAATGACTAGGTCTAGGATATTGCTGCCCCTGGTGGGGGTTTGAATAAGTTGATCCAGGGCATTGGAGTTTATGAATTCCAGAAAGCGTTGAGCTAAGAAGTTGGTACACGAGTAGTTTTCCCAGTTAATGGTGGGGTAGTTGAAGTTGCCCATTATTAGGGTGTTTGGTTGAACCCTAATATTTTCCAGTACATCAAGAAAAGAGGAGTGGAAATCCTGGAGCATGTTGGGGGATCTGTAGCAAGCTACAATTTGTATTGCAGTTTTGCCCAGAGTTAGTTGCATTTGGATAACCTTTGATGCATTATGCTGAGCAACTAGCCTGGACATGTGGATATCCTTAATGAATATGGATACATCTCTGCCTTTGGTGCTTCGGTCCAGGTTACATGGCCGAAAAGTGTGGTATGAGTTATAGCCTGGTAGTGCAGGGGTGCTCTCTGGAGCCTTGAACCAGGTCTCAGTCACTGCACAGATATCGATGTTCTCCATTTTAAGGAGTGCCTCGAGTGAGTGCATTTTGAGATTTAGACTAATAGCATTGAGTAGCATTACCCTCAGTGTTTGCTTGCCTGTTCTTGTTACGGTGGTGAATTTGTTATTTGAACCTTGCCTAAAAAAGGCACTATAAGGGGCAGTAAGAGCCTTAGCCAGTATCCGGAATCCCAGGGGTGACAGGTGCAGGCCATCTGTGGCAAAGCATCGTGGTCTGTCGACCATGTCATCCCAAGCAGACAGATACTGGATCCCCTTAGAATGACACCAGAAGCTTAGCCAATTGTTGAAGTCAATCATTTTGTCCTTGTACTGCGGTATCATTCTGGGTGATGGTAGGATGCTGCTCAGGGCTAGGGTCGTACCTGCCTGGGCCACATGATCTGAGAGCTCCTCCATGTCTGTTTTTATGTAGTCCAGGGAGGTACATCTCAGGTTATTCACACCCACATGGACAGTGACAGAGTCATATTTGTACTTATTGTGGAGTGACCTGAGTATGTGTGTTATGTGCCGGATTCTGGTACTTGATAGACAGCTGACTGTTACCGTCTCCTTAGTCAACCTAGTGAGTGGGACAACAGTGTGCCTCACTATCAAGTCTCCTATGATTAGTGTATTGAGCAAGCTGCTTTGCCTTAGGGGCTTAGGTTGAGGTGCACACTGTGTAGGTGAGCTATGTGTCTTGCGGTTTGTGCTGTGTTGTGGTGGTTGAGATCATTTCTGCCTTGGAGGTCTCTACTGTTTGGGTAAAATTCTATTGTAAGCCTTGGCAAAGGTGGGTATGTAGTTTGTGTTTTTATGTGAGAGATGTGACGATGGGTGTTCTGGAGGGCTATGTGTTGTATGTGGTGTGGTGCAGGTGTTGACGTTCTCCTCTTGACCAGCTATTCCGGTCTTGGGTTGAGAGTGCATGGCTTCCCAATTTGGATATATAAGTGCATCTCTTATAAGTCTGAGTGTTGGGAGGTAAGAGGAGAGGGCTGTCTGTGTACATGAGGTGGTTGTCACACTGCCTCAGAATGCCCAAGTTCACCAGGTTAATAGGAGAAAGCAAAGGGAACTGACCTTTAGACATGCCAGGAGGGCTGGTCATTATTACTAAGTACTGGAGCTGTTTCCTTATATAGTCCTTTTACAGGAAAAATATCACTTAGGGTGTCTGAATCTGTACAGAGCACTGCCAAGCACTTGAGGGGAAACTAATACGCAGACCCTGAAAATTTAAGGATGAAGTATTTACGCAGATATTCTGAAGTTAGAAAGAAATCAAGCAGTACTTACAGAAAAATAAAGAATTAGCTTGTCAAGAATTATGAAAAGAGGACAGTTGCATGAATGGCTACTGCCTGGCTACTACTAATGCTTGTCTTAGCACAGTTTCACTCTGCTGGGATATCATACTCCTTTGCTTCTTCTCTCACCAGAAGCAAAATGTTAGCACCAATCCTAAGAAGAGAAGCAGGTCACAGCCTGTTTAGTGATCCACAGTCTTGTCCCAGATGATGCAAGGGATTGCAGCCTTGTAGCCTTTTTTCTGTTGATGCTGCAAATAGCAACCAGACCAATCAGGTATGTTAAGCATAGACACTCACTCTCCAACCAGAAAGAGTCAGGAATCAATGCACTCTGCTCCTACTCTCACCAGTATCAAAATATAAGCACAGATTCCAAGCTGTCACCTATAAAGCAGTTAATAAGCTTCCTGGTGATTAGCAGTCTCCAGGAAATAATGTAACTGCACTCCTTCTCTCACCAGGAGAAAACAGAAGCACTAATTCCTAGATGACTACTGAGAGGCAGAATGTGGGATCTCCAATAACTGGTGGTCTTGGAATAGATGCTTAAAGGTAAGATGAAAAAATGGTTTATCCTAAACACCGCAGTAGGTAACAAGTTTTACCTGTCTAAAAAGTTAAGTTTTAGTTGAAAGTCACTATTTTTACAACAGCTAGATAGATTGAAATGGGGTGGTCACTTGTGTAGTCTGGTAATATAGAATACAGTAGAATGGCCAATAAATTTAAATAGTTGAAAGGTATTGATTTCACAAAATGATAAGTTTGTGCTTACTCACACCAGCCAGTAAAAGCAGAGAGGAAATGAGATATATGGTCAAATTAACATAAAGGGCAGGCAACTAGAAAGACAGTGGTGTTTAAGAACAGAAGAGTAACCGGGTAGGAGGATGGGAAAAAAATTCTGTCTGACTCACAGGAGACAGAGCTGTGGTCTCTTTTCAAGTTTTAATATGTAATATATAAATATCTCAATAAACATGCATCCAGAGAGGAATTTTTCACTGCCATGTCAAAGGTTATATCTGGTTAACAAACATGTTTTAACAATATATGTCTAGGATGTATAATTTACAAGGTATGATAATTTGTTTATGAAAGTTTGGCAAAAAGTATAACTTTGGGTTTGTGTGTATTATAATATATTATAGTAGTTATGGAAAGGTTAGGAATGATTGACTTACTGTATTGCATACATGGCTACTGCCTGGCTACATCTTACTGATAATATTACTATTTAGACAGGTTTAAGTTTTTATTTTTCATAAAATACTTGCATTTGTTTATATTATGCTTTTAAACTGATATTTCAGAAAATGCTTTGGAATGCAAGGATGTGTGTAAGCTGCTAGAGGTGATACATTGTACACCTCATAAGTCTTTCTCCAGCTGTATTCTGGGCCTATTCTTTGAATAAGCTTCCATCAACCATTAG